>NW_027412088.1:35820125-36351095 GCF_047663935.1 Musca autumnalis
TACATTACTACCCACCGTTGAGGCGGCGGCGGCATGAAGACCAGCTTGTGCCGCAGCGGCGGCAGCAGCTGCTGCGGCCAGCGCTGCAGTGCCCATATTATGTTCCATTTCATTGTTTACACCCGCCGGCGGGGCACCCATAAAGGGTAATAGTTTTGGTGTCATCGATGCTTGGGGTGACAATTGATTTGACCACCACTGATCAAATTTGCGACGCAATTCTTCTGGTATATCACCGCCAGGAAATGCAAAAGGATTTTGATATGAACTGCGACATATTTGTGAAAGGGTGACCTGTAAAAAGAGGAATGAGAAAAAATATGAAACAATAATGCTAATTAGGGTGGTTGCAGGTGTGGCGTAAAAATGTAAGTATAGGTGGGACAGTCCGTATTTGTTTGGTTCTCCAACAAGGTCCAATATCTATACTCTCCACTCTAGAGTGGCACCATGTGTAGTGGATGCAGCGCACGATAACTATCTAACGGATAAACCACTTCGGTCCAAAATTTTACAGTCGTAATTTTTTGCGCAAACTTAAATCAAGTTCTAAGATGGGACATATCCGTCCACCCCTTTGGGTACCTCCTACTTAAAATTTCGGAAAAGTTCAGTTTAGGAACTCCCCTCTGGCAACAGGTTGCACTCAAGGCCCATATGACGATGGTATGCGTTTTTTGAGTGGCAAATCCATACTTCTTGAGAAAATGACTCGAAAGGTTAAAAAACCCTATCGGCCAGCAACCGAACCGAATACTGCGTTGGTCCACACTTTACATATCGTAATATTTCTTCGAATATTATATACAATTCGAAGATGGTGCTTATAGGTCCTATTCTTCCGATACTTCCCCCCCAAAAGTTCGAAAATATTGCCTTAAATGGTAAGCGCAATATCTCATAAACGGAGCAACCGATTTGGTCCAAACTTAGTTTATGTTCAAAAGTGGAACCTTTCGGTCCTTTCCTTAGGGTACCATGTTCCAAATTTTTGTTTAACTGCGGTTAAAGGTCTTGGCTTTAATTTGGCATTTGGGTTTCCCTGGGTTCAAAAAATCTTCTCCCACCAGAAATTAAGGACATAAGCACGTACTTTCGTAACAAAACGAATTATTAGTCCAGAATATTTTATAGCAGAGGGTTTAAAAAGTCTTTTTTACTTGTTTTAATTAATATATTCCCCCTAAAAGTATGCAATGAATATGGACTTTTGATACAAGTCGTATTATTATTTTCAGATATAGATGGCGCACAGTGTATAGCATCAATAAATGCCTCATTTCTTAGTTCGTAAATAATTTATGGAATTTTTATAAGAAGAATTTTCAAATTGATATCGAACCTATAGAAGAGCTTTAAAGATTATTTATTTAGAAGCCCTTAGAAGGCTTCAGACCCTATAGCATACCCACTACGAGTTAATTTTGTAGATTTTCATATATGAAGAGATTCTCTATAAAGTTTCATAATTAATAAAATTTTTGGTGTTTTACCTTTAATCTTATTCGTAATCTACGTCATCCAAACATTTTATAATTTTTTTGCTTTTGGTAATGACCGATTTTTGTCTTAAATTAAATATAATTACAATTGATAATTCTATGAATTTAAAACAAAAATGGGGGAAACTTTCGATATTTCATTGATGTGTAGACCTTTCTTTCTGACGTCATAGTTTTCATATGACGCCTTAAAACTGATAATTCTTAAATACCAAACGATAGTAAATCAAAAATACTAACTAAAAATTAATGTGTGTCTGTGACCAGTTAACGAAAAAAATCCCCCAAATATAAATATACAAACTGAATAAGGTGACCCATACGATGAGCCAGTGAATACTCACAAAATTATCATCATTATTTGCAAATATATTTATTTTGTTTTTTGTTATTAAAAAATATATATAAATATTAACATTGATTTATTTGCTTTCTTAAAAATTAATTTAATCATTCGAAAGCTAAATAAATTTACAATAACTATAAATCAAAAGTTGTAGAAGTGTGATTGCACATATCACTCATTCACTTAGTCAACCTAATCACTTCGGTCGGCAATTCCCTTAGAAATCCCCCACCCGAGTCTTTAAGTAATTTTTGTAATATTTTTTGTATAACATGTCATTGTGTTGTAACGCGATTGTGAGGGGGTTTAAAGTGATATTTCAGCTCTTCATAGTTGATTTCTATGTATCCGTCTGTGTGTAATATATGCCAGGTTTTGATAACATTCTTATCTCCCGAAAAGTGTTTACAAATTGAAAAGCAAAAATAAAAAAAGACAACTAAATCACAACACCGCCAGTCATAAAATGAAATCGTTAATCTCTATATCTATTTTATTAAATCACAGTTCAAATCCTCATCAACTGTTTTTTTGTTTTTTTTTTGTTAACACTATAGGTCTTATCTATATTTATGACTGTTGTTGAGAATGCAGTTTTTTCTGTTGGCACTGAAATGAATTGCATTGTGGGTCACATTATAGTACAAATGTACCCTACATGGGGTAAAACTTATATGGGCTTGTGTGCAAAGCATAACAGCTGTAGCAGCCACGATAGGGCGGCCCAAAAAACGACGTAATTTTTCCCACTTGATCCAAAAACCATATATATTATTTTATGACGATCGGTTAACAATAACCCGTGCCACCAGAGGGATCTTTTACCCTAGACAGACGGCAGCGTTAATTGGCATTAAGAACTGAATTTAATTTTACCGTGACAGACGACATTTTCTGCATTTACGAAACAGCTGATTGCTGGTAAACAACTGTTTTGTTGTTGTTTGCTATGTAAATTGTGTCTCAGGCATAGGTGAACACGATGAGCACTCTCGATTCACCATACAAATGCTCTCTTCGTGTTCATCATTGGTCTCAGAGCATGAATATGCTCTCTCCCTTACATGAATATGGGCTCTCTTCTACAGTATTGCCACATTGAAATACCTAAATTCAGTTTAAATTCACTTTGTTTTTGTGCATTACGAATGTGGATAATGCACGAATTAATTTGAATTAAGGCAGTTAATGCAAATTAAAGCTGCCGTCTGTCTAGGGTATTTGTTTCCATACTAATTTGTATTTTCACGAAAATTCTCTAAAATCCGCATTTATGGTCCACTCGATGAAAATTTTTTACCAGTTCATTGTTGTGGTTCAAAACGAATTCTACAAAAAAAATTTTGAAAATCGAATCAGATTTCGATATACCTATATAGGGCCTAAAATACCTAAAATCGTCCTATCGGAGCTATACCAAAATCCGGTTAGATTTTCACAATTTTCATCAATTGGCCCATAATTGCGGATATAGAGAATTTTCGTGAAAATGACATTTTGGCCCCATCCAAGTTAATATGGGAACAAAGATCCCTCCGGTGGCACGGATGAACATTAACTGAATGCCATAAAATTTCATCTTGACCAAATAGAAAAAATTTTGGAGGTAGGCGTTTTAAAAAAAGAAAAAAAAAATAATAATAATTAAACAAAATTATTAAAATAAATAAAAATAACATCGACTTAGTTAAAGGTATGGAGTTACGATTGCGTTGGCTAGGTTAGGTTTTGAAAATGAAGGGAGGTGCCCTCTTGGTGGGTACTCACGAAAAGACAAGTAAATGTTCGACTTGTTTGGAAATGGTTTTTATACGCCTTATAGGCGAAATGTTTCTTACCGTGCCACCCTAATAAAGCAACTAATATTGGACATTCATATGACATAGGTATGTCACTATCTATAATCTCTAGGGCAATTATTGCCACAATTGCAAACTAAATCAAAACTAAACTGAACTCCATTAAGTCACTCTCGAACCCGGGAAGGAGGGAAGTTGGAACCTCAGTTACGTTTGATAATGTCACATTGACTGACGCGAAGAGGTACCCAAGATATGTTAATCGGCAATTTGTCGAGCACCCCTGGACGAGAAGAGTACTACGTCGCACCAGATATCTTCCTGCCGGAGATGAACCACCACAGGTTACAATGGATGATGTTGGGAATGCCATCAGGAACGCCAGATCCTCCAAAACGTTGGGCCCTGATGGAATCAGCCGGGAGTGGAGAATCTCACAAAAGTTCTCAACTTGTTGCTAGCCACGCTCATTGTGCCCAAAGTCTGGAAAATAGACAAAGTGGTCCCGCTACAGAAAGGATGCGAGGAAAAGTGAATCGTACAGGCCGATTTCCCTCTTGTCGCCAGTGTAGCAAATACCTTTGAGGCCTTAAGCTGAAAACACATCCAACGTTTGGGTAAAGTTTTGTGTCGTTTTGGCCGTTTTTACACATGATGCCGAAAAATTCAAATTCATTTAAATATATGCCGGCAAACATATCAACGCTTGACTTTGGTGTCGGCGTCGCCCCGTTGTTGTTGTTTTTTTCTCAATGCCCAACACAAAATTTTAATCAAACGTTGGATGTGTTTTCAGCTTAAGTCCTCCACAGCGACAGAAATAGATATTCAGTTGCCGATTACCAGCATGGATTCCGTAAGCATCACAGCACGACACAGCGCTGCACGCCATCTGCACACACATTTGTCAAGGACTCAAATAGACACCGCCGTGTGATAGAACAGTGATGGTGGCGCTTGACTTAGCAAAAGCCGTTGATACTGTCAGGCACTCCATACTGGTTGAGGGCATAGAGCAAACAACCCTCCGGCTAAGCTTGAAACGTTTGATAGTCAATTATAAGTGTGGACGCTGGTCGTACGTGGAATTCAGGAACAAGAAGTCCAAACCCAGTAGAGTGAAACAGGGAGTTCCCCTAGGTGGGGTGATATCTCCGGAACTGTTTAATCTCTACCTCTCCTGTATTCCGCCCCATCCAGACTCCATGGAGATCGTAAGGTATGCGGGTGATTGCAAGATCTTGAGGTCAGGTAGCTTCCCTGGAGACATTTGTGAGAGACTGAACTACTATTTAACTTTCCAATTTTTTTTTCACCACGAGGAATATACAGATTTCCGCCACTAAATCTACGACCACTCTTTTCACCACTAGGACTGAGCAGTTTGGAAAAGAGTTAAGTGTCATGATCGATGGTAGCAGAATTCCGATCACAAACTGCCCCAAAATTTTAGGGGTCACATTCGACTACGTTCAAGTCGTGCGCGCATGTCACAGCCTTCTGTGACAAACTGAGAGGTAAGAACATGATCCTCAAGTCCCTAGCCCACAGCACTTGGGGTGCGGACAATGAAACCTTATTGACTACATATAACACGATAGGCCGGTCTGTGTTAAGCTATGCGGCCCATTTTGGTCCCCGAGATTATGTGATACGAATTGGGGATATATTCAAACCTGTCAGAATGCCAACCTGAGAACAGCAACAGCCTCCTCATGTCTTCAGTGGACAATCTACATAAGGAGGCGAAAATTCTTCCAGTGCAGCAACACAATGAGATACTTTCGTTGCAGTAGTTGATCAAGTGTTACCGTGAGAGCCATCACACTCACCATCTAGTGGGTAGGCATGACATCAGGAAGAATATCCAAGCTCTAGATGAAGAGGTCCACCGATACAGGAAATAACCCCTAGGTCAAGAGGCATATCAAGCAGGTTTAAACAACATTCACACGGAGGCAGTTAATAGGGCCATATGAAAATATATTGCGAATAAAGTCCTTAAAGTACATACCCCATCTATCGCAGCTGAGGAGCGTCAACTGCCATGACAAACCAGAGTAGTTTTGACTCAACTACGCTCGGGATATTGCAGTCGCTTAAATTCTTATAAGGCAAAGATCGATCGCACCCTGGAAAACATTTGCCCAGCATGCGGCATGGGCCCGCACTACACCTACACGCAAAGGAAACTATTTTTCGCTTTTGTTGGAACGACAATATATATTTTTGTTCCAACAATTAATTTGTTTTATTCAAGCATTGCAAATCCAAAAATACCATCGTTTGCTCCAAATCAAAAACAACTTGCGAAAATTTTCAATATTGTAAAAATCATTGACAATACCTATGGTAGGAACTATCATAATCTAGAATTTTTACAAAAACTATTGTCAGCCCAGAAAACTTGTTACTTTTTGATTTGATCGTACAACACTACACATGGCCATGGTTTTGCCGGGTCTAACTAAAAAGACAACAAATTGAATGAAGAAACAAAACTACTCCATTGCGCTCATCCCAACATAAGGAATACCATAAAACCACAACAACAATGAAAAGAAAACCCAAATTACGACCAAAAACAGTTCTCAAATTGTGGTGTAACTCAACTGTCAAAACACAAAGACGAATGAAAAAGAAGAAACAAATAAAAACAAGAATTTCATGGTGTACATCAATCATGAACAAGAATAGAGCATTTGTATGGTGAATCGTAGGAAAACGTAAAGGCGAGTCCTCATCTTGTTCATCTATGGTGTACATACACAAAAAAAGAAAAAAGAAAAAATAGAAAAACAAAGATAAGGGGAACTCATACAAATAAAACTCACCAAAATTGTTTTTTTTACCACGGTATCGAATACCGAGAGAAGAGAATAAAATTGTCGAAGAAAAGAGAATAATATTGTCCAGCAGACAAAAACTATTGTTAGATATGACAACAACTATTTTTGGATATGACAAAAACAATTGTTGTAATTAACAAAAACGATTGCTGGACTCACAATACCCCAAGCGGAATCTAACAATATCTTTACAATAATACTTTGCTCTTTGAATATAGTTGGATTAATCATATTTTTTTTCTGTGCGTGTATTCAACTGCCCTGTCAAACCTACTCATCTAACTCCTGTGGATCTGTGGCTACATCCCAACGAAACAGCCACTTTTCTGGAACCGGAGATAGACCCAGAGCGAGATTGAACAGAAGAACGAACACACAAACATACAATAA
The DNA here is from genome assembly GCF_047663935.1 of Musca autumnalis. Classification (NCBI taxonomy): domain Eukaryota; kingdom Metazoa; phylum Arthropoda; class Insecta; order Diptera; family Muscidae; genus Musca; species Musca autumnalis. Next base: position 35,827,012 of record NW_027412088.1, read on the forward strand.
TAAACACTGTCACAACAACCATGTCAACAAAAACTCTTTACCTTTAATAACTAAATCAAAATTTTATTTAAGTTTAATTTAAACATTTATTTTTAGTTTTCTTTTATTTTATGACCCAGTGGCACGCTCTTCTCCATTACTGCTCAAGGAACCTGTTCCTTAGTTCTCTGTTACTTCCTATAGCTATAATAGTTTTATTTTCTTTTATGACTTATGAGAATCCCAAACACTTGAGAATTTTATTGACGACAAAAAGTTGGCAAGCAAATAAAACAACAAATCAATTGCATGCCCTCCTCTGTGGTTCTCAATGGCTTTAGTGTAGTGATTTTTATGGCGTCTATTTAGTTTTGTTTTTTATTCTAAGGTGTCAATTGTTTTACTTGTTGTTGTTATTATTATTGTTATTGATATTATTAATATTATGGCCAACATTGTTAGTGTTATTACCACCAACAACAACAATAGTGTTTTTGTTAGAGCCACTCATTACCACTAACGGGCCATGGATTTGGGAATTTAGCTTTCACACCAACAATAATAACGTAACGTTTACTCGTAATACTGGACATTGGCATAATGCTGCGCTGAGTTGGTATGGTATGTGTGTGCAGACGACAATTGTCATCGTTATCATCATCAGCTATTTGTAACGTTCGTTTGTCTGTTTGCCGTTTTGTCTATCTTTATCTTTGTATCATGTGGTGAGTTATTAGTGTAGGGATTAAATATGGCTGAGGGATTAAAATATAAGGTATTGCTTGCTTGTTGATTTCTGGCGTTTTTAAACGCTTTTTGTTCACTAAAACTTTGTCAACAGGTATTAGTTGTAGCATTGTGGTAAAACGATTGCGAAACATGAAAAAAATCCATATGGAGGACGAATCAAAAAATCACAGTTAAGCCTTGATATCAGTTGATTTATATATTGGAAATGGGCACATCAAATCTGCACGTATTTTGTCAAAGGGGAATATAATGACACACGTTGGTAAGTCGAGTTATGGAAAATTTTTAAGTTTCTAAAATTTATTAAAAATATTTGAACAGCTGTCCGGTCTTTAATATTGGATTTTTCAAAAATATTTTCTTAATGATTTTTAGTCTTTTATCAGATATGACTTCAGCAAGAATACCATGCTTCTTATGTGTCGAGGCCTTAAAGGTGGTTTAGATGCTATTATTTATCCCTTATCCCCTTCTCCTTCTTTTTTACATTTCCAACAAGCAATCCTTTGTATTAAGGATGAGGTTTATTGTTTTGCAACGAACTTTTTCTGCTTTACAAATAAAAATCCTCAAAAACCCAACACCCTTATTAAAAGAAAAATTCTTTATTTTTGTCTATGCAAAACAAAAGGCATAATTTATAAGATTTTAATTAGTAGGATAAAACTGTGTTGGTTGGCTGGCTGTGTTGCTTGACTCCTGTATGTATGCATGTGGGGGGTTATAATCCTTAAAGTTATCTTTGTATCTGTGTGTGTGTGTTTTTGTGTCTTTGTGTGAAAAATATGACTTACCTCATCCAGTGGACAACCGGTTGAACGTAAAACCGCATGTGATTGTAAAACCAAAAGTTTTAAAAGTTTATCCTTGATTTCACCAAATGGTGATGGTTTACAGCGTAAAATAACAATGCGCAATGTTACCACAGACGTTAGTTCGCCAATGATATCCGAAACAGGAACTACTGGATTATCGGAAATATGTTCCAATGGTATGGGTTTCCAATTTTTTATTATTAAGGAACCTAAAATGTGAGAGGCAGAAAAGGGGAGATAAGGGTTAATAAAAGGAGGTTATAAAAACGAATATCTGAAGTCCCATAATGGGCAATTGCATAAGAATGTTTCGTGGGAGTTCAGCCATAGAAGCATTTCATGGGGAAGTTTTGCAAAACAAAAAATCCATAAAATGTTTCTGCCTCTTACTTCCGTTTTGAAAATTGTTTCTACCCACCTCTTGCCGTTGCTGCCGTCTCTTGTGAATAGCCCAATCTTTGTAATGCTGTTTGTACTATTTCCGACCATGGTGTCGTTGCTGCCACAATCACATAACTATCTGTTTCAACATTTGGCCTTCGTTTCCATGGACTTCGCTGATCTATGGTCAGGGATGCCTGCAATGAGTGCACCGATTCCACGACACAGTGTAATGGTAATGACTTTGCTGTAATTAAATGAAGAACAAAGAGAAAAGGGGATTAGTAGATAAAAATTGCAAATTTAAAATAACATAATAAGTAATAGAAAAAAAGTTTACTCGATAAATCCATTACAAATTGTGGCAGTTTTTTCTCTGACAATGAAGTCAACAAATATTTTTGACATAAAATCTATTTGCATTAGACAATTTTGTCTTGTGCCAGACTATGAAAATTTTCATGAATATGTTTTGAGCTTAGTCCATACATACATATTTACATTAGGCAATTTTCGTTGTGGCAATAGTCAGTTTGAGGGAGAGGGAGGTGAGGTATATGGTAACCCTTTGCCCATCAACACCCTCTCTCACCATAAAACTTGCAATTGCCGCAAGGAGAATTGCCTAATGTAAATATGGACTTATGGGTAAGATGGGAGAAAGTGAGCTCCTTCACCTCCGCTCTCTCCTAAAAGCTAAAATATTTTCATGTGCTATTTTCAGTGCCTGGCACAAGAGTTTCATTGCTGCAATTGTCAATTTTATAGAGAGAGATAGATGAAGTATATGGGAACCCTTAACCTCTCAACGCCCTCTCTCACCATCAATCTGACAATTGCCGCGAGGAAAATTGCCTCATGTAAATATGGGCATACATCTTTTATTTTGGCCTAGATTTAGCCCGAGTACAGACGTTGAAAGTTTCACATGAAATTGTTTAAGGTTTAGAAGGCCAAGGTACATGAAAGCAAAGGTAGCAGGCGAGGCTTCTTTTGTATCTAGGCCTTAAGTGGCTGGCTTTCTTGCTCAGCTAAATTTTGGATAAAAGAGGGCCGAGGCCATTTTGCACATGTCTTAAGTTTTTTTTTTTTTGGTGGAAAAGTTTTACAGGTAGTTCTTTCAAAAAAATTAGCTAAAATCCTCAAAATACCGAAAATTGGGAGGTACCGTTTTATGGGGCCTATACCGAAACATGGACAATTTTTTGGTGGAGAAGTTTTGTGACTACAGGGAATCTCAAGTGTCAAATTACAGGCAGTTCTGTCCAAAAGAATGTTGTTAAAATTCTCAAAATACCCTGAATCGGGAGCTACGGTTATAGGGGGCTACACCATAACATGGCCCTATATTGACAATTTTTGGTGGAGAAGTGTTGTGACCAGATAGATCCATAAGGGTTAAATAACAGCTAGTTCGGTTAAAAATTGTAAATTCTCAAAATGCCGAATATCGGGAGGTATGAAAGCTATAAAACATGGACTTATGTTGAACATTTTTGGTTGGGATGTGTTGTGACCACTAAGAAGCTGAAATGTTAAATTACAGCTAGTTCGTTAAAAAATTGTAGGTAAAATTCTCAAAATATCTAAAATCGGGAGGTGCGGTTATATGGGGCCTATACGAAAACATGGACCTATGTTGACGATGTTTCGTTGAGATATTTCATGATGTCAAATTACAGTTAATTCGGTTAAAATTTGTAGCTAAAATTCTCAAAATACCGAAAATCGGGAGGTACCGTTATATGGGGCCTATACCAAAATAGCAACCTACATTGACAATTTTTGGAGGTTTTGTGACATCTGTAATCTCAAATGACCAATTACAGGTAGTTCTGTCAAAAATAAATGTAGTTAAAATTCTCAAAATACCGAAAATCGGGAGGTACGTTTATATGGGGGCCATGACAAAACATGGACCTATGGGAACAATTTCATCAAGTGAGAAATTACAGCAAGTTAAGTAAAAAATTGTAGTTAAAATTCTCAAAATACCGAAAATTGGAAGATATCAATATACCAAATATGTCTAAAAATTTACCATTTGGTTAAGAGCTCGGCCCAACCCCCCCCCCCACCACCCCATGCCTACGTCGACGGAATGCATCGGCATAGTCCATTTTGGAAGTGGAGCTTTTTTTAGGAGGCATTTATCTTTGATAAATAGCGTGCCCTCCCGTCTTTTCAATTGGTCACCGTACAACTTAGTGGTTTTGGAGCTGAGTCAGGAAGAATAGACTTGCCCACGAAAACCATAATATCGATTTAAACAGAACCACAAAGAGTAACATCGCTATACATTTACAAAGGATCTTCGAAAAGACCCTAAAGTACACTTAAAAAAAATATTGAACTTTTATGGGGGAGGTACCCTAAGGTGTTGAACCATATAGTCCATAGTCCAACTTTATCTAAGATTCGTAGAAGTATTACGATGTGCAAAGTATGGACCAACTGCCTTCGAGAGTTATCGTGGGCACTATTTTAGCGAATATTATTGAACGTTTGTGGGGAAGGTACCTGAAGGAGTGGACCGATATGGTTCATCTTCGAACTTAAATTAAGTTTGTACAACATATTACGAAGGTAAATTTTTGGACCAAATCTATTCATCCGTTCGAGAGTTATCGTGCGCTCCAGCCACTACGCGTAGTTCTATAGAGGGGTTTTACGCCCCTCGGGAAGTATGGATTTGCCCCTGAAAAAGCTTGTACCATCATAATGGGCGTAGCAAATGCAAGTGGTTGGGAAAAGAATCAATGCGATTCGAGAGCAGCTGTTAAACATACTTTTTCGAAATTTTGTGTGGGAGGTATTCGAAGAAGTGGACCTATATAGTCCATATTCGAACTTGATCTATAGCTCGTAGAAATATTACAATGTGTAAAGTATGGACCAAATTGGTTATTGCCTTCTAGAATTATTGCCCATCTTTGAACTTAAACTAAGTTTGGTCAAGATATTACGAAAGCCAAATTTTGGACCGAATCGGCTGATCCGTTCGAGAGCTATCGTGCTCTCCAGCCAGCCAGACAGATAGATGAACAGACGGACATGGGCCTTTAGTCTAAAGATTGAGAGTATAATCATCATGAATCTGAACATTTTTTTTTGCATTAGGAACAGGGTTCATAGTATGCATGAAAGACTTTCTAAAGATCATATAAATGTTTGACCATTTTTTCAGCGAAGTTAAAACTGCTCGAAATTATCCACAACCTCTGAAATTGCTCTTAAAATGTTTCGAAACAAAAAATGAGAATTTTAATTAATATCTCATTGGAGTCGAGGTTAATGATCGAATATTTTTTTTAAGTGAAAAAGGAAAGCCGAAGATTTGAACCAACACAACCAACATTATGTGACCTGGTTTCGCTGTTTGTAGCAGCTCATAAGACATATCCTTTTTCACTTGCAAACAATTTTCGATCATCAAGCTTAACTCTAAACGAGAAAATTAATAAAAATCAATGAAAGTGTTCTTCGCCCTAACAGGCAAAATTTAAAAAAAAAAAATAGATAAAATAAAAAACAGGCTGAGCCCGTCTGGGATTTCAACCCGCGTCCTTGAAAACATATGGAAAAAAATGTTGTCACGGCGTTCAAAGCCAAACTCATAACTTCAAAGGCAGCGCAAAAGCGTTTGTCATGAAGAAATACAATTCAACGGCCAAATATCCGTGAATGTATAAAAACACATTTGCATTTGAAAAAACCAAAAGTTCTAGGACAGAGAAGCCATCCCACAGTCGATACGTCTGAAGAGCTGCTCAACTAACAGCGAAACCAGGTCACGTAATTTGATGACTGTGTGGGTGCGAGTCCTTGGGTTTCCTTTTCAATTGCAAAACATTTTCGATCATCAAGCTTAACTCTAAACGAGAAAATTAATAAAAAAATGACAAAAGCATGCTTTCTTAAATTTTATTTTGTTTTTGCAATTAAAATTGCATTTGACAAAAAATATTGTGTAAAATTATTATCTTAAGAAAAAAACATATGACACCCAATTAAATCATTGACCATTATCACATTACAATTATTATTTTTTTTTTTGAAGGCAAAAAAGAATTTGCTGTTAAATCAATTTCAGTTGAAAAATACTATTTATTATGCACAAAAAGCTTTATAAAAATTACAGGATTTTGTGTGTATGAATTAAAAATCATGCAATTTATGACAATCTGCGTATGTGTGTGTATATGTATAAAGAGGTAGGTATTGTTATTGATTTATTTGGCCATGTAAAAACATAGGGGCAGGGAGTAAGCAGTGTTAATGACAGGGATTAAACTTAAACACTGAGAAACGCACACAATCACAGACTTTTAAATGAAATATCAAGAGTAGTGGTGGTGACAAAAATTTAATTCAAAAATTGATCAAAAGAAGAATTGTTTTCTCATACTTTATGGGAGTGAGATGATAATTTCAATTGTAATACCATAAAAATTTTATGAAAAAATTATGTTAAGATAATTATAATGAGATAAGTTGTGAAAAAAAAACATGAAACAAATTAAATTAAAAAAAAATTAAATTGATTGCTTTATGGAGTGGTAATAAATGATGAGGGCACACATGAACTCGCTGTTGAATTTACCCAGCAAAAAAATCATTACCAAATAATGGGGTTTTCTACTACTTTTTGGTAGTCGTAACTTATTACAAATCCCCGCACTAACCCATTATATTTACATGGTAACTAAAAGTTGTGAAATAAGCTAAAAACATATGTTCTAGTTTTAAAAGAGTTGAGGTTTAATTCATTATATATACATATATATTAATTCCTTCTCTCTTTAAAGTCTTTCTCCAATACCCATTTTCTCTCCAACAAATTCTCATTTTCCCGCTTTGGTGGTTTTTGACAAATAAAGTGTTTTTCCACAATTATGACAAACCATTATCCAAACCAAACTTTTTCAACGAAACCCATCACCCAAGCCAACAATAACTTTTCAACATCATTATCATTTTCTCTACCACCATAATCATTAACTTCAGCCGTTGGCCAAAAACCGTCATCACATCAACATGATTTGAGGTTAAAACAAAAGCGGATTTTCGCATTTAGAACATTATTGTGTTTTTTTTGTGTTCGTTGCGCCACAAAATTCCATGTTTTCTGGCCTACAATAATATCCCAACAACAACAAAACCAAACATATGATTTTGATTTAGCTTAGGCTATTGTGATTTGTTGGTAGCAAAAGATGGAGAGAGGGGTACTGAGTGATAAGTGAAAACAGAAATGTTTAGAGATTAAAACTAAAATGCATCAACGTCGTCATATTTTTGACGCCCAATACGCATACTACACCTAATATTTTTTTCTAACTTGCGGATGGGTGGGTGTGTGTGTATTAAGCCCAACCAACAAGAACACATTTGGGCCTAGTTTTTCCACAAAACGCCAAATGTACCAATGAATGTTTTAAATAATCAGCTTTTAGTGCAGCGATGGTAATGTTTATGCTTGGCGCCTTATTAGAAAATCGTTTACTATACCTTTTTACATTACTAAAATATATAGTGTGGGCGCCATGGCACCAAAGTGTTAAACAATTTATGGAATTTGAGCATTTTTCAAAAATATATTTTACATTTGGAGAAAAAATCGTCCATTTGCACAAATGACTGCATTTATGGAATATAAAATTTTACGCCTATAGTGGGTGATGTGATGGTGGTAATTAGGCTTCCATTGAAATCAAGAAAAAAATGAACTCATCTCTTACACACACACACACATGCATACAATAACAATAAAAGTGTATAACAATATTGCTTAAAAGCGATTTATAATTGGAATAATTAATAATATTATTACCTGAGTTAAGCTTATTAGCATAAACTATGGGCATATGTGTATGTATGTAAAAACATACATATGTATGTATGTTTGTCCTTCAACACACCTTACATTGTGTGTACATATATGAGCATATGTTTGACCAGAAAAAAAGTACACATAAAATATGCCTATATTTACTGGAAGTTGTACAATTGTCCATTGTACGCCATTTACAAAAGTTAAGTTGATTTTGAAATCGTTTGAATTTTTCGAACAGGTTTATTGTGATCCAGGTTTTTTGGTTTTTAATTAAGAAGGAGAGAGACGATTTTTTTAACCATTTCAAATTGAACTATTTTTTACTTATTTTTTTATTTTAAAATTTAACAAGAAAAGTGAGAAATGAAAAGTTCCATGACAGAGAAGCCACTCCACAGCCGATATGTTTGATGAGCTGCTACCAACAGCGAAACCAGGTCACACAATGCTGGTTGTGTGACTTCGACTCCTCGGCTTTCCTTTTTCATTTGCAAAAAATCTTCGATCATTAAGCTCGTCTCCAATATTTTCAAATAAATAAAAATTATAAATTCTACAAGGGCCCATAATATCACTTATTGGACCAGTAACTGTACTTGTTAAACTCAACTCATTAACGCCACTGCGTGAACGACTAATTGATTTAATTGTGCCATATTGGACTAGTCCGTGGAACTCTTATAAGTTCTTATTGCCTGTTTATGTTATGTATAGGTTTGTTGCCGAGCCAACCTTATTTATGAGAATTTATTTGGCATATACACAATGAAATTGATATTTAAAAGCCAGTGATTTTATTAAATCAGCTAATATATAAGAGAACTATTACAACACAAAATTAAGGAGAGATCCAGTAGGTGTAACAGTTTTAAAATAGTTAAAAATCTAAGGTGTCTATGAATGGTTTAAAATTCGTCATAGAAAAATATTTCAAGGAATTTTTAATTTTCCATTTTAAGTGATTATAACAGTTGTATAACAGTTTTCAAAAACTGTTATACTAAGGAAAAATCTCGACAATTGCTTCCATTAAAAAAAATATACTGGAAAATATAATTAGCGTAAATTTGTGATGTCAATTTGTTAGCTAATTCAATTGTTATACGAACATAATTTACCAAATTTCATAGTTTTAAAATAGTTAAAAATTTGGAGGTGTCTAAAAATATTTTAAAATCTCTCATAGAACTGCATTTCAACGAATTTTCAAGGAAATCGACATTTTAATTGGTTATAACAGTTGTATAACAGTTTTCGAAAACTGTTATACTCACGAAAAAAACGTTGAAAATTTGTATATTTTGATAAAAAGTAAATATAATGGAAAATATACTTAGCGTAAATTTGTGATGCTAATTTATTAGCTAATTTAATTGTTATACTAAAATAATTTACCAAATTTCACAGTTTTAACATAGTTAAAAATTTGGAGAGGTCAATAAAATATAACAATTGTGTTATACTAAAATAATTCAACAAATTTCACAGTTTTAACATAGTTAAAAATCGGAGATGTCTATAAATATTTTAAAATTTCTCACAGAACTGCATTTCAAAAAATGTTCAAGGAAATCGACATTTTAATTGGTTATAACAGTTGTATAACAGTTTTCGAAAACTGTTATACTCGAGAAATAATTTTGAAAATAGCGTATATTTTTGATAATAAGAAAATATAATGGAAAGTATAATTAGCGTAAATTTGTGATGCTAATTTATTAGCTAATTTAATTGTTATACTAAAATAATTTACCAAATTTCACAGTTTTAACATAGTTAAAAATTTGGAGAGGTCTATAAATATTTTAAAAATCGTCATAGAATTACATTTCAAAGAAAGAATTTTGAAGAAAATCGACATATTAATTAGTTATAACAGTTGTATAACAGTTTTCGAAAACTGTTATGCTCACAAAAAAAAACATTGAGAATTTGTGTATTTTTGACAATAAGAAAATATAAGGGAAATTATACTTAGCGTAAATTTGTGATGCTATAACAGTTTATAACAGTTTTCGAAAAACTGTTATACTCACGAAAAAACTTTGAAAATAGCGTATATTTTTGATAATAAGAAAATATAATGTAAAATGTACTTAGCGTAAATTTGTGACGCTAATTTATTAGATAATTCAATTGTTATACTAGAATAATTTACCAAATTTCACAGTTTTAACATAGTTAAAAATTTGGAGTTGTCTATAAATGTTTTAAAATCCCTCATAGAACTGAATTTCAACAAAAGTTTCAAGGAAAACAACATTTTAAATAGTTATAACAGTTGTATAACAGTTTTCGAAAACTGTTATACTCAAGGAAAACTGGAAAAATACGGACAGTGTTTATTTTTGATGGTAATTTTTTAGCTAATTTAATAGGAATACTATAATAATTTATCGAAATATTCGCATTAGACCCCAAGTAAGTTTGAATTAAATTCGTTTCAGAGAATTTGGAGTAGAACGGTTCTACCGATTAGGTCCAAAATTGTGTCTTCGTATTATTTTGTCCAAACTTGGTTTAAGTTCGAAGATAGGCAATATCGCTTCACTCATTCAGGTACCAACCCCCACAAAAGTTCAAAACTTTTCGCTGAGATGGTGCACACTATAACTCTCGAAGGCAGTAACCGATGTGGTCAATACTTTGCACATCGTAATATTTCTATCGGACACATGTATATCTATGGTGGAATTCTGTAACTCAATTTTTGGTTGCCGACAAAAATCCGTAAAAATTAAAATGCTTATAATTTCGTCAATTAACGAAATTTGTCGGTAACTTAGCAACCAAAAAAAGTTGTCGCTAATTTTATTATTTTTATCTAATTTTCATTAATAATTTTGAGTTTCAATTTTACAGATTTTTGTCGGTTATCAAAAAAATTTTTACAGAATTCCACTACAGGTTCGAATATGGATTACATCGGTTTCCTCGTTCGGGTAACTACCACACAAAATTTCGGAAAAGTGCAGTTTAAAACTTTTTTTCAAACAACTTGTATTCTCTGTCCCTATAATGACGGTACTAGAAAATGAGAAAATTTCCAGAAAGCTTTAAAAAAAACCTTACAACCACCATACGAGGTGAACACGACCACTATCGAACTGGATAATGGGCTGTACCACACCTTTTGGTACCTCACCCAATAACGTTCAAAATATCCGGTAAAATTGTACGCGCGATATTTCATAAACGGATCAAACGATTTGGTCCAAACTTAGTTTAAGTTCGAAAAAGGCCACATCAGTAGTGCGGTTATCTAACTCATTTTTTGAGTTACCGACAAATGTCGGTAAAATTAAAATGGTTATAATTTCGGCAATTAACGATGTTTTTCGGTATGTTATCAACGAATAAAAAGCAGTCGTAAAGTTCTGCCGATAGCAAGAGTGTTGTCAACTTCCTTTTGAACTTTTCATTCATAATTTTGCTTTTTAATTTTACCGATTTTTGTCGGTAACTCAAAAAATGAGTTAGAGAATCGCACTGCAGCCGACTCCCTCATAAAGTACAACGTTTTTGTATATTTGCTGTTAAAGGTATGTTCGAGGATCCTTTGGAAATTTTTACCGAAGGTGCTGATGGTTTTTCGTGTCCATGCTTCCTGATATAATGGCCCAAAAGCTTTAATTTATACTGTTATCAACTGAAATGACGCGATATCTATCGAAAGGAATGACTCCCAAAATAGGATCCACTTTCAAAGTGGACTATGTGGACCGATACCTTTGGGTATCTTCTCCGTAACAGTTTTGAGCTTCAATCCAAATATATTTTTTCATGCGTTCATACGTCTAAAAAGGGCCACACAAATCTGAAATTATCCCAGAAATGTAGCCGGTATTCGATTCTATATTGTCATTAGATGAAAGTTTCAATTCACACAGGCCGAGAGTATATCTCTGTCAGCAAAGTTGACTGATTCTTTGTTGTTGTCACTGATTTTGCTCCAGTTTGGTTAGTGGAGTTAACAAAAATTGCACATATCCAAAATTACAATGTTAAACCCATAGTTTTTGTCAATTTTCACCGATTGTAGTGAATAAACCAGTTGTATAACAGTCATACAAAAGTGTTATACTAATGGAAAAAGTGTAAAAACAGGTGTTTCTCCGTGATTTAAAATTTTACAGTGTTGAGCATACACCAAAGAATTTTTGTTTGGATTATAACAGTGGTATAACAGTTTTAGAAAATAGTGTAGTATGTAGTGTTGAAAGTATTCGTCATAGATTTTTCTCTGACTTAGTTTGTGAGGTTTAATAACATTTTTTATAAAAAAATTACAATATTTAAACTATATTTTTTATAAAACAGTTGTATAACAGTCATGCAAAAGTGTTATACTAATGAACAATGTGTAAAAACAGGTGTTGCTCCGTGATTTAAAATTGTACAGTGTTGAGCATACACCAAATAATTTTTTGTTCGGATTATAACAGTGGTACAACAGATTTAGAAAATAGTGTAGTGTTGAAAGTATTTGTTATAGACTCTGACTTAGTTTGTGAGGTTTAATAACATTTTTTGTACAAAAAATTACAATATTTAAACTATATTTTTTTATAAAACAATTGTATAACAGTCATACAAAAGTGTTATATTAATGGAAAATATGTTAAAACAGGTGTTTTCCCGTGATTTAAAATTTGACACTTTTGAGCATACACCAAAGAATTTTTGTTCGGATTATAACAGTGGTATAACAGTTGGGTGCCACCGTAGTGCAATGGTATGCACGCCCGCCTTGCACACAAAAGGTCGGTGGTTCGATTCCCCGGCCAGGCAACATCAAACATTTTTCAACGGTGGCAAAATACCCCTCAGTAATGGTGGCGACATTTCCTGAATATTTCAGCCTTGTAAAACTTCTCTACAAGTGGTGTCTTTAGACACGCAGTTCGGACTCGGCGATAAACAGTAGGTCCCATATCATTGAGCTAATATGAATCGGGTTGCACTCATTGATATGAGAGAAGTCTCCCTTGTCCCGTATGGGATGTTGTGGAACAATGTTTTTTTTTTTATAACAGTTGTAAAAAATATTCTAGTATGTGGTGTTGAAAGTATTTGTCACAGATATTGCTTTAATTTTTGAGGTTTAATAACATTTTTATGCACATCACTACAATATTTAAACAATATTTGTCGTCAAATCTGAGCGATTTCATTATGGCAAACTGTTATATTTTTTTATTTTATTGCAATTTGTATAATATACTAATAGAAGGAAATAGAAACCCTTAACAGGAAAACCCCATATAATAGTTTAAAAAAGGATTTTGGATCGAGAATATTTTTAAAATGGAGTTGGAAATCTATTCTTAGTTGGACCTATTGGAATCTTTAGCCTGTATCGCGTCACATGAATGCTTGTATGCAGTGTCATATTTTTCACTGAGTTCCTGCCGTTCCTCAAAATGTATGAACCAAATTCACAATATTTAACAGCTAAACCTTTTGACAATGCAAAAATCAAATCTCATTTTTTTTCATTTACTTTTCCCATGTAAAAAAATTCCCATAATGATTCCAAACAATTTTAATGCCATTTAAACAAATCGAAAAAAATTGAGATTTATGCATGTAATCTGCAATAAAAAATTAAAGAATTAAAGGCATTTTTAATAGACTTCTTTTTTTAAATGAAGCTGACAAAATCTAACATATGTGATAATACCCAAATACTTATGAAGATTTGAACTGTTTTTTTTTATAACACAAAAATTAATAATTGTTTTTAATTTATTATTGATGTAAAACTTTTGTCAGGGCTTAAGGCAATTCTTATTCTTATAGTTATTTTTGTTTCTTTTTTTTTGTGGCATCTACCTTTTCTAGCATTGCATAGCTATTATCCTTAAGGCTTTGCCAAGACAAGAAACAAGATTGTTGTAGAGTAAAATGAAATTACCATAAACCATAGAGAGAAATTCTTCAAAAACTAAGAAAAAAAGGGGTGGGGGAACTAGAGCACAAAACAGACACATACATATGCCACAAGTAAAACGAAAAAAAAACTAACAAAATACTCTGTAATATCCTTAAAATTTTCTTTTAAGCTTCTCAAGCATAAAATACCTTAATAACCCTGATGACTGTAAGAGAGTTTCTTAAGCATGCAAGCAAATGCACATACACACACATACGTAAATACATGTGAATACCCAAGTTCAGGTAAAACAATATCTGTATTGTTGTCTTAAGATGTTTTACCAACATCCTGCTTAAAAATGTGTATTTCCCCAACTACAACCAAGAAAATAACAAAGTAGCCGAGCATTCAAATCTCCACCTTAGCCATTGGCATTGAGCATAAAATGACCAATAGCCAGTAGTGGTTACCAGCCGAAAGGCAAATAAAAACCATCTACATACATACACATATATTCGATCTCCTCCCGCAGTGCAGGAGGGGTGGGGCATTGTGTCCAGCATATATGCTTGAGCTTTTGTTTGTTGGTCATGCTGTTTTAGCCATAATCTTATGCTCCAATTAAAAAGGTTATAGCATAGTTTTTCAACACAACCAAAAATATTTCCAGTTATTATTGTTTATGGTACTTTGCTACAAATATTGATGCTGTTGTTGTTGTTTGTTTTTGTAATACTTGTAATGTTTAGTCCACAAACATTTAAAATCCTTAAGTAAAAATCCTTAAGTTTTTAAAACAACAATAAACTTCTTAAGGCAGATTTTTTTCTTGCAGTAGCTGCTGCTGATATTGTTGTAGTTGTGTTGAGAGCTATGACTGGTGGTGCTGCTGCTGCAGCTTTGATTGTTATTCTTTCGCATACGATAAAAATTTGAAAGTCTTAAGATTTTCATTAGCACATATGCAAAGTTCAAAAGGGGTTATTAATTTTGTACTGAAGTATAAAAATATTTTTTAATCGTGGATTTTTTAAAGAATAATTTTCAAAAAATATTTTTTAAACATGGATTTTTTAAAGAATAATTTTCGAAAAATATTTTTTAAACTTGAATTTTTTAAAGAATAATTTTCAAAAAAATCTTTTTTAAACGTGGATTTTTTAAGGAATAATTTTCAAAAAATATTTTTTAAACGTGGATTTTTTAAAGAATAAATTTCAAAAATATTCTTAAAACGTGGATTTTTTTAAAAATAATTTTCAAAAAATATTTTTTAAACCACGTTTAAGAATAATTTTCAAAAAATATTTTTTAAACGTGCATTTTTTAAAGAATAATTTTCAAAAAATATTTTTTAAACCACGTTTAAAGAATAATTTTCAAAAAATATTTTTTAAACGTGGATTTTTTAAAGAATAATTTTCAAAAAATATTTGTTAAATGTGGATTTTTTAAAGAATAATTTTCAAAAACTATTTTTTAAACGTGGATTTTTTAAAGAATAATTTTCAAAAAATATTTTTTAAACTTGGATTTTTTAAAGAATAATTTTCAAAAAATATTTTTTAAACGTGGATTTTTTAAGAATTTTTTCCAAAAAGTATTTTTTAAACGAGGATTTTTTAAGAATTATTTCCAAAAAATATTTTTTAAACGTGTTTTTGTAAAGAATAATTTAAAAAAAAAATTTTGTCAAGGTCCATTAGGCCAATAAACGTTGATTTTTTAAAGAATAATTTTCAAAAATATTTTTTCAAGGTCCATTAGGCCAATAAACGTGGATTTTTTAAAGAATAATTTTCAAAAATATTTTGTCAAGGTCCATTTTGGCCAATAAACGTGGATTTTTTAAAGAATAATTTTCAAAAATATTTTGTCAAGGTCCATTAGGCCAATAAACGTGGATTTTTTAAAGAATAATTTTCAAAAATATTTTTTCAAGGTCCATTAGGCCAATAAACGTTGATTTTTCAAAAATATTTTTTCAAGGTCCATTAAGGCAATAAACTTGGATTTTTTAAAGAATAATTTTCAAAAAAATTTTGTCAAGGTCCATTAGGCCAATAAACGTGGATTCTTTAAAGAATAATTTTCAAAAAAATTTTGTCAAGGTCCATTAGGCCAATAAACGTGGATTCTTTAAAGAATAATTTTCAAAAATATTTTTTCAAGGTCCATTAGGCCAATAAACGTGGATTTTTTAAAGAATAATTTTCAAAAATATTTTTTCAAGGTCCAGTAGGCCAATGAACGTTGATTTTTCAAAAATATTTTTTCAAGGTCCATTAGGGCAATAAACATGGATTTTTTAAAGAATAATTTTCAAAAATATTTTTCCAAGGGCCCTCAGACCAGTAGACTTGATTTTTTTAAAGAATGATTTTAAAAGTATTTTTTTTTTAAGGGCATTTAGACCAATAAAATTGGATTTTTTAAAGAATAATTTTCAAAAAATATTTTTTCAAGGGTCATTATACCAATAGACGTGGATTTTTTAAAGAATAATTTTCAACAAATATTTTTTCGAGGGTCATTAGACCAATAAACGTGGATTTTTATAGAATAATTTTCAAAAAATATTTTTTCGAGGGTCATTAGACCAATAAACGTAGATTTTTAAAGTATAATTTTCAAAATATATTTTTTCAAGGGCCAGTGGATTTTTTAAAGAATAATTTTCAACAAATATTTTTTCGAGGGTCATTAGACCAATAAACGTGGATTTTTAAAGTATAATTTTCAAAATATATTTTTTCAAGGGCCAGTAGATTTTTTAAAGAATAGTTTTCAAAAAATATTTTGTGAAGGCCAAAAATTAAAAAATTGTCAAAATTAGAACAATAAACGTGGATTCAAAAAAAATATTTTTTCAAAAAAAAATACAAAAATATTTTGTCAATGGCCATCACACAAAGAAACGTGGATTTAAAAAATATATTTTTTTCAGGGCCATCACACGAAGGAACGTGAATTTTTAAAACAAAATATGTTTGAGAGGCCATCATTCAAAGAAACGTGGATTTTTAAAAAAAAATATTTTTTTCGAAAAAACTTCGATTTTTTAAAAAAATATTTTTTCGAAGGCCATCACTCAAAGAAACGTGGATTTTTTCAACATTTGTTCGAGGACTATCACTCAAAGAAAAGTGGATTTTTAAAAAATATTTTTTTAAGGGCCATCACACAAAGAAACGTGGATTTTTTAAAAAAAATATTTTTCAAGGAACGTGGATTTAAAAATATATAGTTTTTGGGGCCATCACACAAAGAACAGTGGATTTAAAAAAAATATTTGTCAAGGGCTATCACGTAAAGAAACGTGGATTAAAAAAAATATATAGTTTTCAAGGATCATCACACAAAGAAACGTGGATTATAAAAAATATTTTTTTAAGGGCCATCACACAAAGAAAGGCGGTAATTATTCCATTTTTCTTGAATGGAAGATATTCCAGTACTTTTTTCACAACCCTTTTGTGTTACAACTGCAGGCAAAAAAAAGACTTAAGGCTTTAATATTCAAATGTTTCTTTATCTCATTGTTTAGGCTTGGGCTTGTCAACACTTATGTGTCATTGTATTGGTGTGTAAGTTTTTAATTTACTCCATGGCAGTAGTTTCTTCATATATTTATCTTTTACCTCCTTCTCCCCTCCTCCACCCTTTACCAAACCCTCTTAAGGGATGGTAATTAGACAGTTTTAGTTTTAATATGATTTTAAATTGTTTATTGTTTATTCGTCAATCATCTTAAAAACTATGTATGATATTTGGACAGTAAACATGACCAACTTTAGTGGTGGTCATTTTCTTTAGGTCTTTATTATATTTCCATCTCTAAGAGCTTAAAATTCTTAAGTAACAACCTTTTTTGTCTCTCAACATACATACCAACATATATTTTCTTAATAATCATATAGAACAACAACATCATCCCGAGAGCTTTGTGAATGAATGTATTAAACATTCATTGATAATAACAATGTACGGATGGATGTACGTTTATATGTACATATGTAAGTGGCCAACATATCTTAAGGGTAACTAAGAAACTTTTTGTGGTCAATTTCGGTTATTGATATGCTAATTGGCTACAGGGTGAAGAGTTTTTATTGTGTTGTTGGGGCTATCTTATCAGGAAATGACCACTAATAGATTATTAAAATAAATCAGGTTGTGGGAAAAGTCTTAGAAAAACTAAAATAGATTATAAATAGAAAACAACAACAAATTTTATGAAAAGGATATTAATTTTCATAAGTAGTATGGTAAACTACTACTAGGAGGGGGAAGGAAATTAAATGGAAATTATGGAACCGGTTTTTTTGTGAATAATCCGAAGTTTAATAATTTTTCTAAGCAATAATATTTTATCTCAAACCCAATATGTATGTACATATGTTCATTTTCTAACATGTAACCATCCATCAACATCTTATATTATGAACACAATTAATTTCTGAATTCTTAAGATATTTTGTGGTATTTTTAATCCTGCACATATTATTAGAAGAAAAAAATGTTTTAATTTTTATTGCCTTGTATGTCATAAGTTTTTCTTTTTAATATTAACAAATTGCTAATTGTAATAAGCCATTACATGCACATCTTAATAACAATTACAATAACACAAATAGTTACTTCTTAAGTAAGAAGTAAATAAGCAAATTAAGTAGCTTAAGGCATTTGTTACTTATTTAAATTGTAATAAGTGGTTGGCAGTTTTTTTATTATTTTAATTCCCCAAATTTAGGCTTAAATGTGCAATTAAATTGTCATTATTATATGGTAAGTGTTTTAAAAATGAAAATCATTAAAAATTAATGTAACATTTTGGGAATTTTTAATAATTTCTTTAATGGAATATTTTTCTATAAATTAAACAAAAGAACAAAAATGTATAAAATTAAAAAAAAAAAAAACATTTTAATTTATGCATGGTAGGAGTCTAACATTTTGCACACATGCGTAATTTGTCCTAGCAAAGTTTCCACCATGTCAAATCTTTTCTTTATGTTGTTGGGAAATTACAACAATAATAATTTTAAAAAAAAGGGGTTTGACAATTCATATTCGAACAGCTAGTGTGACACCACTACGTGTTCGATATGCCTTGACTTCTACATAACAGTATCCAAGAAAAAAATACTCATTACAAAACACATTACTAACCCATTATTTTAGCAAGGGAATGTCGTGAAAAATATTTGGTTATTTTCGGCCACTTAAATAAGTAGTTAGGACTTTAAGTAACTGTTTACTTAACTTCTTATTTTAGTGCTCACAACATAACTACTTATTTCACGCGACATAGTCTTATTTTAAAAATGGGTTAGTAAGGCATTTTGTAATGCGATTTTTCGGTGGGTACCATCTGATTTTATTTTGAAGTGTTTAGCGTTCATTGTGACCACAAAACTTCTCCATTAAAAATTTTCGACATTTGTCACCTTTTTAGTGTAATTCGCTTATTAAGCTGATTTTTGAGAATAAAATTCCAATTTTTAAGATCGCAGCACCTACCTCTTGTGAACGCCGTTTTTCTTTAGATGACCTCTAGTGAAGGTCTTTTGTCTATAAGACTTTTGACTGTTGGAGAACTCTCTTTTGCCTATAAACGACCTAGTGTACATATATTTTGTCTGTAGAAGACATGATGACTGTCTCCGTATAGAAAACCTCTATGTATATATTTTGTCGTACCTCAATGTATTTTCTCTATATAGAAATCAACTTGTGAAGATAATCTCTTCAAAAAACAACTAGTAAAAATTGTCACTCTATAGAAGCTTTCTAGTGAAATTCTTCCCTCTATAGGAGACCTTTTGTCAAGATAGAGGCCCTCGGATAAAGGTTTTTTCTCTATATATAGGATCTATACCAAAGTATTCACTCTATAGAAAACTACTTGTAAAATTCGTATATTCTTTATTCCTATAGATGGATTATTGTGAGGATATCTTTTCTATAAAAAAGCCTCGAGTGAACATTTTCTCTCTATTCCCAGCAAAAAAAGTCCTCCCAAAATCATGGGTTTCGTAAGGGATTTTTGGCAGCCGTAACTACTCTCACATTCCCTTTCTTCCCCATTATTTTTACAAGGGCATGTCGCACTCAGTATCTAGTTATTTTATGACCACTAGAATAACTACTTATTCTGTGGCCAATAGAAGTTGAAAAGTAAGGTGAAACAAATTCTATTTTGAGAACAGTTGATGTGGAGAATTTGTTTTTAATTTCAACACACTTCTTACTTTTATTTTACTTTATTTTATTTCGCTCCCTGTCCGAGTTGAACACAAGAACTGATTTCTAGCCAAACACACTACGCACTGTGCCACGCACACGAACATTAAGGGTTGCTTAAGAACTTAAATGTGCAGTGCACATGTGCACCACCAACTGTTATTTTTTAATTAACAAAAAGTTTTTGTTTTTGTCAAAAACTCGCGTGCCGACGGTGAATGTTGAACACACAGCCCTAGGATTTATAGTCGGACACACACACTGTGCCACCGTCCTCATTACTTAGTGAGGAGTAAAGTAAGTAGGTTTACCTTGTATATTTTTTAGGAAGTAACCCATTATTTTTCAGATTACTTGTAATGCGAAAAGAAGCATGTTTACATTACTATGTAAAGGGTTACGTAATGGCAATCGGATCCAAATTTTTGCTGGGTAGTAATATTTTCGTAAGTGTCTTCCTATAAAAACCCTCTAGTGATGATCTACATTCTATAGAAGACCTGTAGTGAGGGTGTTCTCTCTACTTAAAAGCTCCAAGGAAGGTATTTTCTCTATAAAACACATGTAGTGAAGGGCTTTTGTCCATGGAGGACCACTCTCATGTCCTTCCGCCCGTCTGTTGAAATCAAGCTATAGCTCGCAATTTTAAAAATAGAGCTGTATAATTTGGTATAAAAGTATTTATAACTGCTAGGACTTTTGGTATTGAAAATGATCAATATTGGGTCCACGTTTTGATATAGCCCCCATAGAACGATACCTCCCGATTTTCTGTATTTTGAAGGTTTTAGCCTAATTATCCCATCGAAATGGCTGAAGTTTGGTATTTAGTCTACGTTGAGGGTATGCAACTTTCCACCAGAAACTTGGCGGTATAGGTCCAAGCCTTCATATAACCCTCATAGAACGGTACCTTCCGATTTTCGATATTTTGAAGGTTGCTTGAAGCCGAAACCAAAATATCCGAAATTTGGTATTTAGTCTTTGTTGGGGGTGTAAAACTTTCCACCGGAAATTTATAGTTATGGGTCTACGTCTTCATATAGCCCCGATAGAGCGGTACCTTCCGATTTTCGGTATTTTGAATGTTGTGGCCTCTTCATACCACCAAAATGGCTGAAACTTGGTATGTAGTCTACGTTGAGGGTATGCAACTTTTCATCTGATATTTGGCGGCATAGGTCCAAGCCTTCACATAGCCCCCATAGAACTGTCCTCCCGAGGTATGCACACCCGCCTTGCACGCTGAAGGTCGTGTTTTCGATTCCCCAGCCATGCAACATCGAATTTCAACGGTGGCAAAATACCCCTCAGTAAATTGGCGACATTTCCTGAGTATTTCAGCAATGTAAAACCTCTCTCCAAGTGGTGTCTTAAGACATGCCTTTCGGACACGGAGGTAAACAGCAGATCCCACATCATTGAGCTACTATGAATCGGGGTGCACTCATTGATATGAGAGAAGTCTCCCTTGCCCCGTATGGAATGTTTGTGGAACAATTATATCGTCACCATAAATGCCCGAAGTCGTATCTCCAAAAAAGTAATTTTTATACCCTCAGCATTTATGCTAACGGGTATATACACTTTCATACGGGCAAAATGTGCCTCATCGAAATAATGGTTTTAGACGCCAAGTATGTTTGGACGAAATGTGTTTCAGGCAATTTGGAGTCGATTTAGCAATGTCCGTCCGTCTGTCTGGCTGGCTGGAGCGCACGATAACTCTCGAACGGATGAACCGATTTGGTCCAAAAGTTGGCTTTCGTAATATTTTGTCCAAACTTAGTTTAAGTTCGAAGATGGGTTATATCGGCCCACTCCTTCCGGTACCTCCCCCACAAAATTTCGAAAATTTTCGGAAAATTTGTGCTAACGATAACTCTTGAAGGAAGTAACCGATATGGTCCATGCCTTGCATATCGTTAAATTTCTACCAGACTTAGATGAGGTTCCAATAAGGACTCAATCGGTCCGCTCCTCCCACACAAAATTTCGGAAAAGTTCAGTTTAGGACCAGCTCTCGTATCGCTTCTGTTTTTGTTGTAACATATTGTATTTGCCGCCCCCTATACGACGGTACACGTTTTATCTGGGGCAAGTCCATACTTCCTGAGAAAATAGTCTGAAAAGTACCAAAAACCCCTATACCACTGTGTGAAGTGGTTGGAGCGCAAGATAACACTCGAACGGTTTTGCCAATTTGGTCCAAGATTTGACCTTCGTCATATTTTGTCCAAACTTAGCTTAAATTCGAAGATAAGCCATATCGGTACACTCCTTCAGGTAACTCCCCCACAAAAGTTCAAAAATGTTCGGAAAAATTGTGCACATGATAAGTCTTGAATGGAGTGACCGATTTGGTCCATACTTTACACATCCTAATATATCTATCAGGTTCTAATATGGACTATATTTGTCAACTCCTTCGGGTACCTCCCACACAAAATTTTGCATAAATTCACTTTAAGACCTGCTCTCGAATCACTTTGATTTTTGTTGAAGCAACTTGCATTCGCTTCCTTAATTACGACAGTAAAAGTTTTTTCAGGGGCAAGTCCATACTTCTTGAGAAAACAGCCCGAAAGTTGTAAAAAACTCCTATGGCACCATATGAAGTGGCTGGAGAGCTCGAACAAAGAATACTGCGTTCGTCACACTTTGGATATTGTAACATTTCTTCGAATATTATATGAAATTCGAAGGTGGTGCTTATCGATCCACTCCTTCCGGTACCTCCACCTCAAAATTTCGAAAATATTCCCTAAAATGGTTAGCGATTTAAGATTTCTCTTAGACGTAGCAACCGATTTGGTCCAAACTTTGGATCTCTAAATATTGTCGATACTTAGTTTATGTTCAAATTTGGGCTCTATCTGTCCAATCCTTGTGGAACCATGTTCAACATTTTTGTATGGTTAACTGTCTGTTCGAGGATCCTTTGGACATTTTTACCGAAGGTTTCCTAGTGGCCCTGTTTACAGCGATATTATGTTTTTCGTAGGCTAGTGTGATAAAAAAGCTCTATTTTTCTATCAAGTTTTTGAGCTTTAATCCTATCCATACTTTTGTCGGTTCATACGCCCAAAATTTTGAAAACCCCCTAAATACATAAGTTTTTTTGCGAAAAAGTATTTCAATCCACACAGGCTGAGGGTATATCTCTGTCGGCAAAGCCGAAAAATTGCCCACAATTCTGATATATTAAAATTGTAAAATCATTTATGGGCGTAAGGTTGTTTCACCGATATAAAAGTTCGGCCCGGGAGAACTTAAAGGGTTTTACTTGTTAATAATTAAAA
This sequence comes from Musca autumnalis, assembly GCF_047663935.1. NCBI lineage: Eukaryota > Metazoa > Arthropoda > Insecta > Diptera > Muscidae > Musca > Musca autumnalis. The sequence continues at coordinate 35,850,199 of NW_027412088.1, forward strand.
TAGATAAATTGGACCAAAATTAGTTCCATTTTTGAATTTTAAGCAAAAAGTTTAAAGACAAAACTTAGGAAAAAGAAGAAAAAAATCTTTCTCTTTACGATCCTGAGTCTAAATTCTGGGCAAATCGGTATAAAAATTTGACAAAACAACAACATGGATCCTTGTTAAAACTCGTTTTAAATCTTTTACGCACTGCTAACAAAAAGCGTCAAATTATAGAATATTCGAAAGCAAAATATATGGATAAAAACTTTGACATTTTTTAATCTTAAAGTTAAGTTTTAGTTTGATGAAAATATTGCAAAAAAAATTAAGGAATTAATGCTACTGAATTAAAGTCTGAATCACTCAAAATTTATTTGGAAATTATTTATTATCTCTAAACCTAATAATAGTTAATTTTTCTCCGAAAAAAAATTGATAAAAAACTTATGACACAAATAAAGCAAAATACCAAGCTAATCACTTGTTTGCTTTTCATTCTGCATCATATTGTGGGCCCTTGGTAATTTATCATTTAAGCCTTTTCAAGACGGAAATATTATTTCAGTTCAGAAATAGTTGTTTATTTATTCGAAGTAATTCAATATGAATGTATTTTGCAATGATGATGAATCACACACCTACATAGATACATATATGACATAATTTCTATAAGAAAAATTTTCTGCGGATTGTTGTTGGTATATTTTTTTATGTCTTTTCCATGTCGGAAATTTAAGATTAAAATAATCCAACAATGGCAACAAGCTATATATTATTGTCTTGTTTTTTGTGTGTGTTTTTTGACATTTAAAACCATACAAATTGTTTTCATTCTATGTGTGTATGTATGTCATTTATGTGCAATGTCCAGAATGTCTACACCCAGTAACACCTTTCCTTTTCTTAGTTTCACCGTGAGCGCTTGAATGGCTTATACAGAACGCATGTTATTCTGTTGCATTATCTATGGCTTGTTAGAATTGTTATTAGTTTTTGCGTTTTTTTTTTTGTTTTAGCATGCTTTAGTTTTTGTCTTGGGCTTTATTATGAATACTATGAATAGTAGTAAAATATGTAGCTATATTGGGTCACAATGTCTTAAAACATTTGCTATTTATTTTAATCCTATTTCAGTTGTGGTCTTCTTAGTTGGTTTTTTTATTCCTTCTTCGTTGGCTATTGTAACGTGTTTAATCATATTTAATGGATTGTCTTGTTCAACTGGGGGGTACTGTGGGGATGGTGTAGGGTGGTCAAGAGTGATAAATATACCACGCGCTGAAAAGTACATATTAAGCTTTGAACTTAATATTTCTCACTACACGTTTAATAATATTGTGCAAAAACAAAAAACGGAATAGCAGAAATGTTGTTGTGCAGAGGTTAACAGTGAACGGCAAAAGTATGGGATTTATTTTTGTGACATGGAACGAAATTAAATACATTGGAAAAAGTTAGTATTTTAGGAAGTAACTCAAAATCCGTTATACATATTTTTTAACTATTTTGTACATTGGCGCTCAATTAATCAAAAAAAAATCTGATGATGTCTGATCTAGGAACCGAAACATGGGAGTGCTTAGCAAAACTTTATCAATGATTTTTTAACATTCTCTGCAGCTTTGCTTTGTTACCCTGCATGGCATTCAGTCATTTGTCCAAACATGACTTCTTAATTCCAACTCAAATGCAAATTCTCATGTTTGAATAATGATAAAGCTCTTAGAATTATTTGGGTAACAAAGCCAAAACAGAAAAAAATAATATAGTCCATCAAACAAATGCATACTTGTAGCTAATACTTAAGCAAATTTTGAATTCATTTTTTTCCTCTTCTTCTTTTGGGGTTAAATTTTTAGGGGATTAAGTTTATTTGTGTATTAAGGATAATTTTATAAAAAGAAAACCATAAGAGTTTTGTCCACATCATCTTTGCACATTGGCAAAGAAACACTTCGACACAATGGTATTTCAAAGCTTAAATCCTTTGTGTGATTTTGCACACAAAAAAAAAATTGAGACGACAAAAAAACTGTACAAATACAATCAAGTGTCCTTGATAAGTATGTGAGGGCATGGTTTTTGTCGCAATGTAAGAGTGTGTGGTATGTGTATTTGACTTAAAGCTTGACTGGAATTGTATATTAAAAGCCACAATAAGATTTGTTACGAACAATGTCGTATTCTCGTCAACACAAGGATGTAAACGACAACGAGTCACGACGACCTCTCATCGCATAATATTGTATGTGCATATGCATGCACACACACTAGCATTAAGTCCTTAGCTTTGCTTACCCTCCGCCATGGCATGGCTATATGTTTATCCTTTTATTTTCTGGCATTCAAAGGCAAAAAAAAACCAGCAAAAATATGCACTAAAATCGTTTTAAGGACAGACCACCACAGCAAATGAAATCCTAACCAGTAAATTTTAAAATCACACAAAATCAGCAACAAAGTTGTTTGGTTGAGTCCATTCCCCACAAAACAAAAGGAAAGATTAAAATGTCAATAAATGCACAGATGTGGTATTGACTGTATATTAAGTACACACAGGCATGAGAGGATTATGAGAGAGATTTAGTTAAGAAAATAGAAAAAAAAAAATAAAATTATAAGAGGAAATTTCTTAAAGTAAATTTTGGAAAAATATATTTTTAAAAAACAAATCAAATAATGTAAACACAATTAATTGTTTTATAAAAAAGTGAAGCCTTGAAGGAAGGCAAAGAAGAGAATTAAAACTGCAAAAAATGTATTAAAAAATATATTGAAGAAATTATTACAAAAAAAAAAAAAAAAAAAACAACAACAAGTAAAAAACATTATGTTCTGCGGGCCGAAACTTTTTGTACTCTATACCATAAAATATTCTGAACTAAAATTGTATAATTAATTCCCTCTTACGTGAAAACATTGTTCGACCACGGATAGTCCAAATGTCGAAATTACGTCAAACAAGTAAGAACGGCGTTAAGGTCCGCCAGGCCGAAATTGTTATACCCTCCACCACGAGTTTGTATTGAAGTCAAATGGAACAATTAGTTTCCTTTCGTTTATGAAGAAGACTAAATACCAAATTTCAGCAAGTTCGGCAAGAATGTGGCTAACATTTAAAATACCGAAATTCGGGAGGCATCGTTCCATGGGGGCTATATTAAAACATCGATCTATACCTACAAATTTCTGTCGGAAAGTTTTTAGACTCAAAGAAAACTAAAAAAAACACATTTGCATTTGAAAAACGAAAAGTTCTAGGACATAGAAGCCATTCGACAGTCGATACGTCTGAAGAGCTGCTTAACCAACAGCGAAACCAGGTAACGTAATTTGGTGACTGTGTGGGTTCGAGTCCTTGGCTTTCCTTTTTCAAATTTCCGATCATCAAGCTTAACTCTAAACGAGAAAATTAATAAAAATCATTAAAAATGATTTTCTCCTTAACATGCAAAATTTAAAAAAAAATACCAAATTTCCGATATTTCGGTAAAACCTTCAAAATATCGAAAATCAAAAGGTACGCTTCTATGAGGCATATAGGAACCTCCGGACCTATACTGATAATTCTCTCCTGGAATATTTTATAACTCCATGGAAGACTAATTAACAAATGTCAGTCTTTCGGTGGGATATTGACGTCACAAACTACAGAATTACTAAAATCGGGAGGAGGCAAAATCAGGAGATACCGTGTTAATGGGCTATATGAAGGCGTGGACCTATACCGACAAATTTCTGTGAGAAAGTCGTATATCCCCAACGAAGACTAAGTACCAAATTTCAGCCATTTCGATGTGATTATGAGACTAAAACTTTCAAAATACCGAAAATCGGGTGGTAGTGTTCTATGAGGGCTATACTAAGGCGTGGACCTATACCGACAAATTTCATGTGGAACGTTTGATACTCCAAATGAAGACCAAATATAAAATTTCAATCATTTCGGTGGGGTATTGAGGCCACCACTTTCAAAATACCGAAAATCGGCAGGTACCGTTCTATGGGGCTATATGAAGGCGTGGACCTATACTGAAAAATTTCTGGGAGAAAGTTTTATATCCCCAACGAAGACCAAATACCAAATTTCAGACATTTCGGTGGATTATTGTGGCCACAACCTTCAATATACCGAAAATCGGGAGGTACCGTTATATGGGGGCTATACTAAGGTGTGGACCTGTACCGACAAATTTCTGGGGAAAAGTTTTATACCTCCAACGAAGACCAAATAGCAAATTTCAGTCATTTCTGAAGAATATTTATGCCACAACCTTCAATATACCGAACATCGGGAGGTACCGTTCTATGGGGGCTATACTAAAGTGTGGACCTGTACCGAAAAATTTCATGTAAAACATTTAATACCCTTAATGAAGACCGAAGACCAAATACCAAATTTCAGTCATATCGGTGGAATATTATGGCCACAACCTTCAATATACCGAAAATCGGGAGGTACCGTTCTATGGGACTATACTAAGGTGTGGACCTGTACCGACAAGTTTCTGGGGAAAAGTTTTATACCCCCTAACGAAGGTCAAATACCAAATTTCAGCCATTTCTGAAGAATATTTAGGCCACAACCTTCAATATACCGAACATCGGGAGGTGCCGTTCTATGGGGGCTATACTAAGGTGTGGACCTGTACCGAAAAATTTCATGTAAAACATTTAATACCCTTAATGAAGACCGAAGACCAAATAACAAATTTCAGCCATTTCGGTGGATTACTGTGGCCACAACTTTCAATATACCGAAAATCGGGGGTAGCGTTCTGTGGGGGCTATACTAAGGTGTGGACCTATACCGACAAGTTTCTGGAAGAAAGTTTTATACCCCAAACGAAGACTAATACCAAATTTCAGCCATTTCTGAGGAATATTGAGGCCACATCCTTCAAAATACCGAAAATCAGGAGGTACCGTTCTATGGGGGCTATGTGAAGGCGTGGACCTATACCGAAATTTTCATGTGAAACATTTGATACCCCCAATGAAGACCAAATACCAAATTTCAGCCATTTCGGTGAATTATTGTGGCAACAACCTTCAATATACCGAAATTCGGGAGATACCGTTCTATGGGGGCTATAAGTCGCCGGGGAAAAGTTTTATACCCCCAACGAAGACCAAATACCAAATTTCAGCCATTTCTGAGGAATATTGAGGTCACAACCTTCAAAACACCGAAAATCGGAGGTACGTTCGATGGGGGCTATTTGAAGGCGTGGACCTATACTGAAAAAATTTCAAATGAATTTTTTAATACCCTAAATGAAGACCGAAGACCAAATACCAAATTTCGGTGGGTTATTGTGGCCACAACTTCAAATACCGAAAATCGGGAGGTACCGTTCTATGGGGGCTATACTAAGGTGTGGACCTGTACCGACAAGATTCTGGGAAAAAGTTGTATACCCCCCACGAAAACCAAATTCCAAATTTCAGCCATTTCTGTGGAATATTTAGGCCACAACCTTCAATATACCGAAAATCGGGAGGCTATATCAAGGCGTAGACCTATACCGACAAATTTCTGGGGGAAAGTTTTATACCACCAACGAAGCCTAAGTACCAAATTTCAGCCATTTCTGTGTGATAATGAGGCTAAAACCTTTAAAATACCGAAAATCGGGTGGTACCGTTCTATGGGGCGTGGACCGACGTGGCCCATTTGCAATAACTAAACATCCTAGGAGTAAAAGTAACTTCTAAACCAAATTACAAAGCGATATCTTCAAAATTTCGAGCTCTATCTTGAATTCAACAGACGGACGGATGGACAGACGGACATGGTTATATCGACTTTAAATTATACCTGATCAGGAATATATATAATTTAAAAGGTCTCTGATGAATATCTCTATGTGTTACAAACGGAGGGTATAAAAGGGATCCAAAAATTTCTTCGATCTGTTGGTACCTTTATATGAGGGCTATACCAAAACATATGTTAACGATTTCTGGTGGAGATGTTTAGTGACCTCAGAAAGCCTCAAGTGTCAAACTACAGCAAGTTCAGTTAAAAATTTTAGCTAAAATCATCATAATACCGATAATCGGGATGTTCCGTTACATGGGGGCTATACCCAAACATGGACCTATGTTAACGATTTTTGGTGGAGAAGTTTCGTGACCACTGACAACCTCAAATGTAAAATTACAACTAGTTCGGTTAAAAATTGTAGCTAAAATCATCGAAATACCGAAAATACCTTAAATCGGGAGGTACCGTAATATGGGGGCAATACCAAAATGTGGACCTATCATGATAATTATTTTGAAGAAAAGTTGTTTGGTCATTTGGAACCTCAAATGACTAATTTCATCTAATTCGGTAAAAAAGACTCAAAATACTTTAAATCGGGAGGTACCGTAACATGAGGGCTATACTAAAACATGGACCTATGTAAGCGATTTGTCGTGGAGAAATTTAGTGACCACAGAAAACCTCAAGTATGAAATTACAGCTAGTTCAGTCGAAATTTACAGCTAAAATCCTCAAAATACCTTAAATTGGGAGGTCTCGTTATATGGGGGCTATTCCAAAACATGGACCTATGTAAGCGATTTTTCGTGGAAAAGTTTCGTGAGCACAGAAAACCTCAAGTATCATATTTCAGCTAGTTCGCTGACAATTATAGCTAAAATCCTCAAAATATCTTAAATCGGGAGGTCCCGTTATATGGGGGCTATACCAAAACGTGGACCATTCTTGACAATTTGTAGTGGAAACATTTCTTGGCCATTGGGAACCTCAAATGTCAAATTACAGCAAGTTCAGTCACAAAAAATTTAGCTGAAATCCTCAAAATACCTTATACGGACGGACGGACAGACGGACGTGGCCATATCGTCTTAGAATTTTATCCTGATCATGAATATATACACTTTATAGGGTCGCAAATGATTAGGTCGATGTGCTACAAACAGAAAAACAAACCTAATATACTCTCCATAAAAAATGGAAGAATTGGAAGAGGAAAAAACTGCAAAAAATTAATATTAAAAAAAATATTGGAGAATATTGGAAACAATTTTAAATTATGTAATTAAAAAATGGCAGCCTTGGAAAAGCAGATAATTTCTGATGAACTCCAAACAATATTTAAAAAAAAAAATAAATATTGGAAAAATGAAAAGCCTTTTCAGGACGGAACTTTGAAAAAAGAAATAATATACTAAAAATAATAATTTTTGGGAACAATTTTAAATGATATAATTCAGAAATGGTAGCCTTGAAAAATCAGATAATTTCTGATAAACTCCAAACAATATTAATTAAAAAAAAATTAAATACTGGAAAAATTGTAAGCCTTTTCAAGATTTTTTAAAATAGTTTTTGGAGACAAATTTAAATTATTTAATTAAAAAATTGAAGCTTTCAAAAAGAAGATAATTTCTGACAATTAAAAATATATATTAAAAAAATTATTTAAAAAAATTAGAAACCTTGAATGTCGTAATGTTACTAAAAATATTTTTAAACAATTTGTAAAATCCTGAGCAAAATTTCTATTATTTCCCTGACATCTGCTTAATTTCAATTTAATCACTGATTCCCTTTTCATATCCTTTATAATCTTCCTTGCAATTTCATTGATTACAATAATCCTTCTTAACGTATTTCAACTGCCCAGCAAACCAAATGTCTGATGTCCGACAAGTCTGAACAATTTCGGAAGCAAAGTCGTTCAGATTTCGTTACGATTTCTAAACGATTTTTCGGACAGGAAATAGTTCAGATTTTGTACAGATTTCGTTCCGATTTCGGAACGAATGTCGGAAAGAAATTTCCTTTCCGAACTTCCCAAGGATTTTCTTCAGATTTCGTTACGAAATCGGACCGAAATCGATCCGATGTCGCTCCGACATTTCGTTCCGAAATTATGTCAACCACTTCATACAACTTTCGTTAAGATATCGTTACGATTTCGGATCAGATATCGGACGTATCGTCCGAATTTTGTTCCGATTTCGTTACGATGTCGGTACGATTGGTTTGCTGGGTGCATTCTCTATCTTCTATATATAGGAGTGAAAGCTAACTACTGAGTGTGTGTGTGGGTGCCTTAACATTTAAGGTAAGTTAATAGAGCTGGTGGTATTACCAATACCACTACCAACAACAACTATATAACAACAAATACAAAATGCAAAGTTGCGCCAATGTATTATTGATGACAATACCGCAGATAATGTTGTTGCCAATGATGCCGGCAGGCAGTCATGGTTTGAGCCTTAACTGCAAATGATGCTTGGCGTTTTTCTTTAAGCGCTTAAAAATTAAGCCGGTAATTTAATTTCCTCTTTTTTCTTCTATATAAAGATAACAACAATGGAGATAGTATGCTGCTACTAATAACTTACCCCCCACTTACAATGAGGTTAAGATTTTTATTTTTATACCTTGATTATGAGAGGGCATTAAAGAATCTATAGCAAGAAGCTTTAACCTTCAATGCAAAAAAAAAAAATAATAAGTATTAGCTTTAGGTTTCAGCAAAAAAATGCATCAAATAATAAACACCTTGAAGTAGGCGGCCACACACCCAATAAAACTGATTTATAAAGACAGGCAAATATAATTTGCTAACCACCAACATCATGTCTATCTTCATTTCAGACATTAAGCAAAAAAAAAAAAAAACGAAAAAAACAATCATCAAATCAATTCTTATGTGGGGTTATTGATCGTATTTGCAACAGGAGAAGTTCAGAGATAAAGTCTTAAGGATTTAGAAATGAATATGTGTGTGTTCGTATGTATAACAGTCAAGCCGCAATAACAACAACAGGAGCAAAAGCGTCAATGCTGCTGCCATCCAATTGATGGGAATGAAATTTGATCCTTTAAGACAAGTGCTGCTGCTGTTGCTTTCATTGTTGTTGCATTATATTCGTCTTCACTCGATGACTGAGGTTTCGCTTTTGTTGTTTTTGTTTCCACGCATTAAGGATTTATTAAAAGTGTGGCAGGGTGTGCACCGTTGAAAGTTTGGTTTGTTGTTATTGTTGTTGGTAGATTGTCATTAAATGTATATGGGTATTATTTGCGTTATGGTTAAATCAATGAACGATTATTTATTTGAAATATTTGCATTAATCACGGGATATTTGGTGGTGGGATAAGAGAGATGAAGGGGAGAGTTATTAACATTAGGAATTCCAAATTTGTTAATCACTAATATACCAAAGTGCAGAAAATGTATCCACAACACTTTTGCCAAATCTAAAAAGTAAAGCGACATTGGTATGAAGAGAAAACGGTTCCGGAGTGGTGCTCTTGTATGGAACTCCAAAGTTGAACTGATAGGTCAATTAACAGTCCACTTTGAAGTAGCGCGGAAGCAATACCTGGTTTGTGTTGCTTGTAGAATCACAATTGTGAGTCATTCTACGTCAAATCATTTAAGAAACGCATGGAAAACAAACCCACAAACATCCCTGAAGGGGCAAGGCAGACTTATCTCCTATCTAAGAGTGGACTACGATTGATATTAGCTCAAGTATATGGGACCTACCTTTTGTAGGCGAATTTGAACGGCGTGTCTGAATACACTTCTTATAGAAAAGTTCTACAAGGTTGACATACTCGGGAAACTTAGCCCATGTTACGCTGAGGCGGAAGGTTGTACATTGGGGTGATGTCTTTTTGAGACTTTTTTATACCCTCCACCATAATATGGAGGGTATATTTAAATTTGTAATTCTGTTTGTAACGCAACAAAATATTCGTTGGAGACCCTTTAAAGTATATATATTCTTGATTAGTATAAAATTCTAAGTCGAACTAGCCATGCCCGTCTGTCCGTCCGTCTGGCGATATCAAAATACAGCTCGCAATTTTTAAGATAGAGCTTTATAATTTGGTATAAAAACTGTTATTACTCCTAGGACATTTGGTATTGAAAATTGGCTATATCGGTCCACCTTCTGATATAGTCCCCATAGAACGGTACTTCCCGATTTTCGGTATTTTAAAGGTGTTAGCCTCATTATCCCGCCGAAATAGCTGAAATTTAGTGTTTAGTCTTCGTTGAGGGTATAAAACTTTCCATATGAAATTTTACGGTATAGGTCCACGCCATCATATTGCCCCCATAGGGCGGTACCTCCAGATTTTCAGTATTTTGAAGTTTGTACCCTCAATATCCCACTAAAATGACTGAAATGTGGTATTAAGACTTCGTTGGGGCTACAAAATTTTCCACCCGAAATTTGTCGGTATAGGTCCACGTCTTCCTATAGCCCCCATAGAACGGTACCTCCCGATTTTCGGTATTTTGAAGGTAATAGCCGCATTATCCCACTGAAATGGATGAAATTTGGTGTTTAGTCTTTGTTGAAGGTATAAAACTTTCCTCCTGAAATTTGTAGGTATACATAGGTGCACGCCTTCATACAGCTCTCATAGAACGTTACGTTCCGATTTTCGGAATTTTGAAGGTTGTGGCCTCAATATTCCTTCGAAATGGCTGAAATTTGGTATTTAGTCTTCGTTAGTGGTATAAAACTTTCCCACGGAAATGTGTCGGTACAGGTACATTCCTTTATATAGTCCCCGTAGGACAATACCTCCCGAACCCGAACGGTACCTCCCGATTTTCGTTTTTTTTTTAAGGTATTAGCCTCATTATTCCACCGAAATGTATGTAATTTGGTGCGTAGTCCTCGTAGAGGGTATAAAACTTCCCACCTCAAATTTGTAGGTATAGGTCCACGCCTTCATATAGCCCTCATAGAACGGTACCTCCCGATTTTCGGAATTTTGAAGATTGTGGCCTCAATATTCCTCCGAAATTTGGTATTTAGCCTTCGTTAGTGGTATAAAACTTTCCTTCGGAAATGTGTCGGTACAGGTACACTCCTTTATATAGCCCCCATAGAACAATACCTCCCGAATTTCGGTATTTTGAAGTTTGCGCCCTCAATATTCCACTGAAATGACTGAAATGTGGTACTTAGTCTTCAGTGGGGCTACAAAACTTTCCACCCGAGGTCCAAGACTTCATATATTTTGAAGGTATTAGCCTCATTATCCAACCGAAATGTATGAAATTTGTTGTTTAGTCTTCGTTGGGTGTACAGAACTTTCCACCTGACATATGTCGGTATAGTTCCACGTCCTCATATAGCCCTCGTATTTCGAAGGTTGTGGCTTAATATCCCACCGAAATGGCTGAAATTTATTATTTAGCCTTTGACGGGAGTACACCATTTTCCACTTGAAATTTTACGGTATTGGTCCCGGCCTTCATATAGCCCCCATAGAACAGTACCTCCCGATTTTGAAGTTTGTGCCTTCAATATCCCACCGAAATTTTGTGTTTAGTCTTCGTTGGGGGTATAGAACTTACCACATGGAATTTGTAGGTATAGGTCCACGCCTTCATATAGCCCCCATAGAACGGTACCTCCCGATTTCAAAATTTTGAGGGTAGTTGCCTACACCTGAAATTTTTCGGTGTATGTCCACGTCTTCATATAGCTCTCATAGAAGTATACATCCCGATTTTCGGTATTTTATAAGATTGTGCTCCAGTATTCCAACGCTTTCATCTGAAATTTGTCGGTTTTGCTTCACGTATTCATATAGCCTCCCCAAAGAACTGTCTTTATGTTAGCATACTTCACTTCGCTGAGGAATAAGCCTTCACGCGGCGCAGAATTTAGTGCTTTCATAAACGAAAGTAAACTAATTGTTCCACTTTACTGCAATAAAAAGTTAGGTCCAGCCGAACTTAACGCTTTTTTCTTTCACCTTTTTCAAATCACCTTATATGTAAGATTTTATCTAACCTTCAATAAAAAACCTCATCCTAATATAATACAGGGATACAAGGCAGTAAAAAAGTCATCACCCTAGGGTACATATCATTGCACCACAGTAGCACCTAAAGCCAGCCACACCTTCATTTAAAATAACAAAATAATGTTTGTTTTTTTCAAAACAGTCTGGCTTAATCCCATTGTTGTTGCTTTAATATTTTAAAACAACTAGTTTATTAGTGGAAAAGATTTGGCACAACAACAATGGGATCAAGCCAGACTATTTTGAAAAAAAAACGCTATCCCAAAAAAAAAAACGCCACAATGTTCCTAACAAAATAATTTTTCAAACTTTTTTCCTTAGCAGTGATCAGTCATCAGATCAAATAATTGATATTTTTTTTAACAAAAGAACTAGGTATAGATGGCGTTCGTGTAACCTCAATAATATTTTACAAATTTCCAACAACAACTTCAACATAACATTCGCCCTTAGAACCAAAATCTCATCTCATCATTCAAAATAATTATTATAAAAAGGAGTTTATACTTTTGGCTGGTTCTAGAAAACGAATTATATCCTAACAAAAAATTATAAGCAAAAGTAAATAACAAATAAACAAAGTATAGATGGCGTCCCTATACCACCAGGAATATTTTATAGATATCCAAAAATAGCTTCGACTAAACTCTCAGCCAGAAAACACTGATTATATCAAAATAATCATATATCAAAAAAATCATGCCATCACTGATGAAAGAAAAAAATCCGTAAAAATTTCGACATAAATTACAGAGGTTCTAGGAAATTATTAATATCTTAACAAAAGAATGAATTACAGATGGCGTTCATATAACATAAAGAATATATAGCAAATTTCCCACCCTTTCGACTTAACTCTTATGCTTAAAACAACGACATAATTTAAAATTATTGTTATAAAATTATTAAATAATATTCTGGAAACCCAATTATATTCTAACAAATGGAGTTCGTGTACCATCAATTTTCAGCAACAATTATGACTTAACTCTTCAATTTTTTTTGTTAATTTTTTCCTTGGCAATAACCTTGAATCTGTCAACGAGGCAATCAGCCAATCATCACTGATTTAATAAAACAATTCTTAAAAATTTTAGAAAATAAATAAGTTGTTTACAAAAAATAAAATATAGATGGCGCTATGACTATATTTTTTGAAGACTTTATTGGAAATCTCAGCAACAATTTTGACTTAACTCTTAAATTTTTTTTAAATTTTTCCTTGCCAATAATCATGAATCCATCCGTCCACTAAATATGTCAGTCAATCATCACTGATTTGAGAAAACAATTCTTAAAAATTCTAGAAAATAAATAAATTGTTGAGAAAAAATAAAATATAGAAGTCGTGAAATATAGATGGGGTTGTGACTATTTTTCTTAAAGATTTTGTTGGAAATCTTCGTAACCTTTCAGGACGAATTAAAAAAACTATAAGGCAATAATTACAGCTTGCAAAAATCCCATAATATGGCACTTATCTTCTTAATATTTCGCCGCAATAAGTTCTGCATTTTCTATTTTGAGTCCTAATGTTAAACTTTAAATATAGATGGCATTATTGCAGTACGTAGATGTTGTAAAACATGTAATATTTGGCATATTTTTAGATTTTTCTACTTCCCTAGGTTTTCCCTTTCCCCAGTTTTTGTCAAAAACCCAACCTATTTCGCAATTTTACCCTTTTTTATGTTAAAGAAATAATCCATCAGTAATAGAAAATTGTTTTTCTAAAAACAACCCAAAAAAGCAACTTCTGTTTTTCCTATTTTTCAAGTTAAACGATTGAAAATGAGTAACTACATATAAGTTGCTCTTGTCAGTTGTCCATCTTTATTACTTTTCCATTCCTGGATTAACACCTTAGCTATTATTAGTTAAATTTTTGTTCTACATTTATGTGACCATTTGTATAAGGAGTTCTTTAATTTCATTTTACTTAGAATCCCTTTTTTGCACTTTATTCTGGTGGCCTTAAGTATTCTGTTATCATTTGTAGTTGGTTGAGTTTGGTTTGCTTTTAATTCTTGGGGTTTTATACACAAATTAGCGCACATGAAAGTGTAAAAGCTTAAGCAAGACCAGCTAACAAACCAAACAGATGGAATTAAGGAAGAAGTGACAACATCAGTGGCGTACATGGAAGGTGGGAATGATGACAAAGACTACAATAACTATGCATGAAAAACGACTATTAATTTAGGCAATAGCTTCGTTCCAGAAGCTGGAGGAATGAATGGAATGTAAAGATGAAGCCCTAAATATATTCCTTAGCCAGGCGATAATGCCTGATAAGCTACATGAGTTGCAGAACCTGCAGGAATGAGCCAATGAATTGAAGTTAAAGTTGAATAACTACATATATACATTATTCAGGTGGTAAGGCCTGATAAGCTACTTGGGTAGCAATGCAAAATTGGTGGATGTATAGTATTCCACTCGGTTCACTACAAACTTTTTACGATCAATTAGCCCAACTCTCAGCTACAAATGAAGTAAAATGCTTGCACATTTACAAACTCCTAGAATAGACTACCAAATATTTAAATAAGTTCTGATGAGCTGAACTGTAAGATATGAAGACCAAGGATCGTGATGTGATATTTTACAAGAAGGATGAATAATAAGAGCCAAAAATAATAAATTAACTCAAATTTTACAATAGGATAACGATAAAAAATTAATCTTAACTGTGCTGCTTAGACTTAAAATTCATTACCTCCAACAATTTTTTAAAATTAGTAGATTTTTTCTTCCCCCTTCTGGCTACACATTATAGTTTTAATTGTATATTTCAACGTCTCTGCTTTCCACAATTGTCTTCACTTAGTAACTCCATCACAAAACAATACCACAAAACATAGTCACAACTAAAAACCACAACATATCCAAAGGGATTATACTTTATACGCGTTATTTATAATTTCTCTGTTATTTTTTTTTTTGCACTTCCAAGATTCTTTAAAAACTCGACTTATGTCACAGCTCTTAGAAATAACAAAGAAAGCAAAGCATAAAAAGGAACGTTAGCTAAATATTTTGCAGCAGTGTCACAGAGATTACCCTACAAAAGTGTTATAGAAATATCTGTATATATAAAGGAGTTAGTTATTGAGTGACTAACTGATTTATAATAAATGCTCAGACATAAAGATTGAAACAAGAATTCTAATAACAAGCGTAAGGGCTCCCAAATTGGAAGAGCAAATACTACCTAGGGGCCGAAAATTGCAAAACGCTTAATATTGTTCAAATAGACAATAGCGCCATCAATATTTAAAATTTTAAGTTGTCTTTGGACGAGTTGTCAAAGAAAGTCAAAGTAATAGTATATTTTTAGGCGGAATAATGATTGCAAGCTTCAAATGAAATATTTGGAAGTCAAAGAGGGAATCAAACGGCCTCCAAACTAAGTGGCCGGTTTCGTTATTAGTTACCGAACTCTTTAGGTACATACATATGTATATCGGATAATAGACATCGCATTGGGTGTGGTTACATTGTGAAGCTATAGTTACAAAATTATGCTCATAGCTGAAATATTCCGAAAAGTAATTATGTTATTCTGAAATGTTTTATGTTTATGACAAGTCAAAAATGAATCATGAATTCCATTGATAATATTTGGTGTTTTAAGGGTTAAGTGAGACAATTGTTGCATATCAGCATCCAAAGAATGCAACATGAAATGACTGTAGCTCCACATGTCTTCACTTCACTGCTAAACCCGAATAAAACAAGTAAAAAAGTATCAGTCGGCTTTGCCGACAGAGTTATCCCCTCAGCCTTTGTGAAAGTTTAGAGCAAATTAGTTGTCCAGTTCAGGAGATATCCAGCATACAATTTTAGTGACATTTTTAATATTGGGGAGAACAACCGGATCGGTATTGCACATCTTCGAACTGAAACTAAGTTTGGACAAAATATGACGAAGGCCAAATTTTGTACCAAATCGGTTGATTCGTCGGTTGATCAGTTTCGAGAGTTATCGTGCTCTCCAGCCACAACATATGGTGCCGTAGGGGTTTTTTGCACCCTTCGGGCTGTTTGCTACAGAAGTATGGACTTGCCCATGAAAAAACTTTTACCATCGTAATTGAGGCAGCGAATGCAAGTTGCTTCAACAAATATCAAAGTGATTCGATAGCAGGTCTTAAAGTGAACTTATCCGAAATTTTGTGTGGGAGGTACCGGATGGAGTGGACAAATATAGTCCATACTTGGACCTGATCTATATCTAATAGATATATTAGGATGAGTAAAGTATGGACCAGTTCGGCCACTCCCTTCAAGAGTTACCGTACGAACAAATTTTCCGAACATTTTTGAACTTTTGTGGGGGAGGTACCTAAAGGAGTGGACCGATATCACTTATCTTCGAACTTAAACTATGTTTGGACAAAATATTACTAATGCAAAATTTTGGACCTATTCGGAAGATCCGTTCGAGAGTTATCTTGCGCTCCAACCACCTCACACGATGTCATAGGGCTTTTTTGCAACTTTCAGGCTATTTTCTCAGGAAGTATGGACTTGCCCCTAATGAAACTTACAGCGTCGTATAGAGGACAGCGAATACAACTTGCGTAAACAAAAATCAAAGCGATTCGAGACCAGGTCCTAAACTGAACTTTTCCGAAATTTTGTGTGGGAGGTACCCGAAGGAGTGGTCCGATTGAGTCCATATTGGAACCTCATCTAAGTTTGGTAGAAATTACACGATGTGTAAAGTATGGACCAAATCGGTTATTCCCTACAAGAGTTATCGTGCGCACAAGTTTTGCGACAATTTTTGAATATTTGTGGGGGAGGTACCTGAAGGAGTGGACCTATATGGCCCATCTTCGAACTTAAATCGAATCTGGACAAAATATTTCGATACCCAAAATTTGAACCGAATCGATTGATCCGTTCGAGAGTTATCGTGCGCACCAGCCAGCCAGACAGACAGACGGACAGACAGACAGACAGACAGACGGACGGACATTGTTAGATCTACTCAAAATTGTCTGAAACGGATATCGTACAAACATACTTGGGGTCTAAAACCATTATTTCGATGAGGCACATTTTTTGTCGTATCAAAGTGTAAATACCCTCCTTAGCCTAAAGGCTGAGGGTATAAACATACAAACAATGTCATTTCTCCTGCCAGATTTTTAGAATGTTAGATGTAGCTTCTTTTTTTCTTTTGCTTGGCACTTTTTTCTACTCCTTCTTTAACAAAATAATAAAACCAAAGATCCATTGTATCTAACTGGAAACCCCATGTGAGTGGGGTATATAGCTCCTGACTCTTCTGTCTTGTTGCTCGCTAGATTTAACAGCAGCAGCCATCCAGCATCAGTGGTAGCGGTGGTGATGGTGGTGGCGTCGGCAAATGACAAATAAACAATGCCAACAAATCTAGTGAACTTCACAGAGATTAGCCTTCATGAAAGCATCAGAATTAAAAGCTTTTCCCTTCCATCTCTTGCATCAACAATGTCGACATAAGGTACGTGCTTTGGCGAATATCGTTTGAGTGTTTGCGCCGGTTGTTTGTTTGTTTGTTGGTGTGATATATCATAAGCAGTAGCATGATGCATCCTTCTTCTTATTTTTCTCTACTTTTTCTGGTTCAGGTTTAGATTGTCTGTTTGAATATTTAGTGTTGTTTTGTTTTTTAATCTATATGAGTTTGTATGTGTATATGTACATTTGATATCCTTTAGATTGTTGTTCGCCTTTCTTTTTTGCGCTATTTCTTAAATCATTTAGCCACTTGCCACGTACCTTATATGATTGTCTAAGAGTATTGTATTAGAGAGTGTTGTTTTGAGTATTATAGAGTACACCATGAGATATAAAATGTATGTACATATATTCTTATGTTTAATGTTGAGATTTCATTCACTTACTAGTGTCAGAGTATCACAAATGTGAAACAGTGGGGTAGGCTTAACAAAGGAAACTGGAAGGATAATTCTTAAGGCAAGACTTTGCACAATGCAAAGGATCATTTTCATTTATTTCAATTTTACCAGAAAACAATGAAAATATATGAGGTTCTTGATCTGAAGAAATTAAATTGATTAGACAATAAATAAATTACTCACATAGAGCAAATAATTTTAAACTTTGAAACTAGAATCTTAAAATGTTACAATATTTTTCAAAATTCTTGCGTAAATTGTACGAAGATTTCAAAAAATCAATCAGGTATGTAATAAAAACCGAATCGACTCGATTTGCAGAATCGAAATGGTATATATTCGGCATACCTTTGATAATATACATATATAAGTTTGATTCACAGAAGCCCCCTCACATACCTGTACGATTGAATTCAAGCAATTTGAAGCGCCATCTATATTTCACATTTGTGCTTATCAGTGGCCGAGTTGTTGTCGAATGCAAAATTGAGCATACTTTTTGGCGAAAAATTAAAGTAATGGCAAAACGGTTTTACTTGTTTGAAGAAGTTGTCTATGATCTTTATATCTGCTGGAAATTCCGGAATTATTAATAATTATATTTTAGTTGTAAACATTTACATCGCTCAGGGTTAATCGGGAAAATCCTTTATATATGTAAGTAAAAGTGATAAACGGAAATCAATATCCGATCGAAATATTAAAACTGCAATCCTGTAATGCACATAAATGTAATATATTGGAAAATTTTGCCTATTAGAACGAAATTTATTTTTCATTGGAGTGGAGCTTATTGACTGATGATTTTTGCAAGTGCAAAAGGATAGCCGAAGATTTTTATAGAGATGGATATTTGTCCATTCAATCTGTATGGCTTCCATGACAAACGCTTAGCGCAGCCTTTGGAAGGTTTGAGTATGGCTCTGAATGCTAACAACGCTTTTATCACATGTTTTTCAAGGACGTGGTTTCAAACCCGATCTTGGTTCAAGGTGATTTTAATTTACTTGGAAATTTTGCCTATTAGGGCGAAGATAATTTTTAATATTAATTTTAATTAATTTCTCGTTGGAGTCGAGCTTAGTGACCGATGATTTTTGCAAGTTTTCATGGAAGCCATACAGATTGAATGGGCAAATATCCATCTCTGTAAACAAAAATTGCAGTTGACAGAATAAAAAGTTCGATGACAAAAAAACCATTGCCAATATGTCTGATGAGTCGCTACCAATGGCGAAACCGGTCACATAATGGTGGTTGTGTGGGTTTGAATCTTCGGTTTCTTTTTTCACTTACAAAAATCATCGGTCATTAATCTTGACTCCAACAAGAAATTTAGGGTTGTGTAGTTCCTGAACGAACTAGTTCCAAGGAACTATTCCGGACAATGAACTATTGGAACTATACCCGGCCCTTTCATTTATATAGTTCCTTTGATTCATATAGTTTCAGCTGTCCATATAATTCCTTTCATTTGTAAAATTAACTTTTTTTATTTAATTCAACACTCACTTCGATCTTTCACGCTCGGTTCCTTCATCATTCAGATGCGGCCCACATTGTTAAGTAAACGTAAATCACATCCTCGTTACATCGCTGAAATTTATTTATTTTTATGTCAATTCATCCACCAAAGGATGAAAACACAAAGAAAGGGAAAGATTCTTTTAACTACTTCATTCTCGAAACTATTTGGACCGAAGGAAATAAAAAGAACGACTATTGAGTGGATTAAGAAGAAGTTGTTAAAATGTTTTTATTTTTCAGAGATATAAAAACGAAGCATAAAAATTAAATGCAATTATCATGGGCCTAAAATGCCCTAAACTCGTGTTTAGGGCAGGGTCAGGCACCATACTTTTCTATTGCATACTTTACGGGGTGTCATTGTGTGAGTGCATGCTTTTTCAATTGGTTGAATTGTGTGTGTGGAGAGAGCAATGTAAAAAGAGCGCACGCGGGCGCCTGACGCAGGTTTAGGGTGACAGTGTTAAGGTCGGAGTTTTCTGAAAATTTTTATATAGTTATTGCATACTCTTCGGAGCCCACGAATATTTAAATAATACTGAATATCTGACTACCGGAGTTCCGTATGCAAGCAGTTATTAGTTGGGACAGCGATGGATATTAGAAATTTTTTGGCGAAAGACAATGCAAAACCTCAGTAATAAATTCAAATTCAATTCGAAATTCAAAAACCAGATATCTTTCTATCTTCTAACAATCGGATTAAGAAAGAGCTATTTTATGTCAAATTGCTGGCTTACATTGTGCAGTGTTCCAACTGAAATATTACAACTACAACACCCACTCACGATATGTATTCCCTTCGATGACAACATATTCACTGGATTTTAGTTTAAGATTAATTCTAAATAAAAGTGTTTTATATTTGAGTGATTTTCATTACTTTCACTCTCTTCAACCACCACACGTATTCAATTGAAATCCTTTTAGTATTTTACAGGTGTGAATAGTGGCACAAAAAAAAGAGCTATCTACATTGTCAGTATGCTTCAGCATGTTAGAAAGTGTTAGAGATTATCGAAGCAAATCTCTGTAAAATTTACATGGTGAAAGGTGTAAAGGCTCTTAGTGATGTAAAAATGGAATGTGTGCACTAAAGTTGAATACATGTACTATATGTATGTGCAGAGGAAAATAAATATAAAGATTTTCCTTAAAAAAATTGAATTAATTGGAGTTTTAAAATTTAATATCATGGAGTGTGTAATATCTAATATTTCAGAGATAACAATTCTTAAAAATTTTTTAAAGAATAATAATGCATTGTCCAACTGGGAAATAAGTTTTTATTAATTTTTTCCTATAACATAAAGGAACATTTATTATCGTAGTAAAAACTTGTAAATTCTTGCAGGTTCTGTAGTGGAAAAATCGGTAAAATTGAAACGCAAAATTATGAATGAAAAGTATCAATAAAAGTTAAAAACACTATTGTCATCGTTAGGAGTTAGCAACAACTTTATTTTGGTCACTAACTTAGCGAAAAATATCGTTAATTACTGAATATATAAGCATTTTAATTTTACAGATTTTTGTCGGTAAGTCAACAAATGTGTTAGAGAATCGCACTACTGAAACAGACATTTTATTAAATTATTTTCAGGACAACATTCAATATCTGGGTAGATAACATTATGCCGTCGGTAATTTAAAATATTTGAAACAATCATTTAAGTTATCGCGAAATGTTATCAGTACTCAAACAAAGATCAACATTTTGAAGGCACTTTTAATGGAATATATATGTAGGAATTCTATTAAAAGGATGCGAAACATTGTTTGTTACATAGAACATGCAAAGAAAAGTTGTGGTTTCATTAGGTGATGCCTAGGTATAACCTTAAAAATTTAGATAACTTATGTTATTCGGGTTCCGTATTGACGTGGAAGGTGAAGATTTGCTCTTCCCCAATATCCCAATACCACAAAGTTTAGTGTAATTAATGTTAAATTAAAATTATTGTAAACAACTTCTACCATTCTTTGGTATGGAATCCATTTTTTTTTTTTAATTTATTTTATTATTTTTTTTTTTTGTAGCCAAAGTACTTTGATATTTCCAACCACCGACGTAGCTGAGAGCCCGAAATGTTAATTTTTAGACATTTTATTTGCAAATGTTTGAGATGCATTTATGGCTATGTTTCTGTTTTCAACGGTGATCTTTTCATCCGAGATCGAACCAAATAACCTTCTGTGTGCACGGTGGACCTGCTAACCCCTACACCACAGTATATGGTTGCAATACTTGGTGAAAATTCCATAGCACACCGTATCCTAGCAGCATAACAGAGCACACAGTATCCTAACAATTTTTAATTAAATAAAATAAAAAAATAAAATAATTTTTTTTGAAAAGTTTGCCTATTAGCCGAACATCATTTTAATATTAATTTTTTTATTAATGATCTGTTTCCCTAAAACGATTCGAACACAAATTCGCTCCAACTACTACCAAACTTCTTTTTTTTTGAAAAATATTTGAATTGATTTAATTTTGAATCAAACAAACATTTCCTACAATAACAGGAGTTAGGTAGTAATTCGAACGAATTTGAATACGAATCGTCTTAGAGAAACAGGCCATAATTTCTCGTTGGAGTCGAGCTCAATGGTCGAAAGTTTTTTGCAAGTGAAAACGGAAAACCAACTATTCGAACCCACACAACCACTATTATGTGACAGTTTTCGCTGTTGGTAGCAGCTCATCAGACATATCGGCTGTGGAGTGAGTTTTGAGAAATTAAAATTTCGATGACAGAGAAGCCATTACACCGCCGATATGTCTGATAAGTTGCTACCAACAGCGAAACCGGTCACACAATGGTGGTTATGAGGGTTTGAATCTTCGGCTTTCCGGCCATTAAGCTGGACTCCAAAAAGAAATTAATTAAATTTTTTTTAATGTTTGCTTGTTACGGCGAAATTTTTGTTGAGATTACAGTAGTTTTCACTTAGCTGCAATGCTTTTAGCTGCATTTTAAATTTAGCTGCCCAATTTATTTTTGCTTTTCCTATTTCTTATTAAATATTTTTAAAATAACTGCATTTTTGGCCTACGTGCATAAAAACTTCTGCAATTTTGCAATGTGCGAGTAAGCGAAAACTACTATTAAAAAATAGTAATTATTTAGAAGCAAAAATTGGAAAAGGCAGTTAGATTTCAATAGAAAAAACCGATGCAATATTATCTTCCGCCGGTTGTTTGACAGCTTATAAAATAATATTTATTAAATAATCACGGTGCGCCTGAACTAACTTTAAAAGGTTTTCACGCCTCCTTATAAAACAACGTCCTTCACGGTGCTCCTTAACTAACTTTAAGTGAAAACCTGGAAAGTTTTTGCTGATTTTGGAACAGCAATGTTCATAGATGAGAAAAAATCCAAAAACAAGAAAAAATCACTGGAGTGATTTTTTAAATAAATCGCGGTCCATGTTCACATTTATAGGTTTTCACGATTTTACATTTCGAAACGGCAAGTCGCATCGAAATATTAAAAATGTTGTACAGAATTTTACTGTATATATTTTGCAGACAGAATTGATGCCAAACGTTGCTGTTTTTAAACGATAGTCTCGATAATCCAGACAATCGTTAATCCGGGAACTGCGGTAATCCTAACACTAAAATAGTCCGGATTATTGAGATTTTTCTATTCAATAATACGGATCATCACTGGGTTTCTTTGTAATTACAATTAAAATCTCTATCCTTTACCAAAATCAGCCTGCAAACATGGTTTTTATCAGAACGGCACGAACTTATACAACCCTTTTCAGAATTTTTGTAAAAATATTGGCCCGGATATGCTTTATAAGAATAAAATTTGCTATTTAAGGTCATGTTTATAGTGAACGTTGAAAATTTAATTAAAAAGTTTGAAGATATGGATCAGAAGACATAAAAAATGTGAATTCAGCATGAAATAAAATAGTTTTATGTTATATTGGCGCCCTACTTGCCCATCGATCGACTTTTCAGTTCAATTTAAGTGAGGAACCAATTTAAAACTCTACATTTTTTTGCATAAATTTAAAATTTACCCAATAATAAAAAAACATATTTTTACTGTAAAATATAAAAATATTTGTACTCTAAATCTCTATTTTTTACCAAAATCAGCCTGTAAACATGGGTTTTATTAGAACGGCACGGACTTATAGAAACGTTTTGAGAATTTTTATAAAACATTTTGCTCGAATATCCTATATGTATAGGAATAACATTTGCTATTTAAGGTCCTATGTTTATCGTGGAAAAGTTGATTGAATATTTAATTAAAAAGTTTTAGAAAATGGATGACGAAGACATAAAAAATGTGGATTCAGCATTGAAAAAAATAATTTGATGCTATATTGGCGCCCGACTTGCCCATCGAGAAACTTTTCAGTTCATGTTTTCTTCTTGTCTGAATATTTTTGACCTCTGCATGGTAAATAAGTAGATCTTTTCGAACAATAAAACATTATAAGAATTTTTAGAACAAATTTTTTGTTGTTTTTTAAAATTGACTCAATAATTAAAAAAATATATCATATTGGTAAAATTTGGAAATATGTGAATGTAAATTTCAAATTGATCCAATAACAAAAAAAAAAAAAAAAAAAAAAAAAACATTTATCACACTGTATATAACTGTTTTCAATACGGAATTGACGAAATTTGGATATACAGTACATGTTTTTAAATTAATTTTTTTTAAGAAAACAACGTTATAAATTTTCTTTTTATTTCTCTTTTTATTTATTTATTTATATCTTTGTTATTAAAAAAAACAAACCCATGGAATTCAGAATTTTATAAAAAAAGTTAAAATTCAAAAAACATTTTAAGTCGTAAAGATCTGTGCCCAAAAATGGAGTACCGTGTCCCATAGGGGACAAGGGAGACTTCTCTCATATCAATGAGTGCAACCCGATTCATATTAGCTCAATTATATGGGACCTACACTTTATAGCCGAGTCCGAACGGCGTGTCTAAGACACCACTTTGGTAGAGAAGTTTTACATGGCTGAAATACTCAGGAAATGTCGCCAACATTACTGAGGGGTATTTTGCCAACGTTGAAAAGTGTTTTGATGTTGCCTGACCGGGGAATCGAACCCACGACCTTATGTGTGCATACCATTGCACCACGGTGGCATCCTGTTTTCTGATCGATCTAAGTTTAAATTAAAGGACTCAGATGACCCAAGGTGTGGATCAAATGGGCAACGGTTATATCCTAAACATTGCAAAAGCACTACAAAACATGGAGGCGGTAACATAATGAACTGGGATTATTTCACTAGGCAAGGGATTGGACAAATTTATAAAATTAATGGAATTATGGATCGTTTCAAGTGTTGTAACATATTAAAAGGCGTAATGTTTCCTAATGTTATTGAAGAGATGCCACTTAGATGGACATTCCAGGAAGATAACGAGCCAAAATATGTATCGAAAGTGGTTAAAGAGTGATTCCAAAACACTTTCACAGAAGTTCTCCACTGGGCTGCCCAATTCCATGGTTTAAGCTCTCGATTATGACTTGTTAACTCAAAAATCAACCGAAAAAAAATTCAAAACCAAAGAAAATTTATTTGGAAACGGGAATAGTAGCCTTTCAAGCAATATCGCCTGAAATAATTTATAATTTAATATCCTCTAGGCATAGAAGATATGCGTGTGTCATCCAGAATAAATGATACGCAACGAAATATTGTTTTCACTAGCTTTTTGTTCTTTAAACTGGTGGTGCTTTAGCTTTGTCCACTTATATTTGCGATTTAAAATATTTTTTTGAATATTAACTTTTTTATTAAATTCAGAATTAGTTAAGTTTGTGTTTTTTCCGATAATCAAGATATGAATAAAAAATAAAAAGAATAATAGAAAATAAATTTTTAATTTCGTTTTCCTTTTGACAATTAAATTTAAAAGACTAGACATTATTACACAAATTGTTGTTCAATCTTTTGGCTTTATTTTTAATTTTTTTCTCATCCTACAATATTTGCTTGAGAAAGAAGATAGGGTAAGTGCTCCTAAGTCCGGCATGTACGAGAAGTTGGATTCGGCTTTGTATTTGAACTCAAATAAATAAAAATTACTGTAATAAAATTTAAAAATAATCTTTAAAAGGCTTCAACCATAATGTCGGCCAACTTTGTGTAAAATTTCATTGAGCTAAGACCATTTATTATATCGGTAGAAATGGATACTTCCGAAAATGCATGCCTCTTAAGAAAAAAATAGTGAAGACGTCAACATAATAATGATTGTAATTATATTAAAATGAATAAATTATCAATAAAATGTTTGTTATGTTGGTAGATAATATTCAAAAGAACACTTTAGAAAATGAAATTATTAAAAAAAAGTATTTTAATTCTGTCATTTTTGCTGATGCCGAATTTAGGGACATCAATAGGTAAAGTTCGACAGAAGTCGGCATGGGGTGAAAAAATTTCAATTTGTCAATTAGTTTTTGCTCGAGATTGTAAAAAATGTCAAATGAATACTTCGAAGCCAAACTAATAAAAAAAAACTTGAATAAAAAATGAGTTTTTTTGCGATTTTAGGCTATATTAGGCCTGGATTGAATTGCGTGCTTTTGTGGCATGCTGACAATTAGGTTATAGTTACCGACTATAGACAATAACTAATTTATTTAGGCAACATATTTAAACTTTTTGCTGCAAAATTAATTGGATGGTGAACAAAAAATGCACAAATTTTTGACAAACCTAAAAACCGAAATTTTAAATGAATTCCAAATGTTAACAAAATCATTAATTTATCAAATATTTAATAGCAATAGTAAAAATTGGACAATTGGAAACTGTGTCGACTACTAGCAAAAAATCACTATTTTACTAAATTCTCGTTTTTCTAAAGTTTTATAAGAAATAATAATAATGGAGCAAGTTGGGTTGAGCCGCTCAGCTAAATTTTTTTTCTTTAAATTGTACATTTTTTAAATAGCCGGTCTTCGGCCGGAGATTTAAGACTTTCTTCTATGGACAGGAGCAAATCTAGGGCACGGGAACAACATTTTTTTTTAATTTAAATTTTTGAACTTCAAAGGACCATATCTCGGGAAGTATGGACTTTCCAACAAAAATATCAATATCAAAATCGGAGCTGAGCGGCTTAGCTCATCTTATGTCATAATAATATTGATCCACAAACACCCCAGGCGGGACATGGGATACTTCTCTCATATCAATGAGTGCATCCCGATTCGTATTAAGTTCAATGATATGTGACGTACTGTTTATCGCCGAGTCCGAAACGGCGTGTCCTAAAACACCACTTTTAGAGAAGTTTTACATGGCTGCAATACTCAGGAAATGTCACCAACATTACTGAGGGGTATTTTGCCACCGTTACAAATTTGATGTTGCCTAAGGCGGGGTATCGAACTCATGTCCTTCTGCGTGCACGGCGGGTGTGCATATCATTGCACCAAGGTGGCACCCAATTAATTAGTATAATTATTATTAATTATTTATATTAAATATAATAATTATAAGAAATAATTCGAAGTTTCTTTATATCATCGGAATGTAAACAAAATGTTCGAAGCAAATATGCTTTACTTCATCGGAATTGGAAAAATTTGTTTGGAATGTGGAAGGATTGTATTTAAGCAAATCCTTAAAGTGCCAACTATTGGTGCACTTACCCTATACAAATTTTTTCTATATTTGAATAAAGTGTTTTTTTAATTTTATCCAGTTCGAATCACTTCAAAATTGTTTTAATATTTGAAAGAAAACTTTTTCGGGTGATAAGTTAATTTCAGTTTACTATATTTTAAAAAATATATTTTTTGAAATAATATCACAATTGATATAATTTTCCAATTATGCTTATATTTCAACACTTAAAATGTTCATTATCTATTTTATGAACGATCTATGATTTATGGCATACTTATAGACACCTTAAATAACAGTTTTGAAGAACACATTAAACAAAAGTGTAATAACACTGGTTTCAAATTTAAAAACTCATTAACACTTTGTACGGTTTCACAAAAAATTAATAAAATTAATTATACATTTTTTTAAACATAAACAATAAAAAACAAATTATAATTTTTGTTCTTATATGGAACTTTATAGTTATGTATTATTTTTTTTAGAAAAAAACAAAAACAACGATATATACCTTCCGAAACATTTCCACTTGTTTCTGAATTTGACGAACTCATCACTAGAAGAAGAACAACAAACACACTCGGTTTAATAAACAAATAATGGGAATTTTTGCTATAACAAATTTTCTTATAATCTCAAGATTTTTCTTAATCACTGTGTGCAGGGGATTATGGATTTGTGTGTCAATTGGAATAGTCACGTTTGTCATATTTTTTTCGTTTCAAAACAACAAAAAAAGAAAGAAAATAAATTCGACTTAAGCACTTCACAGTTCAAAATGTGTATTTCTTATGATATTATTTTTGTTGTTGTTTTTGGTTGTGTGTTTTTCGTCTGTTTCTATAAATCACAAATTTTTCGTAATTCACTTTATATCTTTATCTCCAGAAAGGTTTCTTTTTATTTTTTTCTTGTTGTTGTAATCAATTTATTTCAATTTTAATCCAATAATCCATCATTCCGGCATAGCCTCTTCTCAAACACACTACGCACTTGCCTGGAACACAAACAAACGAAAAATAAACACAACACTCACACATCACTCACTTGCTCGGAGAGCTAGCTGCACACACACTGTGTTATGTTTTGTGTTTTCAATGGGTTTTTAATCAGCTGAGCAGCAAAACATGCATGAACACAACACATACGCTGCTTTGCACAAACACGCACACACACGTTTATGGGATATATTGTTAATCACTTCTTTAGTTGTCATTTGTTTTTGTTGTAGTTCTTTCCATAATCCCGCCTAAAAATGATTTTACGCAATTGCAACACCAAATAAATGAAACAATAAAAAACTTAAAGGCAAGTAATGTTACACTAATTTGTTGCAAACTGTTTGTCGTCATAAATGGTTGATTGTTCACAAATGAAATCATAATAAAATAACGAATATTTGTTTTTCAAAACAACTAAACAAGGCAGAAGAAGAACACAAAACAAAAATTTCGATAGAAAGAAAGAAGACAAATGTTTTTTTTTTTGTTGTTGTTAGAGAGCTCACCAACCTTCCTCTATCATGATTCACGCACTACTAAATTAACAACTGCTGCCAAACGGCCAAACAAACCAATATATTTTTTATCTTAACGCACACTCACTTACACACCGATACGGACACGGATACGGAGTAGCGCACAACATGAATAAGAGATACGCACGGTCTCACACAGATACTGTGTGTGTGTATGGCTGGCTGGTATTGTGCAAATGACACAAGCAAGCAACATGTGGCACTGTCAGGCGGCGCTATTCGTTGTTAAGGCAATTAGAGGAGAGCCAGCAGAAGAGATACTTGCTGCATTTGGCAAGTATGAATGGGGGGAGATAAAAATATAAAACACCACCTTTTTTAGTTTCCCTTTCTCTGGAACACCACAATTTCTCTTTCATCAAAGAGAGTATCTGCACTTGGTGAATTGTTTACTTTCATGCACACCTATACTATATGTGTTATCACAAATTATTTTGAAACAGTTTTCTCTTTCAAATTCACTTCTCTTGTAACACAATTCTCTTTCCGTTTTAATTCACATTGCTAACTCATATAAACATTTTTAACACTCTTCAATTTCATTCACGGTTTTCATGGCAAAAGGGGGCACAACCAACACAACACTCGTACACACACGCACGCACACTCACACAACGATAAATATTAAGTCTTATTGGGCTCATATCTCAGGGATTATGCAAAATGTATAAATGAATGAATACTATGGGGGGAATTAAGGATTAATTTCGAAGGGATGTCATTTATACTGAGATAATACTGTTTTGTATTTTATACACGAATAAATTTATTTTTCCTTTCGCTGCAGACGGTGGTCTGGTCTGTTCTGGCTGCTTGTTTGGTGGATGTACAATTTTAGTCTATTAGTCAGTCAGTCACATTGACTCAACGACCGTCGGCATGACTGTTTGCCATTACACTCATACCTCGATTTGCGTTGCCTCGATTTGCGTTGTTTCGATTTGCGTTAAGAAAAAATATAATAGATTTCTTCGATTTGCGCTACTGATTTGATTTGCGCTATTAATAACTAATATTTCTGACTTTGAATTTTGTGAAAAAGTTACTCAAAATATGTGGAAACATATGTTTCGACTTGCGTTGTTTCGATTTGCGTCGGAACCAATTATTAACGCAAATCGAGGTATGAGTGTATATCTTATTTGCTATATGGCTGCCTGACTGGCTGGCTGGTTGGCAGGCTGAATGTCTGGATAGATGATGCTGATGCTGATGCTGATGATGATGATGCTGCTGCTTCTAGTAACGTTGCTCTGTTGTTGCTGTTAGTGTACGTAGATTGGATTTAGCTGCCTTCAGTGGCTCAGTTCGGGGAGTTAATACCGTCTGTTCGATGTTTTGGAGAAAAGTCTTGTTGGCTGGCTGTATTTCAGTTGGTTGTATATTTGTGCGTTTGGCTTTAGTGGTACTGAGTATTGCATGGATATAATGCTATTATAATACTGCGGCTTTTTACTTCATATAGCAAGACTTATTATTACAGTGTGGGTTTTAAGAAGTGTTACAGCGTTTCATATTTTTTTGAAATTTCGGTTGTTGTTAATAATTAAAAAGAAAGTTATTAAAGTGAAAGCGCTATAGAAATTTGATCGATCCGAAATCATAATTTGTCGACAAAAAACTTGAGCATTTTACGATAAATTTTCGAAGATATCTATTATAAATTATTGAATTAGGTTAAAATCGTTTCCCAATTTTTATTCCTTTATAAGAAATTAAAATAACCCAAGATTTGGATCTGCCATGTTATGTCGCATAAGAACCTATTTTACTAATCGGAAGTGTTTAGTACACGAAGGAATTAATTCAATTTTATATATAAAGTATAAAAAGAGTGTGTTCCACCGTGAAGTATTGGTTAGCACGTACTTCTTCGCACTCCATTCCCTGCATTTTCATCGGTGGAAAAATACTGTATATCTAAACAAGTAAAAACGGCGTTAAGTTCGGCCGGGCCACCACGAACTGCATTGAAGTGAATAAGAACGATTAATTTCCTTCCCTTTATGAAAGTACTGATATGGGGCATCATCGTAGTTCTTTCCAAAATATGAATCAATATTTAACAATTTCCGAATTGAGCTCTTGAACCTCTGTAGTGGAATTCTATAACTCATTTTTTAGTTACCAACAAAAAACCGTTAAATTAAAATTCATTTTTTTATTTTTACCTTTTTAAGGCGAAGGTCATTTTATAGTGATATTTGAATTAATTCTCTTTCGAGTTGAGCTAATATGACCTAAGACACACACATTCAACCGTAAGTCAGATCATCAGGCATATTAGAATGTCATTTTAGTGGGTGCACGAAGGCTAAGCTTGGAAACCAACCATTTATATTCAAATGATTCGAAAATTGCATGTACACTGGTGTGCGAAATAATAGAGCCACTGAAGTTACAACGCTATAAACGTTCCTAAATCACTTCTGAAAAGTGTGTTAGGGCGCAATTTGCATTTTTATAGTGGAACATTATCCCATAAATGAAATTCAGTCAAAATTTGTCCAATTTGTCCAATTTGGGGGTTAACCTTATATTAGGCAGGGCAGAGCCTGTAAAGAGGTGTACAAAATAATAGAGCCACTTTAAGTAAATAAGACAATTTCTTAAGGATATTTAAACTTGATCGTCAAAATCATAAGGAAAACTTTAGTTTTCCTTCCTAATATTATTTTATTGAATAAACCTGCACCAAAAAATTAACATTTTAACTCCCGTTCCATAGTTAAAGGGGCTGAAAACCCATATGGGCCCAGAATCAAAGATAATGTCCCATAAAGACCTCCAATATACAGCAAATATGTATATGTATGTATTGTGAAGAAAAGGTGCTAAACTACTATCAAAAATAAGAAAACATCAAAAGCCGGTCGAAAAAAGTTAATATTTTTATGATTTTGTAGCTTTGTAGCTCCTCTGCCTCAATAAACGAGTAAATAATTGATTATTATCAACTCTAACAGATCTTAGGTGTTATTTAAGAACAGACTAAATTTGTGGGAATTATGGGAATAGAAATTACGAATCTTAAACATTTGATTTTTATTGTGGCTACTTTTATTCGCTGCCCCCATTACGAAGGTGCAAGTTTAGTCAGGGGCAAGTCCATACTTCTTAAGAAAATAGCCCGAAAGTTGTAAAAATCCCCTATGGCACAATGTGTAGTGTTTGGAGCACACGATAACTCTCGAACGGATCTGCCGATTCGGTCTAAAATTTGGCCATGGTAATATTTATTCCGGGCTTAGTTTAAGGGCCTGTTTATGTATGTCGATAAGAAAATGAATACGCAAGAAAAACTACAAATTTGAGTGTGCTTTTCAAATTTGTTTTTTGTTTTGAAGCAAAGGCAAAGGAAATAATATTTCCAAAACTAAGGTTTGGGTGTGTTTCATGCGCACACATTTTCGTTTCGAAATACATAAACTGGGGGTAAGTCTGAAGGTGAACCATATCGATTCATTCCTTTCGGATAACTCCTGAAGGCAGTAACGGATTTGGTCCATACTTTGCACATCGCAATATTTCTACGAAACACAGATCAGGTTGGAATATGGTCTATATATGTATGTATGTAAACTTTTTCAGGTACATCCCACACAAAATTTCGGAATAATGCAGTTTAAGGCCTGCTTTCGAATCGCTTTTATCTTTGTTTTAACAAATTGTATTCGCTGCTCCATTACGGCTGAGCAATTTTATTTAGGGGCAAGTCCATACATCCTCAGAAAATAGGCGGAAAGTTGTAAAAATCCCTATGGCACTATGGGTACGATAACACTCGAACGGATCAGCCGATTCGGTCCAAATTGGCATTCGTAATATTTAACTCAAACTAAATTTAGGTTTGAAATGTCACTAACTTCCAAACGTCCAAACCTTGGATCTCCTAATATTATGTCCAAATATAGTTTTACTTCGGAAACCGGGTTTCTCCTTAGCATATCTCACCCACAAAAGTTCAACCTTTTTGTTTAAGTGCAGTTTCGGATCTGCTCAATGAATTTTTGGAAAACCTCTAAGTTATACGGTGACCAACTGGAATGACTGGTGGACACAAAATCTATCGAAAGGATGACTCCCAAAATGGACTATGTCGGTCCAGGTACATCCTCCGCATATTTGGTTTGAGCTTAAAACCAAAAATATATTTTGTCGGCAATTCGATATTGTCAATTGATGAAAGTTTCAATTCTCACAGGCTGAAGGTACATATATCTCTGTCGGCAAAGCCTTTTTTAACAAATTCGACCATTTCGGTAGAAAAATGTCACTAAAATATTTGGAAAACCTTAAATGGTGGGTGGCTACGCTTATATGGGGGCAATACCAAAACGTGAACCTATACTGTCGGATTTTTTCAAGGGATGTTTTGTACCTGTATAAATGTCTTATACCTTCAGCGAAGACTACAGTCACAGGCATAATTATTTTGACAAAATCTAAATTTGTAGTAAAAGGCATATAATTATTGTCTGTATTAATAGAACGGGATATTACCCACTTAGGTTTTTTCTTTGACCTCTCAGCTATAAAAAAAATTTTGGACCACAGAAATTCTACCTTCGTTTCTGCTTAGATAAATAGATGTCACGGTGCTCTTGAAACAAATTTAAATGGAAAGTGCTTACACCTGGGAAGTTGTTGCGGATTCTGCAACTACAATGTTCATAGATGAGAAAAATCAAAAAAAAAAAAAAATAATAAATAAATAAAAATAAATAAAAAAATCGCCCGAGCGCTTTTTAAATAAGTCGCAATTCAAATTGACATTTTTAAGGGTTTTTTAGGTTTTCACGATTTTGCTTGGAAACAGCAAGTCCTATCGAAAAGGTGCTAAAAAAAATGTTGAAGCTATGAAAATTCTCTACATGATTGGCTTTTATGGTATCTTCGTAGTTATTACCGTTATTGAAATATAGAAATTAATTCAAATTAGGACAATGACAATTGACTGTATCGCCTCCTTATAAAACAATGTCATGACTGGAATTTTCCAACTTAAACTTATATATCTCAAAAATGGTACAACCTAGGAAAAAATTACGAGAGTCAATCTTGTTGAGAATTTGCACAGCAACAGCATATTCTTTAGTCCCATTTCATTTGCAGTTTTCAAGCTAAATCCTGAAGACCTAAGAAAAAATCTGAAAGTTTGGTTTGAACTTCTATATCTTAATAACGGTAAAAACTACGAAGAAAAGAGTTGGGCGATTTTTTTCGTTTTTTGATTTTTGTCATCTATGAACATTGTGGTTTCAGAATCCGCAAAAACTTCCCAGGTGTAAGCACCTTCCATTTAAATTTTTTTCAAGAGCACAGTGATGTTTAAATAGGGTGGCAAAAGCAAGTTTTATTTTGACACGTCATAGTTATTACTTTGGGTACTTAATCGTACTTTTTGGTACCAAAATTAATTGTTTTAGCTAAATTATTAACATTTAAGTAAAATACACTTTGAAAGTCTTAGTTTTTAAATTTGTATAGAGAATTGTGATGTCAATCTTAGTAACGAAATAAAAATTATTTGTTTTCTTAGCCTCAATAAGTATATTCTAATTCATGATGAGATCTCTCAAATAAAACGCTTGAAGTTTAAGTTTGCCACAATTTTAATTTAAATGCAAGCGTTTTATTTTAAATATCCCATCATGAAATGAGAAAAATATTTTCTAGTTTTAGTGTGTTTATAAATAAAACACTATATGGGCTATATAGGGCTACGTTTGGTATAACTCCCATATTACAGTACCACCAGATATAAGGTATTTTGAGGATTTTAACTACATTTTTTGACCGAACTACCCAGCAAAATTTAAAGGAAGGTGTTCCCTGCGATGACGTGATTTCATGACATCTTTTGCATTGGTTCAAACGAAATCGTGAAAGATCCGATATCTTCATTAGCATTTGGGTTAACAATAGACACAAAACAAGTAGAAAAGTATCAGTCGGCTTTGCCGACAGAGATATACCCTCAGCCTGTGTATACTGAAACAATTTTTTCCCAAAAAAACGTATGTTTTTAGGGGTTTTTAAAAATTTTGGGCGTTTGAGCCGACAAAAATGTTGATTAGGATTAAAGACCAAAATTTTGCGGAGGAGCTACTAAAAGGAATGGATCGACATTGACCATTATGGAAGTGGATCTCCAGCCACTACATATGGTGCCTATGTGGCTTTTACACCCTTTGGGCTGTTTGCTCAAGAAGTATGGACTTGCCCTTGAAAAAAGTTTTACTGTCGTAATTGAGGCAGCGAATGCAAGTTGCTTCAACAAAAATCAAAGTGATTCGATATCAGGCCTTAAAGTGAACTTATCCGAAATTTTGTGTGGGAGGTACCGGATGTAGTGGACAAATATAGTTCATATTTGAACCTGATCTATATGTGTAAAGTATGGACGAATCCGGCCACTCCCTTCAAGAGTTACCGTTCGAACAATTTTTCCGAACATTTTTGAAACTTTGTGGGGGAGGTACCTGAAGGGTTGACCAATATTGCTTATCGTCGAACTTAAACTATGTTTGGACAAAATATTACTAAGGCCAAAACGTTGTACCGAATCGGCAGATCCGTTCTAGAGTTATCTTGCTCTCCAACCACCTCACACGGTGTCATAGGGGTTTTTTGCAAATTTCATGCTATTTTCTCAGGAAGTATGGACTTGCCCCTAACGAAGCTTGTACAGTCGTATGGGGGCAATGAATACATGTTGCTAAAACAAAAACCAGAGCAATTCGAGAGATGGCCCTAAACTGGACTTTTCCGAAATTTTGTGTGGGTGGTACCCGAAGGAGTGGACCGATTGAGTCCATATTGAAACCTTATCTAAGTCTCGCACACATTTCAGGATGTGCAAAGTATGGACCAAATCGGTTACTCCGTTCAAGAGTTATCGTGCACACAAATTTTGCGAACATTTTCGAACTTTTGTGTGGGAGGTGCCGGAAGGAGTGGACCGATATAGTCCATCTTCGAACATAAACTAAGTTTGGGCAAAATATTGCGAAAGCCAAAATTTGAACCGAATCGGTTCATCCGTTCGAAAGTTATTGTGCGCTCCAGCTAGCCAAACAGACAGACGGACGGACATTGCTCAATCGACTACAAATTGTCTGAAACACATTTCGTCCAAACATACTTGGGGTGTAAAACCATTATTTTATTAAGTCACATTTTGTATACAATTAAAAATTATTCAGTTCAGTTATTATCCATTTGTACAACTGGAAAATTTTGTATATATATTTAAATATTAATTATGTATTTATCGAGAAAATTGCACTTTTGATCAAACTTGCATTCTAACATTTGCGATTAATTATTTTAAAAATGAAATTAATTTGAGATTTTCTTCTGCTACGTCGATGATGTCGCCAAGGAAATAATGGTTAAAACAATATGTAATGCCTCCCCACCCCTAACGTAGAAATAATGTGATGATGACTTATCAAATAAAGTATGCAACAATCAACAAACAAGCTGTCCTAACGGTGGTGGTAACTGATTATAACGAAGCGGATATATCAAAGAGGATTATTCTTTAAAAGAAGATTATCCATTGAAAAAAAAACTATACATTTTATTTAAAAAAAAAAAATACGAAACTAGCAGAGATTATTGGAAGAAATTATAATATTACATTTTGGGAGAAATTATTTTATTGCAAAATCATAATTTAAAAAATTATAATATTTTTAAATAAATTTTTTATTATTATTTCTTATTGAACAAAACTTATCGTTCACAATTATATTGCCATCACTGTAATTTGCGTGTTGTCTGTTTGTATTACATTTAATAACCAAACGATCCATAAAACGAAGAGTTAAATCCAAAATAATAATCCCGCACGAAATTAAATCCCTCGCCCACGCCACATCAAAACATTGGAACAAACACACACACTCGCACCCATAAATTCATGCACGCACAGATCTGACACGAAAAACAGCACTGTTCTTGCACCACATAGCAGATACAACAGCGCAACTAAATCCGTTTGAAAACTCTGACAATACACACACACTCACATTTATCTATACAAACTCATTGGAATAAATGAAGGATGAACATAGACTTTGCGGCCCATAGGGAAGAGCAAAGTAGAACGGCAATGCCAGATTTTCAGAGCCAAAAACACACACACACATATAAACATCAAGCATAGAAAGGACAGAGATAAACAACGGTCGAACAGACACACAACTGGGCAAACTGACTGGATGACTGGCTGGCTCGTTGACTGTCAGTGTAGTTAGTAAATCCGCTGGCATTGGAGTATCAACACAACAATAACAACAACAGCATTCGTTTTAGCGACTGAATGGCAGCAATAAGCAACAGCCACATGCTTCACTGGTATAAGCCCAAAATGCTAAAGCTCAACGCAAACAGCTAAGCAGAAATGGATTATAAGAGCCTCCACAAACTCAAACCAAACATTCGGCTACCACCTCTTGGCCTCCTCCACAACAGTTTTGCCCACCACACACACAGTAAGATCCAGAATTGCCAGGCAGTCAAGACCAACAGCCAGCCTGCCTACCCGCCAATGCTATTGTGATTGGGTATGGATTGTCTCCCTCCACGTAAGCTTAACTCTACGTGAGCATATCTCCTCTGCCGGATGGATAAGTGAATGTCTGTCGCAGTTGGGGCTATGTGGAGATGTGACTACTGTTGCTGCTGCTACTGCATTGATGTTGTTTTGCTTGGTCTGCCAACAATAAATGGCATTGTAGACAATGACGACGATGATGATGATGACTAAATCTTTTGGATACAAAACTTTGGGCAGATGCGCCAGGGTGAGCGGGCACAAACCGAGAGGATTTTGTGACGGATGCAGTAGCAGCAAAATAAATTAAGCTTTGGCATTAAGCTAAAGGCTGAACTAAACTCATTGCAAACATACCCACACAGACATGCTGGCAACGTGGGATGACGACAAAAAGAGTTGCCATTCTGTAGGAATTTTTGTAAAGTAATGCGAGAATGATTCTTGATTCTGCGGAAGCGCCCTTTCTTGGTGAAAAGGTCTGCCGAAGCGCCCTATATTTTGGGTAACGACGATAGACCCTTTCTCACAAAGATGGTGCTTCGATAGACCCTTTCTCAAAGAAAGGGTTCTTCGATAGACACTTTCTCAAAGAAAGGGTTCTTCTTCTATGGACCCTTTATCAAAGAAAGGGTGCTTCTATGGACCCTTTCTCAAAGAAAGTGTGCTTCTTTGGATCCTTTTTCAAAGAAGGGTGCTTCTGTGGTCCCTTTTTCAAAGAAAGGGTGCTTTTGTGGACCGCTTCTATGGACCCCTTTTCAAAGAAAGGGTGCTTCTATGGATTCCTTTTCAAAGAAAGGGTGCTTCTATGGATCCCTTTTCAAAGAAAGGGTGCTTCTATGGATCCCTTTTCAAAGAAAGGGTGCTTCTATGGATCCCTTTTCAAAGAAAGGGTGCTTCTATGGATCCCTTTTCAAAGAAAGGGTGCTTCTATGGATCCCTTTTCAAAGAAAGGGTGCTTCTATGGATCCCTTTTCCTCTATGGACCCTTTCTCAAAAAAAGGTGCTTCTATGGATCCCTTTTCAAAGAAAGGGTGCTTCTATGGATCCCTCTTCCTCTATGGACCCTTTCTCAAAAAAAGGTGCTTCTTTGACCCTCTCTCACAGAAAGGGTGCTTCTATGGACCATTTCTCAAAGAAAGGGTGCTTCTATGGACCCTTTCTCAAAGAAAGGGTTCTTCTGTGGGCCATTTCTGAAAGAAAGGATGCTTCTCTGACCCCTTTCTTAAAGAATGGGTGCTTCTATGAACCCTTTCTCAAAGAAAGGGCGCTTCTATGGACCCTTTTTCAAAGAAAGGGTGCTTCTATGGACCCTTTTTCAAAGAAAGGGTGCTTCTATGAACCATTTCTCAAAGAAAGGGTGCTTCTATGGACCCTTTCTCAAAGAAAGGGTGCTTCTATGGACCCTTTCTCAAAGAAAGGGTACTTCTATGGACCCTTTCTCAAAGATAGGGTGCTTCTATGGACCCACTCTCACAGAAAGGGGGCTTCTATGGACCATTTCTCAAAGAATGGGTGCTTCTATGAACCCTTTCTCAATGAAAGGGTGCTTCTATGGACCCTTTCTCAAAGAAAGGGTGCTGCTAAGGACCCTTTTTCAAAGAAAGGGTGCTTCTATGGACCCTTTTTCAAAGATAGGGTGCTTCTATGGACCCTTTCTCAAAGAAAGGGTGCTTCTATGAACCCTTTCTCAAAGAAAGGGTGCTTCTATGGACCCTTTCTCAAAGATAGGATGCTTCTATGGACCCTTTCTCAAAGAAAGGGTGCTTCTATGAACCCTTTCTCAAAGAAAGGGTGCTTCTATGATAGATCCTCTCACAAAGAAAGGTTGCTTTGATAGACCCTTTCTCAAAGAAAGGGTGCGCTGATAGACCCTTTTTCAAAGAAAGGGTGCGCTGATAGACCCTTTTTCAAAGAAAGGGTGCTTTGAGATTTCCTTTCTCGAAGAAAGGTTGCTTTGATAGATCTTTTTTCAGAAAAGGGTACTTTGACCTTTTCTCAAAGAAAAGGTGCTCCGATAGACCTTTTCTCAAAGAAAGGGTGCTTCGATAGACCTTTTCTCAAAGAAAGGGTCCAAATAAATACCCATTCTTTAAGAAAGGGTCCAAATAAATACCCATTCTTTAAGAAAGGGTACACAGAAGCACCCTTTATTTGAGAAAAAGTCCATAGGGAGCTCTCTTTGGGCAAGGGTCTATCTTTGATAAAGGGTCTACCGAAGCACCCCAATTTAAGGAAAGGGTCTATCGAAGTACTCTTTCTTTGAGAAAGGGTCTATCAAAGTACCTTTTTTGAGAAAGGGTCTATCGAACCACGCTTTCTTTGAGAAATCGTCTATCGAATCACCCTTTCTTTGAGAAAAGGTCTATCTATTTTTTGAGAAAAGGTCTATCAAAGCACCCTTTCTTTGAGAAAGGGTCCATAGAAGCACCTTTTCTTCGAGGATTATTGATGATGTTACCTAAGAAAAGAACTATGAAAATGAATCGCCTAATGAGCATCTAAAAATTAATCGAATTCCGAAGATTTTGATCGCATATCATCTAAGTGGCAATCCTTAATCAAGTCTAACAACACAGAATGGGTTTTGCCCGCCAGTAGCTGTTGCTATACGAACAAATGTAGCATGTGATGGGCTACCAAAAATTGGAATGGGATGGCATGACGATTGTTTGAATGTACTTTGGCTTAAGGATTAACGCAATAGCATGAAGATATATAGCACACACACACCTATACACAAACATTATGACAACACAACATCAACAGCCTTAATACAATGCCATATAAATAAATGAGAGATTTTTACAACTGACTAAAATAGAGAGAGAGAAGCTCAGTTTATTTGAAGACCGCAGAAAAAAGAGTTAATCATTGAGAAAATAGAGAATAAGAGCAACACGTTTTCCAAACGAAAGAGTTTACAAAAAATTGTTAAATGGGTTGGGGAAGGGTATTTTTGCGGTTCTGGCACAAATACAAAGAAAAGCGATGGATTTACAGTTTGGGCAAAGGAAGTCGCCAAAGTGAATTCTTAAGGATTATAGGTTTGCTTCTGCTGCCCATGCTATATTTGACGCGGTTGTATGGATTTGTCTCGCTTTGTGTGTGCGTGTGTATATGTGCTGTAAGTATTAAGGCCAAACAGACAAACTTCCATAAACCCAAACTGTTTTGGAGATAAATCCTTAAAGCCTTATAAACGTACGTACATACATTCATGCTTGGATCTTTCACAGTGTGTTTGGTTGTGTATTCATTTAAGTCTCTACGTACATACATATGTATGTTCGTGTGTTTGTGTATATATCCATTTGTATTGGATTTCAATGTGGCTCCTCTTTTGCCATTGGGATTAAAATTTACGCTCAATGGATAAATAAATGACTGCAGCTAACGTTTGTTGCGGAAGTGAATGCCAGTATAGATTATGATTTAATGGCAATGGCAACAACAGCAGCAGCAGTAGAAGCAACAACAACAACAGTAATAATAATAACAACAACATATAAATTAGGAAATACACAACGTGCAGACATGGTCTGAAAGTTGTGCCAGACAGAGAGTCAGCAAGCGAAAATCTTTTCTTTTAGCTTGTGCTAAGTTTATGTTGCTACTGTTTAAAGCATTCAAAAATTTTTCGAAAGAAAATGTTAGGGTAGGTCCTGTCTTCGTTTCTCATACGTCAGTAGTAATGCAGAGGTAAGCATCTCACCTTCCATTCTTACGGGCTGTCAATCCCTGGCCAAAACATCCAACTGTTCGACTGTTGCAAATCCTTTTAGCAAAATGCTAGCCATATTTTCTGAGTATTTCACCCATGGAAAATTTCTTTTTAAGTCGTATATCAATATATTCGAGATTTCTTTTGGACTCGTCCTTACAAAATTAGGTCCTATGTAAATCAATTACATCCGATCATCAAATCATTGAGTTCCCTTTATAAAAAATACAAGTCGTCATATCCAAACACAAATAGATTGTAAAATAGTTTTTAAATCAATAAACATCTGATTTCTGTGAGATGCAATATATGCCAAAGGAAGGGTGACCTTTCCAAAGAAAAAGGTGCTTCTTAAGACCCCCTCCATTGGAAAAAGTGCTTCTGAAGACCCCTTCCTATGAAAAGCATGCTTCTGAAGACCCCTTCCAATGGAAAGGATGCTTCCTAAGACCCTTTCCAATGGAAAGGGTTGCTTCTTAAGACCCTTTGCAATGAAAAGGGTGCTTCATAAGACCCTTTCCAATGGAAAGGGTGCTTCTCAGGACGCTTTCCCATGGAAAGGGTGCTTCTTAAAACCACTTCCATTGGAAAGGGTGCTTCTTAAGACTCTTTTCAACGGGAAGGGTGCTTCTAAGACCTTTTCCAATTAAAAGGGTGCTATTTAAGAGCCTTTCCAATGGAAAGGGTGCTCCTTAACACATTTTCCAATGGAAAGGATGCTTCTTAAGACCCTTTCCATTAGAAAGGCTGCTTCTGAAGACCCCTTCCATTAGAAAGGGTGCTTCTTAAGAGCCTTTCCATTAGAAAGGGTGCTTCTGAAGACCCCTTCCATTGGAAAGGGTGCTTCTTAAGACCCCTTCCAATGGAAAGGGTGCTTCTTAAGGCCTTATCCAATGGTAAGTGTGCTTCTTAGAATTTCCAATGGAAAGGGTGCTTATTAAGACCCTTTCCAATTTAAAGGGTGCTTCTTAAGACCCTCTCCAATGGAAAGGGTGCTTCTTAAGACCCTTTCCAATGGGAAGGGTTCTTCTAAAGACCCTATCCAATGGTAAGGGTGCTTTTTAAGACCCTATGCAATGGAAAGGGTGCTTCTTAAGACCCTATCCAATGGTAAGGGTGCTTCTTAGAATTTCCAATCGAAAGGGTGCTTCTTAGAATTTCCAATGGAAAGGGTGCTTCTTAAGACCCTATCCAATGGTAAGGGTGCTTCTTAGAATTTCCAATCGAAAGGGTGCTTCTTAGAATTTCCAATGGAAAGGGTGCTTCTTAAGACCCTATCCAATGGTAAGGGTGCTTCTTAAGATTTCCAATGGTAAGGGTGCTTCTTAAGATTTCCAATGGTAAGGGTGCTTCTTAAGATTTCCAATGGAAAGGGTGCTTATTAAGACCCTTTCCAATGGAAAGGATGCTTATTAAGACCCTTTCCAATGGAAAGGGTGCTTATTAAGACCCTTTCCAATGGAATGGGTGCTTATTAAGACCCTTTCCAATGGAATGGGTGCTTATTAAGACCCTTTCCAATGGAAAGGGTGCTTCTTAAGACCCTATCCAATGGTAAGGGTGCTTCTTAAGACCCTCTCCAATGGTAAGGGTGCTTCTTAAGACCCTATCCAATGGTAAGGGTGCTTCTTAAGACATTATCTAATGGTATGGGTGCTTCTTAAGATTTCCAATGGTAAGGGTGCTTCTTAAGATTTCCTTTCCAATGGAAAGGATGCTTATTAAGACCCTTTCCAATGGAAAGGGTGCTTATTAAGACCCTTTCCAATGGAAAGGGTGCTTATTATGACCCTTTCCAATGGAAAGGGTGCTTATTAAGACCCTTTTCAATGGAAAGGGTGCTTATTAAGACCCTGGCCAATGGAAAGGGTGCTTATTAAGACCCTTTCCAATGGAAAGGGTGCTTATTAAGACCCTTTCCAATGGAAAGGATGCTTATTAAGACCCTTTCCAATGGAAAGGGTGCTTATTAAGACCCTTTCCAATGGAATGGGTGCTTATTAAGACCCTTTCCAATGGAAAGGGTGCTTATTAAGACCCTGGCCAATGGAAAGGGTGCTTATTAAGACCCTTTCCAATGGAAAGGGTCTTAATAAGCACCCATTCCATTGGAAAGGGTCTTAATAAGCACCCTTTCCATTGGAAAGGGTCTTAATAAGCATCCTTTCCATTGGAAAGGGTCTTAATAAGCACCCTTTCCATTGGAAAGGGTCTTAATAAGCACCCTTTCCATTGGCCAGGGTCTTAATAAGCACCCTTTCCATTGAAAAGGGTCTTAATAAGCATGTGCTTCTTAAGACCCTTTCCATTGAAAGGGTGCTTCTTAAGACCCT
The DNA here is from genome assembly GCF_047663935.1 of Musca autumnalis. NCBI lineage: Eukaryota > Metazoa > Arthropoda > Insecta > Diptera > Muscidae > Musca > Musca autumnalis. The sequence goes on from NW_027412088.1 coordinate 35,893,254, forward strand.
ATCCAATGGAAAGGGTGCTTCAAAAGACCCCTTCCAATGGAAAGGGTGCTTCTTAAGACCCTTTTTAAGACCCTTTCCAATGGAAAGGGTGTTTTTTAAGACCCTTTCCAATGGAAAGGGTGCTTTTTGAGACCCTTTCCAATGGAAAGGGTGCTTTTTGAGACCCTTTCCAATGGAAAGGGTGCTTTTTGAGACCCTTTCCAATGGAAAGGGTGCTTTTTGAGACCCCTTCCAATGGAAAGGGTGCTTCTTAAGACCCTATCCAATGGAAAGGGTGATTCTTAAGATCCTTTCCAATGGAAAGGGTGCTTCTTAAGACCCTATCCAATGGTAAGGGTGCCTTTTAAGACCCTTTCCAATGGAAAGGTTGCTTTTTAAGATCCTTTCCTATGGAAAGGGTGCTTCTTAAGACCCTTTCCTATGGAAAGGGTGCTTTTAAGACCCTTTCCAATGGAAAGGGTGCTTTTTAGGACCCTTTCCCATGGAAAGGGTGCTTTTTGAGACCCTTTCCAATGGAAAGGTAGCTTTTTAAGACCCTATCCAATGGAAAGGGTGATTCTTAAGATCCTTTCCAATGGAAAGGGTGCTTCTTAAGACCCTATCCAATGGTAAGGGTGCCTTTTAAGACCCTTTCCAATGGAAAGGTTGCTTTTTAAGATCCTTTCCTATGGAAAGGGTGCTTCTTAAGACCCTTTCCTATGGAAAGGGTGCTTTTAAGACCCTTTCCATTGGAAAGGGTGCTTAGCTAAAATTTTTAACCGAAGTAGCTGTATTTTGACATTTGAGATTCTTAGTTGACACGAAAGTTCTCCACCAAAAATCAGTAACATAGATCCATGTTTTAGTATAGCCCCTACATAACGGTACTTCCCGATTTTCGGTATTTTAAGGGTTTTAGTTACAACTTGTATTCGAATTAGCTGTAATTTGACATTTGAGGTTCTCAGTCGTCACAAAACTTTTCCACTGAAGATCGTCAGCATAGGTCCATGTACCTCCCGATTTTCGGTATTTTGAGTATTTTTGCTACAATTTTTAACCGAGCCCATATAACGATACCTCTCGATTTTCGGTATTTTAACGGTTTTATTTACATTCATTCATTTACGTGAAGTTCGCTGCGTTTTTTACGCGCTTGTAGCAAAAATGGTTCTTTAGGAACTTTTCTGAAGTAACAGATGGAAAATTTAAAATTTGTATAAATAAATGTACAGTGATATTTACATAAATAAAGAACGCAAGTTCTGAAAGATAGTAACTTATTCTTTGTGGTCCTACAGTTTTTGTTAATGTTATTTATTTATTAATGGTATTGGAGTTGTATGGAATGTATTGTGAGGCAATAGGATTTATTTTAATTGTCAGTGAAAATCAACTCAATTATTATCACATCATCATCATCACAAGTTTGCCCGAATGTGGCATAAACTTCTAGGCTTTAAAAATTCAAATATAACACGATTCATAAAACAATGCGAAGCAGCTAAAGCAAATAAATGGATTCAGGCATCATCACATAAGCATGCACCCACCCACCCACACAATCGTCAGCGCATACACTGTAAGCGACTATTAGTTGATGACCTTCGCCATATACCGACCATAGGAGGAATTTTGATGTGCGTGATTTTATCACACCGACAATGAAATGCAGGGATTTTAAATGTCGTTTTTTTCAGATATTCAGCGAATATTTCATAGGGAAATAAAAAGGTGGCTACACAAAATGCTACTACCTTGCATTCCAAGTGCCACGATATGACGAAAAGTTTACAAAAATGCATATAATCGTACAACAATGACCATCATTATGATAAATACCAAAGGTAAAATGGTCCAGTATCTGTCTGTTATTCTGTTATGTTCGATTCTCAGTTATGTATGTACGTCACAGTCAGCTTTACTCATGGATTTGTGCATTGGTCTTGGAAAAGAGAATTTAAATAACACCACACCAACGCATACAATAAGAAAATCCTTATGCACACATCTATATCATCGATACATGCTCATCGTAATAGCAGATGGATTTATAAAATATGATCGTATAGAGTAGTGCAGTTGACATAGGAATCAGTCGCCCTGATGATGATGATGATGATGATGATGACGTTGGAAACAGGTGACAACAATATTTCGTTGTTAAGTTTTCACTTATGTAGCAAGTAGTTTCGAAGAGGTTTGTAATAAAACTTAACGAAGCCAAAAGCATTGACAATTGATTTATAATATTACAGAAGATATTAATTTCCAATATTATCCTCAAAGAAGATGTGAGAGACTTTATAAAAACGAGCAGACGTTTTTATTCCGATCTTGTGCGTCTTCACATAGTAGACTTGGACACCTTCTCATACAAACTTGGACGTTTTCTCATAGAACACTCGTAGGCTTTCTCTAAAAAGAGCCGTAAGTTTTTTTAAAGCACACGTTGAGGTCTTGACATTGAAGATCTGGAGGTCTTCTCATAGAAGATCTGAAGATGTTCCCATAGAAAACCTAGAGGTCATCTACAGAAAACCTAGAAATCTTCTCAGGAAAGATCTTCTCATAGAGAACCTGGAGGTCTTCTCATAGAAGACCTGGAGATCTTTTCATAGAAGATCTGGAGGTCTTCTCATAGAAGACCTGGAGGTCTTCTGATAGAAGATCTGAAGGACATCTCAGAAGATCTGGAGTTCTTCTCAGAAGACCTGGAAGTCTTCGCACAGAAAACCTGGAGATCATCTACAGAAGACCTGGATGTCTTCTCACTGAACACTAGAAGATCTTCTCATAGAAAACCTGAAGGTCATTTCATAGAAGACCTGGAGGTCTTCTCATAGACGACCTTGAGGTCTTCTCAAAGAAGACCTGGAGGTCTTCTCATAGTAGACCTGGAGGCCTTCTCATAGTAGACCTGGAGGTCTTCTCATAGTAGACCTGGAAGTGTTCTCATTGAAGACCAGGAGGTCTTCTCATAGAAGAACTAGAGGACTTTTCATAGAAGTCCTGGAAGTCTTTTCATAGAAGACCTGGAAGTCTTCTCATAGAGGACCTGGAGGTCTTCTCATAGAAGACCTGGAAGTCTTTTCATAGAAGACCAGGAGATCTTCTCATAGAAGACTTAGAGGTGGTTTCATAGAAGACCTCCAGGTCTTCTCATAGAAGACCAGAAGCTCTTCACATAGAAGACCAGGATGTCTTCTCAAAGAAGACCTGGAGGTCTTCTCAAAGGAGACCTGGAGGTCTTCTCATAGGAGATCTGGAGGTCTTCTCATAGAAGACCTGGAAGTGTTCTCATAGAAGACCTAGAGGTCTTTCATAGAAGACCTGGAGGTCTTCTCATAGAAGACCTGGAAGACTTTTCATAGAAGACCTGGAACTCTTCTCATAGAAGACCTGGAGGTCTTCTCATAGTAGACCTGGAGGTCTTCTCATAGTAGACCTGGAAGTGTTCTCATAGAAGACCAGGAGGTATTCTCGTAGAAGACCAGGAGATCTTCTCATAGAAGACTTAGAGGTCTTTTCATAGAAGACCTGGAGGTCTTCTCATAGAAGACCAGGAGGTCTTCACATAGAAGACCAGGAGGTCTTCACATAGAAGGCCAGGAAGTCTTTTCATAGAAGACCTGGAACTCTTCTCATAGAAGACCTGGAGGTCTTCTCATAGTAGACCTGGAGGTCTTCTCATAGTAGACCTGGAAGTGTTCTCATAGAAGACCAGGAGGTATTCTCGTAGAAGACCAGGAGATCTTCTCATAGAAGACTTAGAGGTCTTCTCATAGAAGACCTGGAGGTCTTCTCATAGTAGACCTGGAAGTGTTCTCATAGAAGACCAGGAGGTCTTCTCATGGAAGGCCTGGAGATCTTCTCATAGAAGACCTGGAGGTCTTCTCATAAAAGACTTGGAGGTCTTCTCATAAAAGACCTGGAGGTCTTTTCATAAAAGACCTGGAGGTCTTTTCATAGAACACCTGGAGGTCTTTTCATAGAACACCTGGAGGTCTTCTCATAGAAGAACTGGAGGTATTCTCACAGAAGATCTGAAGGTCTTTTCATAGAAGATTTGGAGGCCTTCTGATAGAAGATAATAGAAGATCTTGAGGTCTTATCATAGAAGATCCGGAGGTCTGCTGATAGAAGATCAGAAGGTCTTTTTATTGAAGATCTGAAGGTCTTGTCATAGAAAATTTTGAGGCCGTCTCATAGAGATCTTGAGGTCTTCTCATAGAAGAGCCTAATGTCTTGTCATAGAAGACCTGGACGTCTTTTCATGGAATGATGATCTGGAGCTCTCCCCATAGAAGAACTGGAGGTATTCTCATAGAAGATCTGGTGGTCTTGAGGTTTTCTCATAGAAGATCTAGAGGTTTTCATAGAATACCATGAGATCTTTTCGTAGAAGACCTGATGGAAGACCTAGAGGTTTTCATAGAAGACCGTGAGATCTTTTCTTAGAAGACCTGATGGCCACCTCATTTAAGACAAGATTTTCTCCTGCGTAGCAGACGTGGATTACTTCTCATTGAAGACCTGTAGGTCCTCTCGTAGAACACCTGAAAATCTTCTCATAGAGGATCTGCAAGTCTCCTCATAGAAGATTTGGACGTCTTTCCATAGAAGACCTGAAGCTATTCTCATAGAAGAGTTGGATATCTGCTCATAGAAGATCCGGATATCTTCTCATAAGGAACTTCCCATAAAAGAACTTTTCTTCTGAAAGAATATCTGGAGGTCTTTACATAGACCAAGATATCTTTTCATTGATACCTTTAGATCTCCTCATAGAAGACTTGGAAATAATCTCGTAGAATATCGTAGTTTCTTATTAAAGATTAGAAAGTCTTCTTAAAAAGTACCGTAGAGCTTATAAAAGTCCCGAAGTTGGTTCTTGGACTTCTATATGCCTTTTGTTTAAACAAATATACACTTTATACTACCACTTCAAAACACTTCTTAAATCTTCTTTAAAATGTCACTTTAATTTTTTAGTGTCATTTATCTTTGCACAAAAGTGGCAAAGAACAAAAGCATCTAAGTTCAATAAACTCGAAATGAAATGAAACGGGAAGAAAAAATCCATACGCTGCCTTTCCTTACCTACCATAACAGCGACACAGCAAATCGTCTGACAGACAAGCAAGCTGACGTTCAAACATTGAATTAAACCTACCATTTGAAGCTTATCCTTGTGCCAGGAAAAATTCCAATGGCATACAAACGCAAACACATTAAGCACGTAAAGATAAACCCACTCGAACAACAGAGTAAATCCCAAAATATAACCACACACATGCATACGTACGTTATACGCTTGCATTAGTGTGTGTGTGTTAGTGTGTTTGTGTAAGGAAGATAAACTACCAAAACATTTGCGAAATTTTCACAAAAGTAAAATCGAAATTAAATCCCCATAGAGCTTAATGTTGACGACAACGGATTTGTAATGCTGCCAACGTGGGCAGAGCTTTTATCCCTAACATTTTACAAAATGCACACACACACATACACGGAAATCGTTTTGGGGAGTTAAGTGTAAATACACAGAACTGCGCTACATCGCTTAATCCCTTAGCTGTATGGATGTGTTTGTGTGTTCGAAAAGCTAACAAACGCAAGGATAAACTGTTCACTAACTCTCACAGGCACTGGCTCTCAATGCAAGTTAGAAAATCTTACTCTCAGCGCTAACGTTAGTACTCTTTAACCGTTTTCGAAGCTCTTAACTGGAGGCTATCAAAACAAACAAAAAAATATTAGAAATGTTTGCCAAACTCTGCTTTGGGGGCTACATAAAGATGCTGGGCTGGCCTGGCATGACACAAGGTGTTGGGTTATGTAAGGGATTTAATTCCTCATGCCGCTTTCCTCATCCATCCATCCTGAGCCATGAATAGAATTTGTGTCTTTATGCCTCTGCCAAGGGATGAAGAAAATCCTAAAACGTATACGCTAACGCCAGCAGTGAGAGATTTATTATGGCTTAAGCCATTTGCGAATAAATACACAAACACACACACAAATACACAGATAGAATTAAGTTTGTGTCGCACACAGCCACACAAACACAACATTAGAACGCGTGTACATGCAACAACAGAAGCCGGCAAATGGAAGGGATAAATCGAATTCAGTTAAGCTGAAGAGGATAAGAAGAATGAAAGTTGATGTGCTGTTGGAAAAGTACAGCACAATGGGTTGGTATTTAACCAAAATAGAAAAATTATTAAGGGAAATTTGTAAAGCTGGGAAAAGTGATATTATAATTTTAAGAAGTGGTTGGAATGAAAAAATACCCTTTGCCATGAAATATTCTGAATGAAATGAGCTAAATAACATTAAGACAAGTAAAAAAGCATCAGGGGTGACGTAGGCGATGGAAGACAACAAGGAACGGTCCTGACCGGCTTTAACATGGCAAAGCCCAGCATTTATCTTGGTCCCTCTTTCTCAAGTGGATACTGACCTCCCTGTGAGCTGCCTGCGTGGGGAGCTGCATTTAACTAACGTTAAAAGTAGTGAGCTAACATGTGCCGCTCGTTCACCCATAATAACGTTAAAAACTTGGGTTTGGGCGTCGGGTTAGTAACCTTCCCTTAGAAAAAGCAGCCAACTATGAAAAAAGAAAAGAAAAACAATCCCCTCTAAATTTGACGACCCTCGCAAACGTTTAAAGGACCATGTAAATCTGCAACTGGAATGCTCGCACTCTTTATGGAGATGGTGCACCTTACGCATTGACAGATGTTCTTGAATGTACAAGGCCGACATTACTACCATACAGGATGTACGATGGATTGGGAAAGGCGTCATAACAACACCTTAAGGTGAGGCACTGTATTATAGCTGCGACACAAAGCATGAGTTTGGTTCCGGATTTGCGAATAATCCAGTGAAGGATTTGCTCCAATACGGATAAAAGCAAAATTCTTCAACATTAGGTTTATCTGCGCTCATGCTCCAACCGAAGACAAGGGCGAACAGACCAAAGATATATTCTACGAGCGCCTAGAAGAAACATACGACCGTTGTCCTGCCCATGACATTAAAATTATTCTAGGCGATTTTAATGCCAAAATTGGAAAGGAGAATATCTTCGGCGCAACAGTCGGGAAATTCAGCCTCCACAGTGAAGCATCTGACAATGGTATGAGACCGATGGACTTTGCAGTGGCAAAAAACCATGACAGTTATCAGCACCAGATTTAAACATTTCGACATTCATAAGGGCAACTGGCTGTCTCCGGATCAGAAAACAAGAAATCAAATTGATTACGTTGTGATTGATGGGAGACATTTATCGAACGTGTTGGATGTAATCCATACCTGGATACCAGAGATCTCCACCAAGTAATCAATGGTATGACCAGGAGTGTCGTGCTCCTACCGAAGACAAAAATGCGGCATAAAGGCTACCCTACAAGCAGTAGGAACGCGTACCGCACGAGAGAGGTATCGGGAGAAAAGGAGAGAGGTGAAACGTCCTTTCCTCATGAAAAAGAGAGAAAGGGAAAAGCGGGAGTGTGAAAAAAATCGAGATGTACAAGAGCCAGAATGAAGTACGAAAAGTCTACCAAAGAGTGAAACATCAAAGTGATGGCTTTGGTACAGATACATCCTCCTGTAGAGACCAGCAAGGTAATTTGGTAACATATACAGGTTGTGTGCTCAGGATATGGAAAGAGCATTCTTTTAAACTGTTGGTATCCAAATGTAGCGAAGACGGATGATGTTGAATGTATGCCGCCCAGCCGAGATGAGGTAGAGTCAGCAATAAAGCGGCTGAAGTATAACGAGGCAGCAGGAGTCGATGGCTTACCAGCCAAGCTGTTCAAAACCGGAGGCGACACGCTGATAAGGTGTATGCATCAGCTGATTAGCACCATCTGGCAGAAAGAACGCGTACCCGACGAGTGGAACCTGAGTATCCTGTGTCCCGTCCACAAGAAAGGAGATAAGACTGAATGCTTTTACTATAGGGGCATAAGTCTACTCCCTATTGCCTACAAGATAGTATCAGGGATATTGTTCGAACGACTAAAGCCTATGGTCAACGAGATAATTGGACCATACCAATGCGGCTTTAGACCTGGCAAGTCCACCATTGACCAAATATTTACCCTGCGGCAAATCCTGGAGAAGACTCAAGAGATGCAGATCGACACCTACCACCTTTTTGTCGATTATAAAGCAGCCTTCGACATCCCGCTGCTTTCAAAGGTATTCCAAGCCATGTCTGAAGTTGGTAGCCCCGCTCATTCGGCTTTGTATGATGACTTTAACTGACACGAGGTCCTCAGTTAAAATAGGAAAGAACCTCTCCGAAAAGTTTGGTACCAAAAGAGGTTTCAGACAAGGAGACAGCCTTTCGTGTGACCTGTTTAACATCCTGCTGGAAAAGGTTATACAAGATGCAAATGTCAAAAGAAATGACAGGATCTACAGCAACAGCCACATGTTACTTGCTTATGCTGATGACATTGATATCATGGGACGATCAGTAAAGGAACTAATTGATACCTTTAACAAGATCGAATGAGAACCAGCAAAAGTGAGTCTGGGTTAAACGTTTTTTCGCAAAAATTATCCGCACGATAGCTCTCGAAGAGACTAACCGATTTGGTCCATACTTGCACATCGTAATATTTCTACAACACATAGATAAGTTCGAAATTGTACTATATAGGTCCACTCCTTCAGGTACCTCCCACACAAAATTTCGGAGAATTATGGTGTAAGACCTCCTCTCGAATCCTTTTTATTTTTGTTGTAACGACTTGTATTCGCTGCCCCCATTACGACGGAGCAGGTTTTTTTTCAGGGGCAAGTCCATACTTGCTGAGAAAATGGCCTGAAAGCTGTAAAATCCCGCCATTCGTGTGGATGGAGCGCGCAGTAACTCTCAAACGGATAAACCGATTCGATCCAAAATTTGGCAATCGTAATATTTTGCCCAAAGTTAAATCAAGTTCTAAGATAGGCCTTATCTATCCACTCCTTTGGGTACCTTCCCCGCAAAAGTTCAAAACTTTTAGCTAAAATGTTGCTCACGATAACTCTCGAAGGCAGTAATCGATTTGATCCATACTTTGCACATCGTAATATTTCTACTTGACATAGATCAGGTTTGAATATGCGCTATACATGCCAACTTCTTCGGGTACCTCCCACACAAAATTTCGGAAAATTGCAGTGTAGTACCGTCTCTCGATTCGTTTTGATTTTTCTTGCAACAGGTTTTATTTAAGACCCATATTACGATGACACAAGTTTTTCCAGTGGCAAGAAAATGACCCAAAAAATTTTTAAAAATCCCTGCTGGCGGCATGGATGGTGGTTGGTGCGAACGACAACTCCCGAACCGAATACTGCGTTGGTCCATATTTTGCATATCGTAAATTTCTTCGAATAGTAGTTGAAATTCGAAGAATTGGTACCTTCTTCCGGTCCCTCCCCCATAAAAGTTCGAAAATATTCGCTAAAATTTTAAGAACAATATTTCATAAACGGATCATCCGTTTTGCTCTAAAATATGGATCTCGAAATATTTTGTCCAAACTTAGTCTATGTTCAAAAGTGAGCCCTATAGGTCTATTCCTTAGGATACCTTCCACACAAATGATCAAAATATTTGGTTAAGTGCGGTTAAGGGTCTGTGCGAGTATCCTTTGGAAATTTATATCGAAGTTATTCCTAGTTCCCCTTTTTACAACGATATGATGTTTGTAGTGGGCAAGTCCGTGACATTATGGTCCTATAGAGAGGAATGACTCCCAAACTAAGACACACTTCCAAATTGGCTATTCCTTTTTATCCTATTCCATATCTTTGTCGGCAAGTTCATACGGCCAAAATTCTGAAGACACCCTAAATGCATACGTATTTTGGGAAAAAATGTGTTTCAATTTAAACAGGCTTGGGGTATACCTCTGTCGGCTTGGCCGAGACTGATACTTTTTTACTTGTTTTATAGTATGTTGCTTTTGGAGGGTAGGGTTACTAGCCCACATCCCAACCCTATTCCTAACCATGGTGAGACCACGGGGAGGTCATTGTCCACTTGAGATGAGGGACCTAGAAAAATCCTGGCTTTTGCCATGTTAAGGGGTTACTTCTACTTGTCACTTTCAAAAAATCGAAAAAATATTATTGGCTTTTTTTGAAGTACAGGTAGTTTAGAGTATGCCAACAACACAATCGGAGCAAAATTGCCTATGATATGAGCATTGGAAGGGAACAATTTATTGTGATTTGTATGTAGCGTGGAAACTTTAAACGCGTGTTTCTCGAAATGACATTTTTGAAGACGATGCCAACAATAGCTCGAAAACGAATAGACCGATCTTCATATGGTTTGGTGAGCTTATTATATACATAAAACGCTTGGCTTTAAGAGAGACAGATTTTTTTAAAATTTGTTTGCCCGAATTTTTGACAAAAACTGACAATTTTGTTGTTGTTTAAATTAGAAATTTTTGCTTTGACAGCTCACAATTTTATTTTAAATAACGTTTTCGCTTAAAGACAATATTATAAGGTCCTTAAAACGCCCACAAAAATATACGAAAATCGGCCCATCCGTTTTCGAGCTATCGTTAGCACCGAAAAACGCTTTTATAAAAAAGGTTTCGCAGGTAACCATTCTCCACAAGACTAAGCAATGTTTTTCAACAACAAAAATTCCAGAAGTAGTTCAAAATGTGCTCTATCAGGTACAAAAAATATCTAGCTAAAAACATTGGTAGTTTCTTTAAAAAAAAAAAAATCATGAAAAATGGGTTTTTTGACCTGCACAACTAGGGGTAACCCCTTAAAGCCGCCCATGACCGTTGCTTGGTATATTTCACCCTTACGCCGCCCCATATTTCCCAATAATTTTCAACATTTGGTTAGAAATTTGATTTTCAAAAAAAAAAACTTAATCAGTATCTCTCCATCCCATTGTGCAACAGCATATTTATACATAAAAGTGTGTTGAGCTATATTCTTTTGTGAGTTAAACTTTTCGAACAGATATAGAATAACACAATATAACAACGACAACGATGAGAATATATCCTTGATGGGTTTTGATATAAATTTAATAGCAACAAAAACAACAACAGCAACTGACAGCTCATAATGAATTGTATTTTATTATGGAGCCTTAATCCATTGCACAAGCATAGTATAAATATAGCACATACACGAACACAAAGAGTTTTAAACCGGCAAATATACAAACTAAAGACTAATACACCATTGAAATTCATAAACTTATCATCAACATCGTCATCATCATCATCGCTGCCATCATCATTATTATTATTATTACTCGCTTGGTCGTTGTCTTTTGTTACATTGTTCAATGGGCAATAGCTAAATATATTGCCATGATTTTCAAGCTAAACACAAACTTGGAGATTTGTTTGTGTGTGCGTGTTAATGCACAAGAATTTTCGTATATTTGCCATTACAAATCTACGCACATAAACATACATACAATTAGTTTTATCTTTATATCACATACATAGATACAAGCTTTATGCTTATCCTTACCCATTACGTCCTTGTTTAAACATTTGCTACTTTCAATGTCGTCATTATCCAGTTTATTTGTGCCCGTTTGTGTGTAATTCAAAGTACTGTTATTGTTGTTTTTATTAAGTGTTAGATGCGTAGAAAAAAAAAAAATAAAATGAATCATTCGGCTTTGCCGACAGAGTTATACTCTCAGCCTGTGTCAATTCACACTCACTCAGCCTGTGCCAATTTTCCCAAAAAAACGTATGCATTTTGAGGGTCTTCAGAATTTTCGACGTATGAACGTGCCGACAAAGATATGAATTTGGATAAAATCTCAAGAGTTTTGCGGGAGAGGTACCTAAAGGAATGGACTGACATAGTCCATGTTGGAAGTGTGTCTTATTTTTGGAGTCATTCCTCTCGATGGGACAATTATATCAGGAAACATGGACTTGCCCACGAAAAATGTCATGTCGCTGTAAACAGGGATAGTAGGAGTACCGTCGGTAAAATTTTCCAAAGGGTTCTCGCACAGACCCTTAACCGCACTTAACCAAATATGTTGATTATTTGTGTGGGTGGTACCCTAAGGAATGGACCAAATCAAAGCGATTCGAGAGGAGGTCGTAACCTGCTATTTTCCGAAATGTGATGTGTGATGTATCTGAAGGAATTGACATATATAGTCCATATTCCAACCTGATCTGTATCTCGTAAAAATATTACGATTGCCAAATTTTAGATCGAATCGCTTTATCCGTTGGAGAGTTACCGCGAGCGCCATCCACAACACATGGTGCCATAGCGGGTTTTTTTTACAGCTTTCAGGCCATTTTCTCAGGAAGTATGGACCTGCTTCTGAAGAAACTTGCACCTTCGTAATGGGGGCTCCGAAAAAAATTTGTTACAACAAAAATCAAAAGGATTCGAGAGGAGGTCTAAAACTGCACTTTTCCGAAATTTTGTGTGGGAGGTACACGACGGAGTGAACCGATTTGAACTTTATCTGTATCTGGTAGAAATATTATGATGTGCAAAGTGTGGACCAAATCGGTTAGTTCCTTCGAGGGTTATCGTGCGCATAATTTTTGCGAAAAAAATTTGAACTAAGTTTGGACAAAATATTATGAAAGCCAACGTATGGACCAAATCCGGACAGCCAGACAGATAGACGGACGGACGGACGGACATGGCTAAATCGATTGAATTAAAAATTCCTTGAAACGGATTTCGTCCAAACATACTTGGAGTCTAAAACTATTATTTTGATGAGGCACATTTTGGCCGTATGAACGTGTACATACCCTCGTTAGCATAAATACTGAGGGTTTAATAAGTTCTAGAGGACAATGTTCTTTGGCATGAAAATTGGATTTACGAAAGGACCTGTACGAAGGGGCAATAGATTAAGGAAAGTGGTATATATATAGAAATCTTGTTATGAAACACCATAATAGTGGAGCGTCCAGCAAACTCTTCAGTGACCATGATGTGTGAAATTTGCCTTAAGATGCCGCAAATTTGCAGTTGCCATGAAATAAGACTATGCTGTGGACTTGTGGTTAGATGGAGAATATAACACATAATCTCTAAATCTGCCCAAGTGAGTCAAAAGTGTTAATTTTCATCATAAGTATTATCGTCAGAAGTGAAAATGTTCTTTCTAATTGAAATGTCTACTCGAAAAAGCCCACAGGCTTTGATCTGTTTCGAGTGGGAGTTAAATATGCTCGAAAACGAGGGAGTTCTCTTTTATGTTTTTTTTTTTTTTTTTTTTTTGATGCCGTTCTTATCGGTCCACCATAATATGGAGTATATAATAATAATAATTGTTCCACAAACACCCCAGACGGGACAAGGGAGACTTCTCTCACATCAATTAGTGCACCTCGATTCATATTAGCTCAGTGATATGGGACCTACACGGTTTATCGACTGAGTCCGAACTGCGTGTCTAAGACACCACTTGTAGAGAAGTTTTACATGGCTGAAATACTCGAAATATTCGTCGGCAACCATATAAAGTATATATATTATTGATCAGCATAAAATTCTAAGTCAATATAACCTTGTCCGACCGTCCGTCTGTTGAAATCAAGATACATCTCGCAATATTTAAGATAAATCTTTGTAATTTGGCACTGAAGTTTTTGTTGCTCCTAGGTTGTTTGGTATTAAAAATGGGACCAATATATCCATATTTTGATGTAGGCCCCATAGAACATTATCTGGCAATTTTATAGGGCCAGTCTTCATGAACTGGTCATAGAGCGTTTTCAAATAGTCCCCATAGAAGGGTACCTACAGCTTCAATATCCAATCGAAATGACTGAAATTTAGCACTAAGCGCTTATTGGGGTTAAAACAAATTTCGGCTCGAAATTTGTTATCAGCATTACGTCTTCGATGGGAGTATACAACTTTTCACCAGAAATTTTTGGGTATAGGTTCACGTCGATTTTCGATATTTTGAAAGCTTTAGCCTCATTATTCAACTGAAATTTAGTCTTCAGGAAAAATTGAACTGACAAATTTTAAAAAAAAATTCAGACATAGGACTTAAAATTGGTGTAATAGAACGTAGTTTAATCCAAAAAAAAATTTGAAGAAAATCGAAGGGGTCGAACATCTTTAAAAATTGATTTTAAATATTAAATCGCGAAACTAGCACCCAAGCCCACTGTGCAAATTTTTTTGCTATTTTGTATTTACTAGCTGATAAAACAACAAAACATACAAAAAAAGATTTTTCAAATTGGATCAATATTAAAGAAGTTATGAGTATTTATTTGCATGTAGTTTTTACAGAATTTGATTTTTTAAGGCGCGATATCTCTGGAACCGTTATTAAAAAAATCTGAAAATATACTAAAATGTTTTGCTAATGAGCAGCATCACCACAGCAAAAAATAAAGGAAATCAAAAACCTCATCTTGAAAAAGTGTCCGATTTCACTCAGAAATCCCCATATACACTTTCATACGGACTAAATGTGCCTCACCAAAATAATGATTTAAGACTCCATTTATGTTTGGACGGAATTCGGTTTCAAGCAACTTGGAGTCAATTTAGCAATGTCCGTCCCTCTGTCTGGCTGCAGTTCGATGACTCTCGAATGGATTATCCGATTTGCTCCATAATTTGGCTTTGGTAATATTTTGTATAAACTTAGTTTAAGTTCGAAGATGGGCCATATCGGTCCACTCCCTTCATATCTGTACCTCCCCCACAAAAGTTAAATTTTGTTTGTAAAAGTTATGCGCACAATAACTCTTGAAGGGACAAACCGCTTTGGTCCATACTTAGCAACATCGTTATATTTCTACCAGACATAGATGATGTTCGAATATTAACTATACCAGACCGTTCGCTCCCTCGGATACCTCTCACACAAAATTGCGGAAAAGTGCAGTTTAAAACCTCCTCTCGAATCGTTTAGATTTTTGTTGCCACAGCTGTAGGGTTTTGGGTTTTCCCGGTTTTAATCATTCCCGGGAAACGGGAATCATAAAATCGCCATTCCCGAGAATCCGGGATTTCCCGGGAAATTTGAAAATAAGAGATTGGATCAATACAACAAAACTTCTGGCGTTTCTAAGGGCTTTTTGAGTTTTTGAGCTAATGTCTTAGGAAGTATGGATTTGCCCCGAAAAATTTGTACCGTTTTAACTAGGGTCGCACACAAAACATGTTGCCAAACATTTAAAAGAGAGAGTGTGGGATATTTCTCCCTTCGACTGTTATCTTACGTACTACTTACCCTATGTAGTTGGTACCGGCAGGCTTTTTCTAAGATTTTGGGCCTTTACCTCAGGAAGAGTTGACTTGCCCTCCCAAAAAAAGTTGCGCCGTCGTAATTCGGCCTTCAAGTAGAATTTTTTGGAAAGAATTTCAAAAATTTTGAGATGAGCTGTTAAACTGCACTTTTCCAAAATTTTGTGTTGGATGTACCCGAAGGGCTGGGAGATGTACCCGAGAGGAGCTCTTAAACTTCACCTTTTCCGAATTTGGTATGGAACCCGTTCTATTCCTGGAACTAATATTACCATATGCAAAATTATGACCGATTCTGTTACTCCCTTCGAGAGTTGCGTACGAAACGCACCATTTTAGTGATAATTGTTTAACTTTTGTGGGGAGGTACCGGAAGTAGTGGACCACTGATATGGTCCATCTCCGAACTTAAACTAAGTTTGAAAAAAAATCTCGAATGCCAAATTTTTGACCTGATCGGTGCCTTTGTTCGAGAGTTATCGTGCGCAACAGCCAGCCGGACCCTCTTTAGCCCAATGACTGAGTGTATAAAAATGGGACTTCAAAATAGAAAATATTCTTTCGCACTTAGATGGAACAGAATAAAAATCCGTTGTATAAACCATGTTTTTGGTGCAGCTCTTATAACTTTTTTCCTGAAAACACTTTTGTAGATTAAAGTTATTTCCAAGTCTTTTGCAATTTATTGATTCTGTAAAATCTAATCGAATTCTGATTCTATGATATAAAAGTGACGGGCATATTTTAGTCATTCATTCAATATTAGTTGCGATAAATGTAAAAAGATAATTCCTGATTTCCCGGGAAATATGATTTTGTTTCCCGGGAAAATCCCGTAACCCAAAAACCGAGAATTCCCGGGAATTCCCGGTGCGGGATTTCCCTACCCAAAACCCTACACAGCTGGTATTGGCCGTTCCCATTACAACAGGGCATGTTTTTCAGGGGGCAAGTTCATACTTCCTGAAAAATGGCCCGAAAGCTGTAAAAACCCGTTAAGACACCGTATGTAGTGGATGCAGCGCACGATAACTCTCCAACGGATAAACGAATTCTATCCAAAATTTGCGCAAAATTAATTTAAGTTCTATGATGGATCATTTGGGTCCACTCCTTTGGGTTCCTCCGCCACAGCAGATCAAAATTTTTCGCTTAAATGGGGCGCACAATAACTCTCGAAGGCAGTAACCGATTTGGTTCATACATTGGACATCGTAAGATCGTAAGATCAGTTTAGAATATAGACTACATACGTCAACTCCTTCGGATACCTCCCACACCAAATTTCGGACAAGTGCAGTTTTGGACCTCCTCTCTAAGTTTTTTGAGTGGCAAGTCCATAATTCTTAATAAAATGACCCAATAGTTGGAAAACCCCCCTAGGGCCAACATGAGCAGTGGCTGGTGCGCATTGCCGAATACTGCGTTGGTCCACACTTTGCATATCCTAAAATCAGGGCAGCCAAGTTGGTGGTTTTCCCGCTACTTGTGGTGATTTTTGACGTACAAAAACCATTGTTTGACCAGGAATGTCAATTGTTTTAAGGTACAAATGGCTTCATACCTATGGTGCGTATGTGGCTGAAGCGATTTTTACCTCGGAACAGTTAGCATCCCTGCGTAAAATTTCTTCGAATATTAGATACAATTCGATGTTGGTGCTTATAGGCCCACTTCTTTCGGTACCTCCCTTTCACAAATTCGAAAATATTCGCTAGTATTCGCTAAAAGTTCGCGATTTTTCATAAACTGAGTAACCGATTTGGTCCAAACTTTGCATCTCGTAATACTGTGTTCAAACTTAGTTTATATTTAAAAGTGGATGATATCGGTCCACACCTTGTGGCATCACCCACACAACATTTTTGTTTAAGTGTTCGAGGATCCTTTGGAAATTTTTACCGAACGTACTCGTAGTGTCGCCGTTTACAGCGATAATATATTTTTTCGTGTGATTAACTGAAATATCTGGTGTGCGTGATATATATCGAGACGAATGAGTCCGAAAAAAATACAAACTTCCAAAGTAGACTATGTCGGTTCATTCCTTTAGGTACCTCCCCCGCAAAACCTTTGAGCTTTCATCCAAATCCATATTTTTGTCGGCAAGTTCATATGCCCAGAATTCTGAAAACCTGCCGACTGATATTTGTTTACTTGTCTGACCTAATTTAAGTATTTATGGTATCCGTGGTCAAAAAAGTTATCCATCTAATATTGTGGACATGAAAGAAAACTAATAAAAAGTTCGGCCCGGCCGAACTTATGTATTTTTACAGTGTTTCATTTAACTTGCTTTGGTGTCTGTTTTGTTCAAATCTAGTAACTCATTTTCCACACAGTTGCATTTGACCAATCGAACTATACATTTAAATGAAACCAAAACCAATATAGGTCCATTATTTTCTTATAGCCCCCCTATAGCGGTACCACCCGATTTAAAGTATTTAAAGGATTCTACCTTTATTTTTAGGCCGAATTGGCTGTAATTTGGCATTTGGGGTTCTCATTAGTACAGAAACCTCCTCACTAAGGTTTTGGTATAGCCCTTACATAGCCGTACCACACGATTTCAGGCATTTTAAAGTTTTTATACCCTCAGCATTTATGATAACGAGGGTATATACACTTTCATACCGGCAAAATGTGCCTCATCGAGATAATGGTTTTAGACCCCAAGTATGTTTGGACGAAATGTGTTTCAGACAATTTGGAGCCGACTGAGCAATGTCCGTCCGTCTGTCTGGCTGGCTGGAGCGCACCATAACTCTCGAACGGATCAACCGATCAGCCAAAATTTGGCTTTCATAATATTTTGCACAAACTTAGTTTAAGTTTGAAGATGGGCTATATCGGTCCACTCCTTCCGGTACCTCCCGCACAAAAGTTCGAAAATGTTTGGAAAATTTGAGCGCACGATAACTCTTGGAGGAAGTAACCGATTCGATCCATACTTTGCACATCGTGAAATTTCTAATAAACTTAGATGAGGTTTCAAAATGGACTCAATCGGTCCACGCCTTCGGGTACCTCCCACACAAAATTTCGGATAAGTTCACTTTAGGACCTGCTCTCGAATCGCTTTGATTATTGTTGCAACATACGAGTATTGTATTCATTGCCCTCCATATGACGGTACAAGTTTCAGCAGGGGAAGTCCAGGCTCGATTGCTGTTTTCCTTAGCAATTTTTGTATTCTTCCTAGGTCGATTCGAGCTTACTAACGTTTGTTTACATCTCATTTTCGATACCGGAAGATCACGTTGACTGTTGTTTTGAGATGCAAAATTATTTTAACTCCAATAAATGAGAAAAATAAGCGATTCTTGTCGTCAAAGTGGTGTTTGAGAACCCTTCAGACTTTTTTGAAGTTAAAATTTTGCGCCCAATTTATGAAACGTTTTAAAAAATTGGATTTAGTTGTTTGATTGTTACTCTTTTCATGCAATTTGAAATGATCCTTGCCTCTGACAACCACAGATTCGCCTCCTCTCCCACGTTAAAAATTTGTTTCTTGAAAACTGTTTTAAAGTGTTGAACAAATCTGCATTTTGAAAATAATTCGGAAACAACTTCTAAACTAAATTACTCGTTGGACATCGGCGATCTAAAAAAAACAACGATTTGTAAAAAGTTTTCCTCAAATTTATACGTGTAAATCCGCAAAAATTGCCCTGAACCTATCAATATTTCGCACCAAAATAAGGGGAAAAAATTTTTAAATTTTTATTTTGTGGCAAAACCAAATAACTGATATATTGACATCATGAAGAATGCCCAACTCCAAAATACAAAATTATAAAATCCAATAAAAGTCATCTGAATTATGAAAAAACAATTAAAAAAGTATCAGTCGGCTTGGCCGACAGAGATATACCCTCAGCCTGTATTTTTTCCCAAAAACGTATGTATTTAGGGGGTTTTAAAAATTTTGGGCGTATGAAACGACAAAAATGTTGATTAGGATTAAAGAGCAAAAGTTTTACGGGGGAAATACTTAAAGGAATGGATCGACATTGACCATTATGGAAGTGGATCTATAGCCACTACATATGGTGCTATAGGGGGTTTTTACACCCTTCGGGCTGTTTGCTCAAGAAGTGTGGATTTGCCCCTGAAAAAACTTTTACCATCGTAATTGAGGCAGCGAATGCAAGTTTCTTCAACAAAAATCAAAGGGAGTCGATTGCAGGTCTTAAAGTGAACTTATCCGAAATTTTGTTTGGGAGGTACTGGATGAAGTGGAAAAATATAGTCCATATTTGAACCTGATCTATATGTGGTAGATATATTAGGGTATGTAAAGTATGGACCAATTCGGCCACTCCCTTCAAAAGTTACCGTACGAACAATTTTCCCGAAATTTTTTGAAATTTTGTGGGGGAGGTACCTGAAGGAGTGGACCGATATGGCTTATCTTCGAACTTAAACTATGTTTGGACAAAATATTACTAAGGTCAAACTTTGGACCCAATCGAGAGTTATCTTGTGCTCCAACCACGCTATTTTCCTAGGAAGTATGGACTTGCCCCTGATGAAACTTGCACCGTCGTATGGGGGGCAGTGAATACAAGTTGCTAAAACAAAAACCAAAGCGATTTGAGAGCAGGTCCTAAGGTGAACTTATCCGAAATTTTGTGTGGGAGGTACCCGAAGGAGTGGACCGATTGAGTCCATATTGGAACCTCATCTAAGTCTGGTAGACATTTCACGAGTTGCAAGTTATGGACCAAATCGGTTGCTTCCTTCAAGAGTTATCGTACGTACAAATTTTCCGAACATTTTCGAACTTTTATGGGGGAGGTACCGGAAGGAGTGGACCGATGTAACCCATCTTCGAACTTAAACTAAGTTACGAAAGCCAAATTTTGGACTGAATCGGCTGATCCGTTCGAGAGTTATCGTGTGCTCCAGCCAGCCAGACAGACCGACAGACAGACGGACGGACATTGCTCAATCGACTCCAAATTGTCTGAAACACATTTCGTCCAAACATACTTTGGGTCTAAATCCATTATTTCGATGAGCCACATTTTGCCCGTATGAAAGTGTATTACAAATTTACATGTGAACCTATGTTTATTTCGGGCACTGTATTGAAAATTTATAGAGGTCATTCATGTAGACAATTTTTATGCCTACATGTCTTACTTTAGTCAATTTCTGATAGGTTTTACCGTTATTGAAAAAAACAAAAAACTGAAAAAGACCTCCAAAAAATGAACTTGGACCCTGGGGATTTTTAGGACCTTACTTCTAATGGCAAACCCTAGCTCTCCACTAAAATTCAGCTTTGTAGGAATTTTTGCTATTTCCCCCTTATAAACATGTCTATTTTGACTGCTGTATCCTATTTCTGCATGGTAGCAGTCGAACTTAAGCCCTTTTTAATATGATTCTAAATAATTTATTTTTACGTTAAATTGCGCATTTTAATATTTTCTTTGAAAATAAAGCAAGTTAGATAAAAAGAAAATACTTTCTATATATTGAAGTTGTATGAAATTGAGGATATTTGTTAATGTTGTGCTTATCTTAAAATTTATCGTTAAATAGAAGTAACCGAAGAAAACTATTAATAGAATTCTTAACATATGTACTTTAACCCTGTAGAACACTATGCAGCAATAAACCTCATACACAAACATTATGATGCATTTAGAAGACAACGCATATTTTGTTTTCAGTTATAATTTACATAAATCTATGAATTCATTCAGTGTACCCTCATTTTGAAGGCAGCTTTCCTGTAAAGCCATCAAAATTTCAAATACTATGAAATATTGAATGTTGTATTAACATTGCCTTGTGTAAATGCCAGAATATACACAATGTGGCATCATACGATTTCGTGTATGTTTGTCATTTGGTACAATTCATACAAATCCATTTGAAAATATTTCGAAAATATCAACAAAAACGTCTAAAATACTTAAAAGTGATGTGACACATTCGCTTGATGCCAAACCAAATTTTAGTTATCCCATCATAGTGTTAGTATGCACTGTACATTAGAGAGGGTTCCTTAGATAAACTTAGGGTTTCTGGCATATACTAATGATGTAGCTTGAGGCCTATTGAAAATTATAAATATAGACTAATATTTCGAAGGCCAAACTAGTCTAAAAATCTTCTATTTCTTGGGATATAAATTTTAATTGAAAGAAAAAAAAAACGAAACGAAATAAAATAGTAGCAATTGGAGATGACCACAGTGACCATTATTTTATTTAGTTTTTTTTTTTTTCAATTAATATGTTCATCCAAATTCCTATTTGCGTTTTGCCCACCCTTATACATTTAGCATTATATCAGATGGATGTTAAGAGATTTTGCTACTGTTGTTTTAATAAAATCCTCAACTTATGTTTTAGAGCATGTAGCCTGGTCAAGTTTTAAAGCCCATCACCAGTTGTTGCCAACAAATATAACACTAGCAGGGATAACAGTAACACTCACAAGTACTCAGAAGTGTGTGTGACATTACCATTGCTGCCTGGCACCCACAGGAAGAGCAACAGAGTAAATGCTTAAGTATTAGTAACAACATTTATTCATAGGAGATCTATGATGGACATATGTGTATGTTTATAAGGTGGGGTAGAGTTAAATGATCCCTGTTATTTTGTGAATAGGGTGACGTAGGGGATGAAAGATACCAAGGAACGGACCTGAAAGACTTTAGCAGCCTTTAATACCCGTTAAAGGTAGTGAGTTAATATGTGCCGCGCGTTCACCCATAAGAACGTTAAAAACTTGGGTTTGGGCGTCGGGTTAGCAACCCTCACTTATAAAAAGCAGGCTACTATCAAAAAATTAAAGCAAAGAAACCAAACTCCTTCTAAAGTTGTCGACCCCCGCAAACGTTTTAAGGACCATGATCTACGAATCTGCACCTGGAATGTTGGCACTCTTTATTGAGATGGTGCAATGTAGGCATTGGCAGATGTACTTGAAAAGTACAAGGCCAACATTACTGCCATACAGGAAATACGATGGATTGGGAAAGACGCCACAACAACACCTAAAGGTGACGCACTCTATTATAGCTGCCATGACACAAAGCATTAGTTTGTTTGCGGATTTGTAATTGACCAGAGGTTAAGACATCTCCTCTACGGCTTCACCAGTAACATATTTATGCATCTCGGTATTCATATGGGCACCTGGCTGTCTTCAGATCAAAATCCAACAACTCAAATTGACCACATTGTGATAGATGAAACATAGACTTGGACCACTACTTGTTGCAGCAAAAGTACTTACTCGTCTAAACATTGCAAATAATGCACGAACAGACACAACACAGAAGTTGGACATCTCTAAGCTGCTATTACAACAGATAGCCACAGCATATTCCACTCCACTAGCCCAATTGCTTAATGAAAGAACTCCTCGTTCCGATAACATACCAGCACAATGGCAAAATATTGCCTACTCCATGCAAACAGCAGGAAAATCAGTATTCGGGTACCAGATACCTCCACTAATCCATGGTACGACCAGGAGTGTCGTGCTGCTGCCGAATCAAAAAATGCGGCATATAGGGCTACTTTACAATCAGGAGCAACTCGTAGCGCACGAGAGAGGTATCAGGAGAAAAGGCGAGAGGAGAAAGATATTTTCCGTAAGAAAAAGAAAGAAATGGAAAAGCGGGAGTCTGAAAAAATTGAGATGTACAGGGGCCAGAATTAAGTCCGAAAAATCTACAGAAGAGTAGAGGCCTGTAGAGGCCAGCAAGGTACTTTGATAACTGATCCAGACAGCGTGCTAAGGATATGGAAAGATTACTTTTCCAAACTGTTGGTATCCAATAATAGCGAATACGGCGAAGGTACAACAGATCCAATCCCAGAAGATGGTATTTAATGTGTACCACCCAGCCAGGATGACATAAAGGCAGCAATAAAACGGCTGAAGAATAATAAGGCAGCAGGGGCCGATGGGCTACCAGCAGAGTTGTTCAAAACTGGTGGCGACACGCCGATAAGGTGTATGCATCAGCTGGTTAGCACCATCTGGCAGAAATAATGCGTGCCCGACGATTGAAACCTGAGCTTCCTGTGTCCCTTCCACAAGAAAGAAGAGAAGACTGTATGCTCTAACTAGAGGGGCATACGTTTTCTCCCTATTGTCGACAAGATAGTGTCAGGGATACTAAAGCCTATAGGCAACGAAATAATTGGACCACACCTACCACCTTTTTCTCGATTATAAAGCAGCCTTCGACAGCCCCCTACGTTCAAAGATATTCCAAGCCATGTCTGAATTTGGTATCAAAGCTCAAAGCGCAAAACTCATCCGGCCTTTAAAAAGACTTTAACTAACACTCTATCCTTAGTTAAAATAGGAAAGTTCCTCTCCGAGCAGTTTTGTACCAATAGAGACTTCAGACAAGAAGACAGCCTTTGGTGTGATCTCTCCAACATCCTGTTGGAAAAAATTATACGAGAGGCAAACGTTAAAAGAATTTACGCAATATTCACCAATATCCACATGTTACTTGCTTATGCCGATGATATAGACATTATAGGACACGATCAGTTAAAGAAGTAACTGATACCTTCATTAAGGTTGAAGGAGAATCTGCTAAAGTGGGTCTGGCGGTAAACTACGAAAAGACCAACAACCAACGCTAAAAAGGCGTATAAATACGGGCCACATGGCGGTACACGCAAAGCTGGCAGACAAAGGCTTCGATGGAGCAAACATGTTTAAAAGGAGATTGAAAAACGCGGAGTTCCAAAAAACCGAAACAACAAACAGAGAGAAATGGAGATCTTTTCTTGGTTCGGTTTATAGGGCTAATGTTTTTGTAATGGGTAAGCTATTTTGTGAAAGAAATAATTACAGCAAATCATATTTTATGTAGGACTTAACGCCGAAATTGTTTTATAAATTATTTAAACATTAAAAGCAAAGAAGACGACCGGCCATTGGCCTTTAGACTGGAAAGGGTATATACTCTTTGATGCGACCAAAAATGTGCCTCTTCGAAATAACGATTTTAGACCCAAAGTATGTTTGGACGAAATTCGTTTCAGACAATTTGAATTGATTTAGCAGGCCGTCTGTCTGGCTTGCTGGTGAGCACGTTAACTCTCGAACGGATCAACTGATTCGAACCAAGTTTTGAGTATGGTACTATTTCGTCCAAACTTAGTTTAAGGTCGAGGATGGACCACCCAGTAGGATACTTCCCCCACAAATGTTCAAAATTTTCCTGTAAAATTCTGTGAACGTTAACTCCCGAAGGGAGCAATTGATTTGGTCCAAACTTCGCACATCGTAACATTCCTTCCATATATGTATCGAGTTTATGTTCGAGTGTATTGAAGGACATAAGTCCTATAATATATATCAAAACCCAAGTGGAATATTATGGTATACAAAATTGGAGCGATAATATAAATGGAGAACAGTCCTAAATGAAGAGCAGTAATAAGTATTTGCTAAAATCTTCTTTTAGAAAAAAATTATATCTAATTTTCATACCATCCCAATGTATAATATCCAAATAAACATTGTCATACACATGAACAACATTTCCAACCATGGACGTATTAGCCTGAATGGGAAAGGCTACATGTTGTCGTTGTGATTTGAATTGTGTTAATTTTTAGTGCAAATCCTTCTGTATTTGATCAACATCCTCTCGTCATCAATGAAGAGATATCCTATTGAAAAATCTATACCAACCAATGGAGGGTATGACGAGGACGATGATAGTGTACATTCAATAGTTATTGAATATACCAATAGATCCAATGGCATACATTGCTATTGGTAGTAATGAAAACATACATACATAAATAGGAGCACTGTATATACTCATAGCATTGGTATTAAGGTTTTGTATGACATAAACACTTGAAGCCAAAACAAAACTCACATGTACATTAAGATTGGGTGTAAATGAGTGCGTGTTGGAATTGTTTAGTTATTTGTTGGCTTTTTTAATTTCTAAAGGCACACAGATAAGTTTTTCTGTGTTTTTCTGAGATATTTTAAACCAGTCTCTTAAACCATTATCCAATAATTACATTTCTTAATTGCCAACCGTTTGTGCTAAAGCCAGCAAATATTAATAAATACCCAGCAAAAAAATCCGCCCAAAATAATGTGTTTTGTAAGGGATTTTTGGCAGCCGTAACTACTTACAAGTCCCCCTACTAACCCATTTTTTTAACAAGGGCATGTCGCACTGAATTACCAGTTATTCTATGATCACTAGAATAACTAGTTATTCTACAGCCAGTAGAAGTTGAAAAATAAGCTATATGATAATTTTTATTTTTATTTTTAAAACAGTTTAGGTGGAATTTGTCTTCAATTTCAACACACTTCATATTTTTATTTTATTTCGCCCCTTACTGGATTTGAACACACGAACTCCTGCTTTGTAGCCAAACACACTACTTACTAGGCCACGCACACGAACATTAAGGGTTGTTTCAATGTTTACATGTGCACCACCAAGAGTTCATTGGTTTTTTTTTTAACAAAAAGTACCCGGCTGGCGTTGAGGGTTGAACACACACTAGCTCTGTGTCACCGTACTCATAACTTAATAAGGAGCAATTTAAGTAGTTATTTTTGTTTGCATTACTTTGTAATGGGATACATAATGACTAATGGATCCGAATTTTTGCTGGGTATCATTATTTATAAATAAATTCACTTGTAACATCAACTGTATGACAAATACATATATTTATATTGACAAATATTTGTAAAAAATATAATATTAAAAAAATAAGTTTCAGTGTTTTATTTAGAAATCCACTTAAAACAAGTAAAAAAGTATCAGTCGTCTTTGCCGGCAGAGATATACCCTCAGCATACATATGTGAATTAGAACTTTCATATACGGAAAGATCGAATGTATTTAGGATCTTTTCAGAATTCTGTGGCTCTTTTTGAACATTTGAACTTGCCGATAAAAATGTGTATTAGGATTAAAGTTCAAAAGTTTTGTGGAGGAGGGAATGGACCGATATAGTGCATAACGGAAGTGGATCTTATTTTGAGAGTCATATCTTTTCGATAGATATCGCGCCCACTAGTCATTTCAGTGGGTTATCGTGAACCTGTTGGACCAGTATGCCAGGCACCATGGACTTGTCCACGGAAAACATAAATGGCTGTAAATAGGACCACAAAAAACATCATCGGTATAAATTTGCAAAGGATCTCCGAACAGACCCTAAACTGCACTTGGACACAAATGTTGAACTTTTGTGGGGGAGGTATCCTAACGAGAGGGCCGATCTGGGCCATTCTAGAAGTTAAACTAAGTTTGAACAAAATATGACGAAGGCAATGTTGGACAAAATCGTTTTTTTTCAGTTCGAGAGTTATTGTTCTCCAACTTCTACATATGGTGCCATAGGGGGTTTTTACAACTTTCGGGCTGTTTTCCCAAGAAGTATGAACTTGCCACTGAAAACATTTTTACCGTTGTAACTGAGACAGCGATTGCAAGTTGCTTCAACAGAAATCAAAGTTAGTTAAGAGCAGGTCTTAAAGTGAACTTATCCAAAATTTTTTGTGGGAGGTACCCGAAGGAATGGGCAAATATAGTCCATATTCAAACCTGTTCTATATCTGGTAGATATATTTGGATGTGTAAAGTATGGACCAAATCGGTCGCTCCCATTAAGAGTTAAGAACGCACATATTTTCCGAACATTTTTGAACTTTTGTGGGGAGGTAATTGAATGAGTGAACCGATATGACTTATCTTCGAACTTAAATTAAGTTTGGACATAATATTATGAAGGCCAAATTTTGGATCAAATCGCCAGGTCAGTTCGAGAGTTATCTTGCGCTCCAACCACTACAAACGGTGAGATAGGGTTTTTTTTTGAACATTTTAGGCTATTTTCTCAGGAAGTATGGTTTTGCCCCTGAATAAACTTGTACCGCCGCACAGTGGTCGAAATCAATGATCTAGCGGCGCGAAATTAATAACTTGGAAACGAATGGAGATATTTTTCTGAAATTTTGCACAAACTCAGTCTGTGTCCGTGGGTAATAATGTACTAAATATGAACAACATCGGCTAATATTTTGGTGTAGCCCCCATATAACGGTACCTCCTGATATTCGGTATTTTGAGGATTTAAGCCACCCTTTCCTTCCAAATTAGTTGTAATTTGGTACATAGGGTTTCTAGTGGTCACTAAACCTCTACACCAAAAATTTTGGAGAGAGGTCCACGTTTGGGTATAGGCCCCTTTGAAAGTACCCCCCGATTTGCCCAATTTAATTATTAAAAAAATAACTGGACCGAACCTCGGTGGACCTTTGCAGTTACGCTCCATCCAACAAAAGTATATTGCACTAAAAACATACAAAAAATAATAGTTTTTGAAAATTTATTGCTTTATAACTATGCACCTTCAGGCCCCAAACATTTTATTTTAATTTAACTTAAACCCTCTCCTATCAATAAAAAATAAGCTTTGTTTAGTT
Source organism: Musca autumnalis (assembly GCF_047663935.1). Taxonomy (NCBI): domain Eukaryota; kingdom Metazoa; phylum Arthropoda; class Insecta; order Diptera; family Muscidae; genus Musca; species Musca autumnalis. Next base: position 35,920,992 of record NW_027412088.1, read on the forward strand.
TTATTACGAATTTATTTAACAAATAAACAAATATGAGATTAGGTTTTTAGCAACAATTTTATTAAAATCTGATCCGTCAAAATTTCTTGCACTTGACACTGAATAACTGAGTGAATATTTACAACAACAAAAAAGTAAAAACAAAATCTTAGTCAGCAGAGTGTCTGTAATCGATATAATGGAAAACATTTCGCAATTTTATACTTTGATTTTTTGACTTTCGCGCCGCTAGATCAATAATTTCGGCCTCTGTGCGCCGTATGGGTCGCCGTGAATACAAGTTGTTACAACAAAAATCAAAACGATTCGAGAGCAGGTCCTAAACTGAACTTTTCCAAAATTTTGTGGGGGAGGTAGCCGACGCCGTGGACCGATTGAGCCGACTGGAACCTCATATAAGTTTGGTAGAAATTTAACGATGTGCAAAGTATGGGCCAAATCGGTTACTACCTTCAAGAGTTATCGTGCGCACAAATTTTCCGAACATTTTCGAACTTTTGTGGGGGAGGTACCGGAAGGAGTGGACCGATATAATCCATCTTCGAACTTAAACTAAGTTTGGACAAAATATTGCGAAAGCCAAATTTTGGACCAAATCGGTTCATCCGTTCGTGAGTTATCGTGCGCACCAGCCAGACAGACAGACGGACGAACATTGCTAAATCGACTCCAAGTTGTCTGAAACACATTTCATCCAAACATACTTGGGGTCTAAAACCATTATTTCGATGAGGCACATTTTGCCCGTATGAAAGTATATATACCCTCGTTAGCATAAATGCTGAGGGTATAACTAGAAAATAACACTGTGCGTCAACAAAACAATGACAAGAAAAATCGAGTAGATTGTGAAAGAAGGGCTAAATATATGAGACACGTGTATCGGCGTTTTTAAAGTTTACGTCGGAAAGTAACCAAAATAGGTGGGGCAAGATCCGCCCATTTTTAAATTTTTCGAAATATTCGAGTTTAGATATCTTGGAATCCTTGCATTTCAGGTATACAGTGTCTTTATCAACTTTACTTAGGAGGCTGTGGGAAATATTTTTGTTAAGAATTTTAACCCTCATGCGGTTCATCAAAGGGATCTTTTTTGTCCTTTTTTCGAAAATCTTTCAAAAACTCATTAAAAATATGATCGTATCAAATCCGAATATACCGCAAAATTATTCGCCATAGAATTTTACTATAGGTCTCAGAATACACCAAATCTGTAACTCTTGCCTAATCGCCAGGAATCTCTAAAAATGAAAAACACGTTTTAGGGTTAAAGTCGGACTTCATCTGAGTTTATTCAAAATTGTCCCACAAAACATAATTTTAGAGAGATGATGTCAGAGACAAAAATATTCTTCGTCAAATTTCACCATAGGTCACCAAAGAAATTTTCCCTTCTTTTTTCTAGTTGATACATGGAAGTAATATAAAACTTGGTTATAGGTGAAAAGTGGCAAACGATGAAAAATTCTACACCAAATTTCACTGTGAGTTTCAAAATAAACCAAAAATCTATGTACACCATTTCCTTAAAAAAATTAGATTACAAATTTATATATATTAGGATGAAATTATATGTTTTAATTTTGGACTGTTAATTTTACATAATTCCATACTGGATCAAAATCTAGCAAAATCCTTTATTTTTTGGGAATATTGTTAAAGAAAGAAATGTTCCAAATGAAATTTCATTATGAGTCTCTTGTTTTTGATATATAGGTTTTAGGGCCATATTTTCCAATTTTCATACAGGTTGTCGTTGTGATTGAAAAATATAAATATCTTATTGATGGTTTTTCGTTATAAATTCATACAGAAGATGTTGGGCGTTCAACTTAAACAGCTTTAAAAACATTTGTGGTGAATATATATTTCAAAAATATAAAAAACCCAGATCGGACCTGCCAAAATTGTGTATTTTTAATACTTTCAACTTAAATTCCGTAGTTAGGATAAGCCATTGGTTACTTATATTGAATGCGAAAATACATTAGAGGTCTACGGCTATGGTCCAGTGAAAATATAGGTGTCATATGAGCTCTCACATGCACAATTTGGTGTGGTCCAAAAAACTACAATGATGGGACTCACTCCTACTTTGCTGGCATTTACGGAATAAACCTTAAAAATTGACATAAATGACTATATCCTAACTGGGTTCTTTATGGTCATTCATGATATAGCTATTTATGTCAATTGCTAGGGTGTGAATCCCAATATTTGGCTTTCGTAATATTTTGCCCAAACTTAGTTTAAGTTCGAAGATGGGCTATATCGGTCCACTACTTCCGTTACCTCCCCACAAAAGTTCGAAAATGTTCGGAAAATTTGTGCGCACGACAACTCTTGAAGGAAGTAACCGATTTGAGTCATACTTTGCACATTGTGAAATTCCTACCAGAGTTAGATGAGGTTCCAATGTGGACTCAATTGGTCCACTCCTTCGGGTACCTCCCACACAAAATTTCGGATACGTTCATATTAGGACCTGCTCTCGAATCGCTTTGATTTTTGTTGCAACAACTTGTATTCACTGCCCCCCATACGATCACTTTGCAGACAAAAATTTCCTTTTTTCATTTTTGTTGTTGTAAATATTCACTCAGTTATTCACTATAAAATACAAGAGGTTTTGTTGCATCCGATTTTACAAAATTGTTGCAAAAAAATTAACTTCATATTTGCTTAAATGTTAAATAAATTCGTCATGAAACTGGACAAAATTTATTTTTAATTAATAGCAGAGGGTGTGATTTAAATTATAGAAATTAGTTTGGGGTCTGGAGGTACTTAGTTATATAGCAATAAATTTTCAAAAAATTCAGTTTTTTAGTGTTTTTATGGGCTGTACGCGCTTGTTCTATAGAGTGTATCTTGTAAACTTGGCCGAACTTGGGTTCGATTATTTTTTGGGGAATGAAATTGGACTCTCAGAATACCGAATAACCACATTAGGGCTGCAAATATCTGCAAATATTTTGATGACTGCACTTTTAAAATGAAATTCATACAGATTTAGCTGTGCATTTGTATGGGAGCTAATTCAAAATATGGACCTATCTTGAGAAATGTTTGCCAAGAGGAGTTCTACCCCCGGAGACACTATAATACCATATTATAGCTAAATATGTTATTAAATATGGAATAACAAGTAAAAATTCATCGAATCGGGGGTACCATAAAAGGGGCTACATCGAAATATAAATCCGTATTGAAAATGTTTTCTAAGAAGATTTTATATGCAATGAGAACACGAAATGCAAAATTACAGGTAAGTTGGTTTAAAAATGTGGTCATGATATTCAAAATACCTTAAATTGGAGGTACGGTTACATGGGGGCTATATCAAAACGTGCACCTATGTCCATAATTTTTGGTGGAAATATTTTGTGACTACTAGGAACCCTAAGTACCAAATTAGAGCTAATTTGCTACGAAATTGTGACTTAAATCCTCAAAATTCCGGAAATCGGAAGGTGCCGTTATATGGGGGCTATACCAAAACATTATCCGATATTGTTCATATTTGGCCTATTATTACCCACAGGTACAAGCTGAGTTTGTGCAAAATTTCAGTGACGTATCTCAATTCGTTTGCAAGTTATTAATTTCGCGCCGCTAGATCAGTGCTTGGTTAGAAACTCGTTTTATCACAAAAAACGAATTAGGCCCAGAAATTTTTACATATTTTGCATATCGTGCATATTTTGACATATTTTTACATATTTGCATAAACTGAGCATATGCAAAACCATATGCAAAGAACAAGATACAAGAATTTGTGGTCTAAAAATCCCTCTGAAATGGCTGAAATGCGGTATTAAGTCTTTGGTAGGGGTATGAACCTTTACACCTAAAACTTGTCAGTATGGGGCCACGTGTTTATATAGCCCCCGTAGAACGGTACCTCCGGATTCCGGATATTTTGAAGGTTGTGCCCTCAACATTACACTTAAATGGCTGCCATTTTGTATAAAGTCTTTGTTGGGAGTATAAAACCTTCCACCCGAAATTTGTCAGTATAGGTCCACGTTTTCATATAGGCCCCATAGAACGGTACCTCCCGTTTTCGGTATTTTGAAAGTTGTAGCCTCAATATCCCACCGAAATGACTGAAATTTGGCATTAGTCTTCGTTGGGGGTAAACAACTTTCCACCTGAAATTTCTCGGTATAGGTTCACGTCTTCATATAGCTCCCATAGAACGGTACCATCAGATTTCTGGTATTTTGAAGGTTGTGGCCTCAATATCCGTCCAAAATGGATGAAATTTGGTATTGCCTTCCTTCAGGGTATAAAACTTTCCACCTGAAATTTCTCGGTATAGGTTCACGTCTTCATATAGCCACCATAGAACGGTACCTCCGGATTTCTGGTATTTTGAAGGTTATGTAATAATTGTACATACAAACATTTTTGTACCTATTATTGAAATATTTGTTGCATAAGAAAATATGTAAAATGCATAAATTTTGCATATGTAATATGTTTCGATTGCAATTTAATCAGACGCCAAAAATATGCCCAGTTCCGAAATTTGACATGAATCGGATCAAAAATAGGGATTGCATTAAATTCCGCTGTCTACTGATAAAGAAACCTCATATTTAAACCAAAGTCGTTGGGGAACAATACCAAACTACTTATAAATCTTAACTTTACCAAGTGATAACTATATTCCTTTAAGAATCTTCAATTGTTGCTAATGTTTACTATAGAAACGTTCCCTTTCACCGAGAGCCGTTCACTTCTTTTACTGCTTCTGAAACTAGTTCACCTATTTCGCCTATTTTCGAGCTCTGCCTTACCTTGTCTCAAATTTTCATGCTCATATTTTCTACGGATTTGGCATAATCCAACAAAAAAGTTTCTGGAGTTTATGAAGCACTAAAACACTTCAAATCATGCTTGATCTTGAACAGAAATTTAGCACTGATATCTGGCTAGCTGGTTGCAAAATATAGTCCAAATAGTTATTTTATTTTTGTGTAATATTATTTTTAAGTTGGGAAGTCAAATATCAATCGCTAACTTAAAACGCGTTTTTCACTAAACTGGATATTTTGAGATGTGTCACTCTTTAAGTAAATCAGCGATATGTATATGGAGCGGTCTAAAAGTCAACAAACCCTGTATTCAAATATGATTTAATTTGTAAATGCAATTTTAAGACACAAATTAAGCAATTGCCTATAGATATATAAAATTTTTCGATCAGAATCCTTTAAATATTCTGAAAAAAAATCTAGAATATATGCCAATCAAAATGCCTTAATATATATGGACATGTAATAAATATACTCTACCTTATGGTGACCCTCACAAAACGTTTCACGTATACAAATTAAGCATTGTGCTTTATTTTTAATCTGTAATCTTTCCCATAAGTAGTAGCTATTTCTAAAAATGTAGACGCATATAAATGCATTAAATAACTTTACATAACATTTAAATATTTATCGATATATTTATGTATATTATTTCCAAATACATACGTATTATTTACGAATGTCTCTCATTAATTAATAATGCAAATTTAAAGTAGTTTCTTAACACATTTTTAAGTTGGCAACAAAAACATATCCAAAGAGATTAGAAGACAAGATTTCCTAATAAACAATAACAAGAAAATCTTTATAGAATCCATAAATATATACTTGTAGTTTGTAACATTGTATCGGAAATACACCTGTTATGATTTAAAATTATAATCTTTGAACTTAAAACTAACAATATTTCAAAGGATATATTCTGTATAAACCCAAGGCGAGGGACATAGACGAAATGGAGAATATTGGAAACTATTGCAACAGCTGAAGAAGTGTTCACAACAAAATATGTTAAACAAATTTAACAACAATAATAACAAATACAATAAATACAGTTTATGTAAGCGGCACATGGTATTTGATACCACATCACAATGTACGAGTATAGGCCAAGAGGATTGAGCTTACCCTGTTTACTGGCATGTATATTAGCACAGTGCTTTGAAAATAATTATAAATTTTGAAACTTAATATCGTGTAAAATAGCCATTAGCAATCGTGTCGTATGTGTGTAAATTGCCGAAACACTTCGGAACCACCGCGTCGTGGGTGATCGCATATGGTTAAGAAGTAACAATTGGCCTTAACAACAACCCAAACCAAATCAAGAATAACATAACAAAATATGGATAAAACCAAAACAGCAAACTTATTATCGACTACATGGGGAGCTGTAAACCAGCAAAAAGACCTAGTACCAAATCAATGCCACGGCGGCCGGCGCTATGCATCGGATTGACTCGGAGCAATCTTCGACCAGGGGAAGTCACCTCAACAATTATGTGTTTGTGTTCGTGTATTTTTTTTACCATGGGAGCCGCAATTTATCGCGGAACTCTTTTGGTCCGTGTCGGGATATAGATGAACCCCGCATCCACCCATTTTCAATAATGGTGAAATGTAATGGATGTAGGGAATGGGTGCATTTCCGACGATGCTCTGGCAATAGGTATGTTACTGCTTGCTGAGCCAAAACATCGCCAATTTTGTCGTCCGACTCTTCGTCGTCGTCGGAATACAAAACGCCCCTGCAGTCTCCGCAACAACAACAAGCGCATCATTTAACACCAGAAGTTGTTGTTCAACGTTTAGGAAATGTATAATTCCTGCAATTCAATTTCAACGCTCTCCGCAATAAGGTCGAAATTGTATACGTTATGTGTCGGAAAAGTATGGTCTTCGCGACGCAGGAAAGAAAGCTTACCGCCATCTGTAGCCTGCAACGTTGTGAAGGTTACAACATTTTTCGGAAGGATCGCACAAAAAGCAGAGGATGAGGAGGACTTGCCTTTTTAATACACCAGTTTGTCCAGTACAGAGCTATCTCGCTTAAGCTTGACTCTAGTGTATGGATCACTGGGTTATATGGAATTTTTGGGGGATAGCAGTAAATTGTGGTTCTGCCGAATAGCTGTGTCCTGCGTTATATGCCCGATATTAGTATGCTTTTAGAGGATAATAACCGTCTAGTGCTAGGGCACTTCAATGGCCATCATGAACTTTGACATTCCATCCTAGTTAATGACAAGAGGAGTACAGCGCTGGCCGAGCAAATTGATAGCCCACGTTTTGCACGGTGAATGAAGACGCTCCTACATGGATAAGAGGAGATTGCGACAGCTCGCCAGGTATCAACATTGTGGTATTGTCTGATAAATGACGTATCCTGGCAACCCGTAATTTACCTTGTCTCAGACCACCAGCCTATCATCGTCTCCGTAAACACACCAACCGACTTCATAAGCACTGAACGCCGTACTTTCTTGAACCAGGGGAAAGCTGATTGGCAAGGGTTCAGAGAATTTACCAATCATCGTCCATTCCCTCAGATCCTCGCGTAGCTGAGAGAACTTTCCGGGACATCATCACTGCAGCCGCCGTTCGCTACATACCTGCTAGTCGAATACCCGAAATAAGGCAAAATTTCTCAGCAAAGGCGACGGGACTTTCAAATGAGCGTGATGAGCTTCGTCGTACGAACCCTGAAAACCCAAGAGTTAGAGAGCTTACTCTTGAAGTCAACAGGCTACTAGGAGAACATAAGCGGAAAAGTGGCTATACTACCTGAAGCAATGCAACATTGTTACAGGATTAAGTAAATTTTGGGCAACGGTAAAATCATTCTCGAATCCGGGGAAAGAAGGATGACAGAAAGGCTGTTACTTTCAACGGCGTGACAGTAACTGACCTAAAGAGGTTCGCGTGTTATTTTATCCGGCAGTTCATAGAGCACCACGAGAGTGATAGGGCGAAGAGGAGTGTTTTACGCCGTATAAGAAGATCCCTACTAGCCGAGGAGGTACCACTATTATTTACGATGTGCGATGTTGCAGATGCTATTCGAAACGCGAAATCATCCAAAGCGTTGGGCCCACACCGCATATCGATTGTAATGCGTAAGCAACTGGATAAACCCGGAGTTGAGTATTTAACAAGTGTCCTCAACCTATCGTTACCAGAAGCCTGGAAAGTTGGCAGGGTGGTCCTGCCACCGAACGCTGGCAAGGATGCCAGCAGAGGTGAATCGTACTCCTGTCGCCAGTAGCCGAGATCCTAGAGGCACTACTGCTCCCCACCATGTGAAGGTGGTTTTCAGTTGCCCAACATCAACATGGATCTCGGAAAATTCATAGTTCTACAACAGCATTAGACGCTATATCAACACATATCAATAGAGGAAAGAACCAGAACAGGCCGTGCAACCGAACAGTCATGGGGGCTCTTGTCCTATCAAAGTCCTTCGATACCGTCAATCATGCCAAGCTTTTCGAGGATATAGAGAATACTACTCTCCAGCCGTGTTTGAAACATTTGAAATATGTGCAGAGGCCAGTCGTTTGTGGAATTCAGAAACAAGAAGTTAAAAACACGTAGAGTGAAAATTGAAATCATCAACAGGAAATAGGTGACGTAGGGGACGAGAGATACCAAGGAACGGTCCTGACCGACTTTAACATGGTAAAGTCCAGGATTTATCTTGGTCTCTCTCTCATCTCAAGTGGACACTGACCTCCTCGTGGTGCCACACGGGGTAGCTGCCTTTAACATCCGTTAAAGGTAGTGAGCTAAAATGCGCCGCGCGTTCACCCAAAAGAACGTTAAAAACTTGAGTTTGTGAGCCGGGTTAGTAAACCTTCCCTTGAAAAAAGCAGCCAACTATGAAAAAACGAAAGAAAAGAAAAACAAACAACTCTAAAGTTGACGAACCCCGCAAACGTTTTAAGGACCATGATCTGCGAATCTGCACCTGGAATGTTCGCACTCTTTATAGAGAACGTGCAGTTTACGCATTGGTAGATATACTTGAAAAGTACAAGGCCGACATTACTGCCATACAGGAAATCCGATGGAATGTGAGAGGCGTTACACGCCGTGACATAAAGCATGAGTTTGGTTGCGAATTTGTAGTTGGTTGGAGGTTAAAACACCTGGTCTCCAGCTTCACACCTGTGAATGAAAGACTTGCTACAATTCGAATAAAAGCAAAATTCTTCAACATCAGCTTTATTTGCGCTCATGTTCCCACTGAAGACAAGGACACACAGACCAAAGATATATTTTATGAGTGTCCATGAAATTAAAATTATTCTAAGCGATTTTAATGCCACAATAGGAAACAAAAATATTGTTGGCCCAACAGACGGAAAATTCAGTCTCCACAATGAAACATCTGACAATGGTATGAGGCTGATAGACTTAGCAACGGCAAAAAACATGGTAGTTAGCAGCAAATTGATCACGTTGTGATAGATGGAAGACATTCATGAAGCGTGTTGGATGTGTGTTCGTTCCGGGGAGCAAACATAGACTCGGACCACTACCTTGTCGAAGCAAAGGTACGCACCCGGTTAAAAGTAGCAAACAAAGTACGACAGACACAACACAAAACTTAGACATCGGTAAGCTGCAGTCACAACAGATAGCCACATCATATTCCACTCAAATAGCCCAATTGCATATTCAAAGCACTCCTCATCTCGATAACATATCAGTGCAATGGCAAAGCCGCAAAATCCGTACTTCGATACCAGAGACCTCCACCAAGGAATCCATGGTATGATCAGGAGTGTCGCGCTGCTACCAAAGGGAAAAATGCGGCATGTAGGGCTACTTTACAATCCGTAGCAACGCGTAGCGCACGAGAGAGGTATCGGGAGAGAAGGATAGGGGAGAAACGTCTTTTCCGCAGGAAAAAGAGAGAGAGATGGAAAAGCGGAAGTGTGAAAAAATCGAGATGTACGGGAGCTAGAGTGAAGTCCCAAAATTCTATCAAAGAGTGAAGTATCAAACTGATGGCTTTGGTACAGGCACCTCCTCCTGTAGAGACCAGCAAGGTAATTTGGTAACTGATACGGATAGTGTGCTCAGGATATGGAAAGAACATTTTTCACACCTGTTGGTATCCAATAGCAGCGAAGACGACGAAGATACCACAGATCCAATCGCAGAAGTTGGTATTGAATGTATAGCGCCCAGCCAAGATGAGGTAATGACAGCAATAAATCGGCTGAAGAATAATAAGGCAGCAGGAGCCGATGGCTTACCAGCTGAGCTGTTCAAAACCGGAAGCGACGCGCTGATAAGGTGTATGCATCAGCTAGTTAGCACAATCTGGCAGGAAGAACGAGTACCCGACAATTGGAACCTGAGTATCCTGTGCCCCGTCCACAAAGGAGATAAGACTGTATGCTCTAACTATAGGGGCATAAGTCTACTTCCGATTGCCTACAATATCGTGTCAGGGATATTGTGCGAAGTACTAAAGCCTATGGTCAGCGAGATAATTGGGCCATACCAATGCGGCTTTAGACCTGGCAAGTCCACCATTGACCAGATATTTACGCTGCGGCAAATCCTGGAGAAGACCTTAGACATGCAGATCGACACATACCACCTTTTTGTCGATTTTAAAGCAGCCTTCGACAGCCCACTATTCTAAGCCATGTCTGAATTTGGTATCCCCGCAAAGCTCATTCGGCTTTGTAAAATGACTTTATGCGACACAAGATCCTCAGTTAGAATAGGAAAAAACCTCTCCGAAGAGTTTTGTACCAAAAGAGGTTTCAGGCAAGGATCTATTCAACATCCTGCTGGAAAATGTTATACGAAAGGCAAACGTCAAAGAAGTGACACAATCTACGCCAATAGCCACATGTTACTTGCTTATGCTGATGATATTGACATCATGGGACGATCAGTAAAATAATTAACTGATACCTTTATGAAGGTCGAAGGAGAATCTGCTAAAGTGGGTCTGGCGGTACACGGCGGGAAGACCAAGTTGATGGTGTAGACGCGTAATGCGTGCATTGAGCTCGGACCAACTGTTGAAGTTGGTTCCTATAGTTTTGAGGTAGTAAAAAACTTCGTCTACCTCGGCACCACCGTAAACACAACAAACAACATCAGTTGTGAAATAAAAATAATAATTATATTGGCCAACAGATGCTACTTTGGCTTAAGTAAGCAGTTCAAAACCAAAGCCACATCTCGTCAAACAAAAATAACGCTTTACAAAACACTGATACTATCCGTGCTGATGTAGGGTTCCGAAGTCTGGGTACTTACGCAAGCAGACATGGAAGTGCTTGGCGTGTTTGAGAGAAAAATTCTTCGAAATATTTACGGACCACTATGCGTTAACGGTGAATATGAATATCCACGTCGCATGAGCCACGAGCTGTTTCTGCTATACAACGACATCAATTTAGTTAAACGTATAGAGATGCAACGATTGCGTTGGCTAGGCCATATCATAAGAATGAGCGATGATGAACCCGCTAAAAAGGCGTATAAATACGGGCCGCTTGGCGGTGCACGCAGAATTGGCAGGCCAAGGAATAGATGGCGCAAAAAAGTGGATAAGAGATGAAATGGCGCGGTATTCCAGAATGCGAAGCAAAAAACAGAGAGAAATGGATATCTTTTCTTAGTTCGGCCTATGGAACAAATGTTCTGTAATGGGCCAGCTAAGAAATTAAGTATAAAAATGGTATTAATGTTATTACCAATATTAAATGCAATTTCTTCTTTGTGCAATATAATATTTCCATTCAACTTTTTGATTCAATTATAAAATGTATTGGGCATTTAATATACTAAAAAGCACAATTTCTTTAATAAAACACAAACCTCTGATTTATTCGCACTTTTCACCGTCTTTACTCAACGATTGTATTTAGAAAACTGAAGAAAAAAAATAATTCATACCATTTTTTCTTTTTCTCTTCGCTTGCTACCTTCGTTAACTGTGAGTTACAGAAAAAAGTTGTGTTCTTTTACTTAACTGAGGTTACCATTTTTACCATTTGTCACCATTTTTAACCTGCAAAGCGTTCCATAACCTCAAAAAGTGGTAAAACTGGAAGCAATTTTTAAGAGAGTGAGAGAGGAGAGATAGCAAAAGTGCCTTTCTATTCTACCACAGGCCACCAGATAAATTTCTTCAGGTAAAAAATGGTAGAACTGATTTTTTTACATTTGTTCGACGATTATTTGACAATGAAGAAAAAATGAACAAACACAGAAGAAAAAGGCGAACGCTGACAAAACAAAATTAAATACTGTGAAATAAAAGAAGAAAATTGAATTTTTATGTTTCTTTTTGACATTGCTACCAGATGTTCATGATAGAGCAATTTTGACAGTTTTCTCTTTTACCATTAAAAGGTAAAGGAACAAAGCTAAAATAGAATTGCTTGTAAAAAATATCAACAACAATAACAAAGCACGAAACTCACGCGTTTGGCCGCATACCGCATACACACCACCAATGCAAAAACAAACTTTTTTACCCTCCCGTCTTCGTTTCTGCGTCTTCTACTACACCATACACACGGATCTTAAGTATAAAACAACATTCCGCAGCCACGAGAGCCGTGTTATTACTCTCTTTGACAAAAATCCTCTCTCCACCCATAAAAAATATGTTCTAACATAAAAAATATTTTGGTACCCAAACAAATAAAATATAGATATGTTACAAAATATTACAAACGTATACATATTTGTTTGGACCCAAATATATTATGTTTGAATCCAAACATATATTTGTTTGTAACCAGTTCTAAACATATATTTGTTTGGATCTAAACATATTTCTAACATACATATATTTTGCTGCGTGTGGTAAGCTATGCGGCGCCAGCGTGGTATGCACATGTTAGCGCAACAGGCCTGTCAGGCAGGCTTGGATAGCATTCACACTGAGACACACTGGCCAATCCGGTCCATAAAACCACCGCCACGGAATTGGTTTGGTAGTTAGTTAATTCACACTCACGAGATGAAGCAGAAATTGTTATCTATTTGAGATAGATTTGTTTAGTTATATGAGCCTTGACCGTTCTTTCAAAATATTTTACTGCGGTTCTTCGATTTGCCTTGTAACACTGTGCAACTGTATCCCATTATATCCCAAAGACATTTATGTGGTATTTAGTAAAACTCCCCCAATACTACCACCTACCGGTCTTGTATTGTGCAACACTTAACAGTATTTCTCTCTTTTTTTGTTCATAACTATCTTTTGCTTCTTCTTCTACATATTGTACTAAGCTGGAAAAGTTTTCGAAAATATGTATTACCTGTTTGCATGGAAATATCTAACAGGTTCAGTTATCTAGGATCAACGATTTGTATTTACTTCCATGCACATGTTTGGCAATGTCTTTAAACGGCTTGTATAAGAAGAACGAACCTAAACAGACGCACAAACAAACATATCCATGATGTGCATGTGTGTTCCCTGCTTTCGACTTGCCTACATACATACATTCAATATGTGCTTAAGTTGTTGCAACAAAACTTTACTGCACATAGAAACGACAACTAAGATGTTAAAGCTCTGCTTGTTCCATGTTTTGATACAAATAACTCCAAATAGTATTAGAAATTTTAATCCGTTTATAATACGCACTAGAAATACAAACACAGAGCCCACACGCGTACTATATTTGCTCTTGCTGTAGAGGTTTTTGGGAGGGAATCATTTGAATACACTCTGAAATGCTTAGTTTAAGATCTGTATGTCCATGAGTGTGTGTGTGTGTGGTGGTTGGAAGACTTTGTGTGACAGCATGGCATTGGCAATTGCAACAACGTTTGGTGCATCATCGTTTTGCAGACAATTGCTCATCCAATTCATGAAAATCACAAGAGAAGAAGAAAATATCATCGTTTTGGCTAACCTAGGTTACCTGGTTAGGTTCAATTCTAAAATATGAATTTAATGCCAGAGAAGACATATCTAATGCCCTACGGATACGAAGTATCGTGGACAGAAATACTAATAAAATCAGCATTAATATATCTTTTATTATTCATTGTTTGTTGATTAATTAATTTTTGTATTTAGTTATGAAAATTAAAACACATCACTAGATTATTAACATTATTATCTGCCTTCTTGTTAACATGTCTGGGAGTGTTATGCCATTCCGGTATCCTAGTAAAATTGTCTCATATTAGTTATGTCTTAGACAAAACACACGTTTAATCTTTCTGAGATAGCACAACTGGAGAAACGTTGCTTGCAAAGGCATGCAAATGTTTGGAATTGTCTGAGTTACCGTACACGTTATAAGGTGTTCAGAGGGCCCTTTTTAATGTTCTCACACAAATGTTCGTCGGTTAATACTCTAAAGGCCTCTGCATAATTCACAGTGGATCACAGTTTCTGGCCTAATAATGAAAACGCAAATATTTATTTGAAATTTTGCCTGTTAGGGAGAAGATCATTATACCCTCAGCATTTATGCTAACGAGGGTATTTACACTTTCATACGGGCAAAATGTGCCTCATTAATAATGGCTTTAGACCCCAAGTATGTTTGGACGAAATCCGTTTCAGTCAATTTGGATTCGATTTAGCAATGTCCGTCCGTCTGTCTGTCTGGCTGGCTGGAGCGCACGATAACTCTCGAACGGATTTTGTCCAAAATTTGGCTTTCGTAATATTCCGTTCAAACTTAGTTTATGTTCGAAGATGGATCATATCGGTCCACTCCCTCGGGTACCTCCCCCCAAAAGTTCAAAAATGTTCAGAAAAAATTGTGCGCACTATAACTCTTGAAAGGAGTAACCGATTTTGTCCACACTTTGCACATCGTGCAATTGATGCTAGACATAAAAGAGGTTTTAATATGGACTCTACCGATCAACTCCTTCGGGTTCCTCCCACACAAAATTTCGGATAAGTTCAGTTGAAGACCTGCTCTCGAATCGCTTTGATTTTTGTTATATCAACTTGTTTTCGCTGCCTCCATTACAACGGTAAAAGTTTTTTTCAAGTTCATATTTCCTGAGAAAATATCAGAAAGACGTAGCACTTCATGTGTAGTTGCTCCGGCCATAACTCCGGACGAATCCAAAATTTGGCCTCCGTAACATTTTGTCCTATTTAGTTTAAGTTCTAAGAAGGGCTATATCGGTCCACCCATTCCGGTACCTCCCCCCTCAAAAGTCTAACAAAATTCACTAAAATGGTACGCACGCCTACATTGAAATTATCTTCAAATTTAGTTTACCTTCGAAAATGGCCCAAATCGGTCTAAGGAGAAGAAGACGGTACCACCCATATTTTTTTTTTTTTAAATTCTGTTTAGAGTCTGATCGAAGAGCCTTTCGATATTGATACCGATGCCTCTCCATGTGGTTCCGTTTACGGAGATAATATATTTTTCTTTCAAAATACGTCCAAAAAGGCCAACAAATTTGAAAACCGCTAATACATAATTATCGGGAAAAAGGATTTTGGTTGCGTAGCCGATATTCGATGTGATATTGTCAATAGATGAAAGTACCAATTCACACAGGCTGAGGGTATATCTATGTCGGCAAAGCCGACTTATACTTCTTTACTTGTTTTTGCACCTGTCGAAGATGGACTGTTTTGGTATAGCCCCAATAACTCCAATATAACGGTAGAATCCGATTTATGGTATTTTAAGGGTTTTATCTGCATTTTTAACCGCACTTGTTGAAATTTGACAATTAAGGTTCCCAAATGGCCCAGAAATTTTTCCTATGAAAATTGCCAAAATATAGGTCCTCGTTTTGGTATAGACCCCATATAACGGTAACTCCCGATTTAAAGTATTTTAAGGCTTTTAGCAAAATTTTTTTAACAAATTCTCTGAAATTTGACATTTGAGGTTCTCAATGACCAAAAAACTTCTTCACTAAAATTGGCCGAGATAGGTCCACGTTAAGGTATAAACCCCATATATCAGTACCTCCCGATTTAAGGCATTTTGAGGCTTTAAGCTACATTTTTTGACTGAATTGGCTGAAATTCGAAATTTGAAGTTGTCAATGGCTAAGAAACTACCAAGATAGTTCCTCGCTTTCAAAAAAAACTTCTACACCAAATATGGCGGAGATAGGTCCACGTTTTTGTATAGACGGTTTTTGGGGCTTTAAGCTACATTTTTGGACCAAATTAGTTGAAATTAAACATTAGAGGTTCCCAAGGATCAAAAAACTTCTCCACAAAAATGCCAAGATAGGCCCACGTTTGTGTACAGCCCCCATATAACAGTACCTCCCGATTTAAGATAATTTGAGGCTTTATATACATTTTTAACCGAACTAGTTGAAATTTGATATTCTCAATGACAAAAAAAAACTTCTTCATTAAAAATTACCAAGATAGGTCCAGGTTTTGGTGTAGCCCCCATATAACGGTATCTCCCTATTGAAGGTATTTTGCGGATTTTAACTAAATTTTTTAAACTAAAAAACTATCTGTAATTTGACACTTTAGGTTTTCAGCAATCACGAAACTCCACTACTAAAAATCGTTAACATAGGGTAATGTGTTGATATAGGCCCCATATAACATACATATATATAGTTCCAATATGGACTAAAGCGGCCCATTCTTCCCACACAAGATTTCGGAAAAGTTCAGTTTAGGAGCTGCCCTCGAATCGCTTTGTTTTTTGCTGTAACAACTTGTATTCGCTGTCCCCTGTACGATAGTACAAGTTTCATAGGGCAAGTCCATACTCCCTGAGAAAATAGCCTGAAAGATGCAAAAAACCCCTGTGACACTGTGTGTAGTGGTTGGAGCACAAGGTAACTCTCGAACGGATTTTCCGATTCTGTCCAAAATTTGGCTTTCGTAATAGTTTGCTCAAACTTAGTTTAAGTTCAAACATAAGCCATATCGGTCCACTGCTTCAGGTACCTCCCCCACAAAACTTATAAAATGTTGGGAAAAAATGTGGCCACGATAACTTTTGAAGGGGATTTGGTCCATACTTTACACATCCTAATATATCTACCAGTTATAGATCCGGCTCAAATATGGACTATATTTGTCCACACCTTCGGGTACATCCCACACAAAATTTCGGATAAGTTCCCTTTAAAACCTGCTCTCCAATCACTTTGATTTTTGTTGAAGCAACTTGAATTTGCTCAATTACGACGGTAAAAGTTTTTTTTTTCAGAGGCAAGTCCAAACTTCTTTCGAAAACAGCCCGAAAGATGTTAAAAAAACCCAATGGCATCATATGCAGTGGCTGGAGAGCACGATAACTCCCGAACGGATTAACCAATTTTGTCCAAACTTTGGATCTCCTAATATTTTGTCCAAATTTATTTTAACTTCTAAAATGGCCCATAGTGGTCCTCTTCTTAGGGTACCTCTCCCATAAAAGTTTGTGTCAACGTTTGTGCCTAACTGCACTTAGGCTTTGTTCGAAGATCGTTTGTAAATGTATCCCGGTGGTGTTCGTTGTGGTCATATCTAGAACGATATTATATTTTGCGTAGACAAGTTCATGCTTCCAAAATTTATACGATGACCCACAGAAATGACTAGTGAGCGTGATATCTATCGAAAAGACATGACTCCCTAAATAAGATCCACTTCCATAATGAACTATATCGAAAGGTTGAATGGATTTTATGTCTTCACAATTATTATTCTTTAAGATGAGAGCTACAACTTTGCCTCCACGAGTAAACCAAAATTCTTAGCGGTTTAGAAGATATGAGCCTGACAAAATGGTCCTTTTTGCCATCAAGGCCTCAGGTTTTTGGGGGCCCATAACCGCGAAAATCGAAGTAACAGGGAAAAACGCCGAGACACGTGTCTTCTTATTTTTCGTCTTCCATTATGCTGCGGTGTCAGAATATAGTTAATTTTCCATGACACAAAAAATTACACACAGTATTCACAGCGGTAAAAAACATGGTACATAGTACCAGATTTAAGCATCTCGGTATTCATAAAGGCACCTGGCTGTCTCTAGATAAGATAACAAGAAATCAAATTGATGACGTTGTGATAGATGGAAGACATTCATCGAGTGTGTTGGATGTACGATCGTTCCGAGGAGCAAACATAGACTCGGACCACTACCTTGTTGCAGCAAAGGTACGTACCCGTTTAAACGTAGCAAATAAAGTACGTAAAGACACAACACGGAACTTGGACATCGGTAAGCTGCAATCACACAGACCAGTCAACTGGTCCAATTGCTTAATCAAAACACTCCTGATCCTGGTAACATAACAGCTTAGTGCAATGTATTGCCCACTCTATGCAAACAGAGACCTCCATCAAAGAACCCACGATTACCAGTAATGTAGTGCTGCTACCGAAGAGCAAATACAGGATAAAGGGCTACTCTACAATTAGTAGAGAGGTATCGGAAGAAAAGGAGAGAGGAAAAACGTCAGGAATAAGAGAGAAATGGAAAAGGGGGAGAGCGAGATATGCAGGAGCCAGAATGAAGTCCGAAAATTCTAGCAAAGATTGAAACATCATAGTGGTGGCTTTGGTACAGGTACATCCTCCCGTAGAGACCAGCAAGCTAATTTGGTAACTAATACAGGTATTGTGCTCGGGATATGGAAAGAACATTTTTCCAAACTGCTGGAATCCAATAGTAGCGAAGACGTCGATCCAATCCCAGAAGATGGTATTGAATGTATACCGCCCGAGCAATAAGGCAGCATGAGCCGATGGTTTACCAGCCGAGCTGTTCAAAACCGGAGGCGATATGTTGATAAGATGTATGCATCAGCTACACAGAAAAAAAATGTTAGCCATTTGATAAAAAAATTCAAAGATTCAATAAAAAATTTATCGATTTTCCGGCGATAAAAAATTGTCATATTGGCAAAATTCGATCAAATTATTTGATCACAAAGTAAAAATACAACTGATAAAATATTTCACATATTGACAAAAATATTTATTAAAATATTCCACATATTCCATTTTATCATACATACATACATATGTTCCCACAACATCCCCGAAGGGACAAGGGATACTTCTCTCATATCCATGAGTGCACGCCGATTCATATTGGCTCAATGATATGGGACCTACTTTTTATTGCCGAGTCCGAACGGCGTGTCTAACGACACCACTTGTAGAGAAGTTTTTCATGGCTTAAATACTCAGGAAATGTCGCCGGCATTACTGAGGGGGAATTTTGCCACCGATGAAAATTTGATGTTGCTTGGCCTGGGATTCGAACCGCAGACCTTATGAGTGCAAAGCGGGCGTGCTAACCATTGCACCACGGTGGCCCCCATTTTATCAGTTCAATATAAGAAATCGATAAATATTTGAAAATTGTATCAGTTGTTTTTTTAATTTGTGATCAAATAATTTTATCGAATTTCGTCAATATGATAATTTTTTTATCGCCGGATTTTTTTCTGTGTAGTGAGCACTATCTGGCAAGAAGAACGTATACCCGACGATTGGAACCCGTCCACAAGAAAGGAGAACGGACTGTATGCTTTAACTATAGGGACATAAGTCTTCACCCTTCTGCCAACAAGATAAAGTCAGGGATATGATGTGAACGACTAAAGCATATGGTCAATGAAATAATAAGAACATACCAATGCGGCTTTAGGCCAGGCGAGTCCACCATTGACCAGATATTTATCCTGCGGCAAATACCCGAGAAGACTCAAAAGATGAAGATCATAAGGCAGCCTTCCACATGCTCAAAGGTATTCCAAACCATGTCTGAATTTGGTATCCCCGCAAAGCTCATTCGGCCTTGTATGATGACTTTAACTGATACCTGGTACTCAGTTAAAATAGTAAAGGAACTCTCTGAAGAGCTTATAACCAACAGGGGTTTCAGACTAGGAGGCGGCCTTTCTTCTCTTTCTTCTCTTCAATATCCTGATGGAAAAGATTATACGAGAGGCAAACGTTAAAAGAAATGGCACAGTCTACACCAATACCCACATGTTACTTGCTTATGCTGATGATATAGACATCATGGGCCGATCAGTAAAAGGAGTAACTGGTACCTTTAAGGAGACCGAATTAGAATCTGCTAAAGTGGGTCTGGCCGGAAACGGCGAGAATACCAAGTTGATAGTGTCGACCCGCAATACGTCCAACTCTTGAACTTGGTTCCTATATTTTGACTTCGTCTAATTCGGCACCGCCATAAACACATCAAACAACATTTAGTTGTGAAATAAGAACACAACAAGTAAAAAAGTATCAGTCGGCTTTGCCGACAGAGATATACCCTCAGCCTGTGTATATTGAAACATTTTTTTCCCAAAATACGTATGTATTTAGGGTGTTTTAAAAATTTTGGGCATTTGAACCGACAAAAATGTTGATTAGGATTAAAGATCAAAAGTTTTGCGGAGGAGATACTACAAGGAATGGATCGACATTGACCGTTATGGAAGTGAATCTCCAGCCACAACATATGGTGCCATAGGGGGTTTTTACACTCTTCGGGCTGTTTGCACAAGAAGTATGGACTTGCCCCTAAAAAAACTTTTACCATCGTAATTGAGGCAGCGAATGCAAGTTGCTTCAACAAAAATCAAAGTGATTCGATATTAGGTCTTAAAGTGAACTTATCCGCAATTTTGTGTGGGAGGTACCGGAAGGGGTGGACAAATATAGTCCATATTTGAACCTGAATTATATCTGGTAGATATATTAGGATGTGTAAAGTATAGACCAATTCGGCCACTCCCTTCAAGAGTTACCGTACGAACAATTTTTCCGAACATTTTTGAACTTTTGTGGGGGAGGTACCTGAAGGAGTGGACCGATATGGCTTATCTTCAAACTTAAGCTATGTTTTGACAAAATATTACTGAGGCCATATTTTAGACCTAATCGGCAGATCCGTCCGAGAGTTATCTTGCGCTCCAACCACCTCACACGGTGTCATAGGGGTTTTTTGCAACTTTCATGCTATTTTCTCAGGAAGTATGGACTTGCCCCTAATGAAACTTGTACCTTCGTATGGAGGGCAGTGAATACAAGTTGCTGAAACAAAAATCAAAGCGATTCGAGAGATGGCCCTAAACTGAACTTTTCCGAAATTTTGTGTGGGAGGTACCCGAAGGAGTGGACCTATTGAGACCATATTGGAACCTCATCTATGTCTGGTAGAAAGTTCACGATGTGTAAAGTATGGAGCAGATCGGTTACTTACTTTAAGAGTTATCGTTAGCACAATTTTTCCGAACATTTTCGAACTTATGTGGGGGAGGTACCGGAAGGAGTGGTCCGATATAACCCATCTTCGAACTTGAACTAAGTTTGGACAAAATATTACGAAAGCCAAAATTTGAACCTAATCGGTTCATCCGTTCGAGAGTTATCGTGCGCTCCAGCCAGCAGGACAGACAGACAGACAGACAGACGGACGGACATGGCTAGATCGACTCCAAATTGTCTGAAACACATTTCGTCCAAACATACTTGGGGTCTATAACCATTATTTCTTTGAGGCACATTTTCATCGTATCAAAGTGTATATACCCTTCTTAGCCTAAAGGCTGAGGGTATAAATAGTATTGGCTTAAGCAAACAATTTAAAAACAAAGCCACATCTCGTCAAACAAAAATAACACTTTTCAAAACGCTGATACTACCCGTGCTGATGTATGGTTCCGAAGCATGGGTACTTGTGCAAGCAGATAAGACAGTGCTTGGTGTGTTTGAGAGAAAAACTGTTCGGAAGATCTACGGGCCGATCTGCGTTGACGGCAAATATCGACGTTGTATGAACAACGAGCTATATCTGCTATACAACGACATCAGTATACTTAAACATATCGAGATGCAACGATTGTGTTGGTTGGGCCATGTCATAAGAATGAGTGATGATAACCCGCTAAAAAGGCGTATAAATACGGGCCACATGGCGGTATACTCAAGGTCTGGAGGCTAAGGTTTCGATGGAGCAATCAAGTGGAAGACGAGATCGAAAAACGCGGTGTTTTAAACTGGAGCGGAAAAGCAACATATAGAGAGGAATGTGAATATCTTATCTTATGGGAGAAAAGTCCTGTAACGGGCCAACTTACTAAATAAGTATCAGTAATAAAACGGCAGTATAATTTGTCACTCTGAGTTGTTCGTCCGTCGGCAACCTCACAGACGAACAACTCAGAGTGACAAATTATACTGCCGTTTTATTACTGATACTTATTTAGTTAGTTGGCCCGTTACAGGACATTTACTTTACTTGTATTGGAAGGATAACCTTAATCCATAAATAATGTGTGAATACATTAAATAAATTTATGGTATAAACGCTCATATAAAAGGCCCTCCAAATTATTCCTTTACATCCCTGGACAAACCAAAGATTTGTAACAAGAACAAATCTTTATGTACGTATGCATGTGTGCTCCTATTTTGAATGTAAGCATGTGAGTGTTAAGCTTAGGTAACATATCTTTAGGTTTGTGAATGGATTAAGGATTTTCAATGTTTGTGTACAATCACAATTACACATACACACACACACATGTTACTTAGAATATCCTATGTTATATGGCATAACAAAAAAAAAGTTGAATCGAAAGCATATTTGCAATAAACACACAACACAATTTTTATTCTTCTTTACACACAAATAGACAAACAGACATACAACAACTGTGTGAATCCTTTTAGAATTTTGTATCAATTTATAGATAAATTCTACTCAAACCAATGTTGATAATAACAGAGGACAAAAGCATAAAGAGCAGAGACACAGCAATGTTCTGAATGCTGCAACAAAAATCCATTGTCACCCAAAACGCACACTCAGTCATTGAGATCCAATGTACATTTATGGCAGAAGAGACAGAAAGAAATCATAGGAATCTGTAGTGAATACAATTTCATAAACATTCGAATCTATTTAGAAATATTCCCAATGTGTGTTTTGGGCATTTCTCTGACACCACAATGGAAGGTTAGTTGGGTGAGGTCGCATGTAAAATAGTTTCATTTAACCCTGAGGGGGTTGAAGGGGTTTAAGATTATATTTTTGGTTTTTTTGGGAATAAGTTTTCGTTTTTTTTGGTCATTTTTGTAGATGTGTGATATTCTGACTTTTAGCGTACTTTTCTTCTGTTTGATATGGTTCTGAGAGATATATAAGAAAATTGAATAGTCACAGTTTCTGATTTTTAGTGCAGAATATTAGACAGGTAGAGAGTTCTGATTAATGGCTGAAATACGCATAAAATGTCGCCAACATTATTGAGGGGTATTTTGCCACCGTTTAAAAAAAGTAGTAGTATAAAAAGGTCAGTCGCCTTTGCTGACAGATTTACCCTCAGCCTGTGTGAGTTGAATCTTTCATCTACAGACAGATCGAAAGGCGGCCAAACAACCAAGATAATTTTTTCTAAAAATTATGTATTTATAGGGTTCTTAGAATTTTGTGGCCTGAATTTGCCGACAAAAATATGGATTTGAATTAGAACTCAAACGTGCTGCGGAGGATGTGTGCAGAGTCATTTAATTTTGATAGATATCGCGCCCACCAGTCATTTTAGTTGGTCGCCGTATAATTTAGAGCTTTGGGGCCATGAATGGACTTGTGCACGAACAACATAATATCGCTGTAAACAGGACCACAAAGAGTAGCTTCGGTATAAATTTCCAGAGGATCTTCCAACAAATCCTGAACTGCACTTAAACAAAAATGTGGAACTTCAGGAGAATTTTGAACTGGAGGAGAAGACCGATAAGGACCATTTTCGAAGTTAAACTCAATTTGGACAAAATATTACGAAGGTCAAATTTCAGACCGAATCGTCTGATCCGTTCGAGAGGTATCGTGCGCTCCATCTTCTACACATGGCGCAATAGGTTTTTTTTTACAGCTTTCGGGCCATTATCTCAGGAAGTATGGGTTGGCCTGAACAAATTGTACCGTCGCAATGGCGGCTGTGAATACAAATTGTTACAAGAAAAATCAAAGGTATCCGAGAGGAGGTCTTAAACTGAATTTTTCCGAAAATTTTGTGCATTTTTTCGAAGGAGTGGACCTATATATACAATATTCGAACTTGATCTATGTCTCGTAGATATATTACAATGTGAAAAGTATGGACCATCTCGGCTACTGCCTTCGAGAGTCATCGTGCGCCCCATTTTAGCGAAAAGTTTTGAATTTTGTGGGGGAGGTACCGTAAAGCGTGGACCGATATGGCTCATCTACGAAAGTAAAAGTAGGTTTGAACAAAATATACTAAAGTACAAAGCCAAATTTTAGACCGTGTGCTCAATCCACTGAACATGGTGCCACTGGGTTTTTTACAGTTTCGGGTTATTTTCTTAGGAGGTAAGGACTTACGGTGGGGGCAGCGAATACAAGTTGTTACAAGAAAAAACAAAGGTATTCAAGAGGAGGTCTCAAACTGCACTTTTCCGAAATTTTGTGTGTGAGGTACCGGAAGGAATGGGTCAATAGAGTCGTTATTAGGACTTTTTGGGGGGAGGTACCATAAAGCGTGGGCCGATATGGCTCTTCTTCGAATTTAAACTAATTTTGGACAAAATATTACGAAGGCCAAATTTGGGACCAAATCGGCTCATCCGTTCGAGAGTTATCGTGCGCTCCAACCGGACAGACAGACGGACATTTCTAAATCGACTGCAAATTGTCTAAAACGGATTTCATTCAAACATACTTGGGATCTAAAACCATTATTTCGATTAGGCATATTTTGTCTGTATGAAAGGGTATAACCCCCGCAATATATTAGGTTTTAATTTGAAGTAGGTTATAAAAATATGTCTATGTTTTAGTGTAAACCCCAAATAGCGGTACTACCCGATTTTCGATATTTTCCGGAATTTAGCTATAATTTTTAACTGAACTAGCTGCAATTTGACATTTTAGGTTCCCAGTGATCGCAAAAGTTCTTCAGCAAAAATTTTCAACATAGGTCCATGTCTTTTAAATTATTGAAAAGATATTAGCTGTATTTTTTAATCACAAAACTTCTCCAGTAAATATTTTCAACATAGGTCCATGTTTTAGTATGTCCCCCATATAACGGTACCTCCGGTTTTTGGAAATTTTGAGTATTTTGCAGTCACGAAACTTCTCCACCAAAAATTGTGACGAACACAAACACGCCTTCCTAATGCTCCGGTATTGACCTATCTCGTTTGAGCTAGACTCCAGTAACCCATACATGGAAAGTATGGGGATAGCAGTAAAGTGTGGTACTGCCGAGGTAGAACTGCTTAATGTGTACATACCGCCGACAAATAGCTGTGCCCTGCTTTATATGCCCGATATTAGTTAGACTTTAGAGGGCAATAATAGTCTGGTGCTAGGGGACTTCAATTCCCAACATGAGTTTTGGCATTCCGTCCTAGGTAATAAGCAAAGGGGTACAGCGCTGGCCAAGCAAATTGATAGAACACGTTTTGCACGGTGAATGAAGACGCCCCTACGAGGATTAGAGGAGATTGCCACAACTCGCCAGATATCACCATTTTGGCACCAGGTCTAATAAATGACGTATCATAACAACCCGTCATTTCCCTTGGCTCAGACAAGCTAAATATAATCGTCTTCTTAAATAGACTACCCAATTTCATAATTTCTGAACGCCGTAATTTCCTGAATAGCGGGAAAGCTGATTGGCAAGGATTCAGAGAATTTACCAATCACCGCTTCAGAGAGCTGCCCATTCTCTCAGATCCTTGGGTTGCTGAGTTAATTTTTCGGTACATAATCACTGTAGCAGCCGCTCGCTACTTATATGCTGGTCGAATATCCGAAATAAGTCCAAATTTCCAAATTTAAGCAGATGCAACGGGACTAGCAAACGAGCATCATGAGCTTTGTCGTTCGAAATACACTAGTAGACGAACATAAGCGGAAAAAGTGGCTAGACCACCAGAAGGAACGCAACATTGGTACAGGATTAAGTAAATTGTGGGCAACGGTTAAATCACTTGAACCATCGGGAAAGGAGGATAACAGAACGAGTGTGCTACGCCGTATAAGAACAGCCCTACCAACCGTGGAGGTGTCACTACGATGCTGCAGATGACATGCGAAGAGCGAAATCACCCACAGCGTTGGGCCCACACCGAATAACAATGGTAATGCTTAAGCAACTGGATGAACCCGGAGTTGAGTATTTAACAATTGTTCTCAACCTTTCGTTAGCAGAAGCCTGGAGGGTTGGTCTCGCTACTAAAGCCTGGCTAGAATGTTAGCAGAGGTGAGTCGTACAGGCCGATTTCACACCTGTTGCCCGTAGCAAAGATCATTGAGGCAGTTCATAGTTCCAGTTGCCTAACATCAACATGGTTTTCGGAAATGCTACAACAGCATTAGACGCATATCAGTAGATGACTTAACCAGAAAAGGCCGTGCGACCGAACAGTCATGGTGGCTCTTGACATATCGAAGGGCTTCGATACCGTCAACCATGCCAAGCCGTGTTTGAAACGTTGGGTAATCAACTATATGTAGATGACAAATACCTTAAATCGGGAGGTACGGCTATATGGGGGCTACATCAAAACATGGATCCAGAGACCCCATGTTCAGTACCAGAAGTTCTTTTGACATAAGAAAGATTTTAGCAAAATTTCGTCAGCCTACGTCAAGTGGTTCGGCAGTTAAAGAGTTTTTACCCAAAATTTGGGTAAATACTCGAAATCGGGATACCCTTATATGGTGGCTATTAGAAAACGTGGACCTATGTTGACAAATTTTTGCAAGGATATTTTCTACATATTGAGAACTCACTGTCCCAAATTTCAGTTACTATGATTGTACAATGAGGCAAATAGACAAAAAATACCTTAAATCGGGAGGTACGATTATATGGGGGCTATATCAAAACATGGACCCAGAGACCCCATTTTCAATGCTAGATATTCTCTTGACATAAGTAAGATTTGAGCCAAATTTTGTCAGCCTACGTCAAGTGGTTCGGCAGTTAATGAGTTTTTACCCAACACTTGGGTAAATACTCGGGTATTTACCCAAGTATTTACCCACTTGTTTAAAGTATTGTAAAACTATCCATTTTGAATCGGTTTCATAACCTAAACCCAGAAATAAGGTCTAAGATGTTGTATTAGCGATTCAATATAGTAAATACCCAAATAAATACCCACAAATGGGTATTTACCCGGTATTTACCCAATTTACCGGGTATTTACCCATTGGGTATTTACCCACTGTCCATCTCTAATTCGAAAGCAGGTCCTAAACTGAACTTCTCCGAAATTTTGTGTGGAATGTACCCGAAAGATGGACATATTAAGTTTATTTAAGAACATCATCTATGTCTGGTAGAAATATCACGATGTGTAAAGTATGGACAAAATTGGTTACTCCCTTCAAGAGTTATCGTGCGCACAAATTTTCAGAACATTTTCGAACTTTTGTGAGCTTAAACTAAGATTGTTGAGCGGAGGTGAAGGTATTGTTTCCCTAATACACCAGTCTGTTCAAAACAGACCTATCTCGCTTGAGCTTGACATACCGCCGACGAATAGCTGTGCCCTGCGTTATATGCCCGATATTAGTTCGCTTTTAAAGGACACGGTTATTGTCCTGGTGCTAGGGCCCATCATGAGCTTTGGCATTCCGTCCTGGCAATAAGCAAAGGGGTACAGCGCTGGCCAATCAAATTGATAGCCCACGTTTTTCACGGTGAATGAAGACGTTCCTACAAGGATTATCTCCTCTAATGTCACAGCTCGCCAGATATTACCTGGTGCCTGGTCTGATAAATGACGTATCCTGGCAATCCGTCATTTCCCTTGTCTCAGACCCCCTTCCTATCATCGTCTCCGTAAATAGACTACCCGACTTCATAACATGTGAATGCAGTACATTCCTGAACCATGGGGAAGCTGATTAGCAAGGATTCAGAGAATTTGCCAATCACCGCTTTAGATAGCTACCCATTCCCTCAGATCCTCGAGTAGCTGAGTTAATTTTTCGGGACATCGTCACTGTAGCAGCCGCCTGCTACTTACCTGTGGTCGAATACCCGAAATAACACCAAATTTCCCCACAGAGTCGACGAGATTAGCACATGAGCTTCGTCGTACGAACCCTGAAGACCCCAGTGTTAGAGAACTTACTCTTTAAGTCAATAGACTAGTAGGCGCACATAAGCAGGA
Source organism: Musca autumnalis (assembly GCF_047663935.1). Taxonomy (NCBI): domain Eukaryota; kingdom Metazoa; phylum Arthropoda; class Insecta; order Diptera; family Muscidae; genus Musca; species Musca autumnalis. Next base: position 35,948,961 of record NW_027412088.1, read on the forward strand.
AAAGTGGCTAGACCACCTGATGCAATGCAAAATTGGTACAGGATTAAGAATTTTGTGGGCTACGGTTAAATCATCGGAATCATCGCGAAAGGAGAATGACAGAACGGCTTGACATTAACTGACCCAGAGAATTACGCGTGTTATTTTAAACGGCAGTTCATAGAGCACACTGAGAGTGATAGGGCGAAGAGAAGTATACTATGTCGTATAATAAGAACCATCCCAGCCGAGGAGGTACCACCACACCGAATATCGATGGTAATGCTTAAGCAACTGGATGATCCCGGGGTTGAGCATTTAACAAGTGCCCTCAATTTATCGTTTGCGACCCATAGTCCCGCTGCTAAAGGCAGACAAGGATATCTGCAGAGTTGAATCGTAAAGGCCGATTTCACTCCTGTCCCCAGTAGCAAAGGTCCTAGAGGCACTACTCCTCCCCACGATGAGAAGCTTTGTTTCATCTGCCTGTATAGTACTACAACAGCATTTCAATAGATTACTGAAACAGAACAGACCGTGCGACTGAGTTAACTGAACTAACTGTTCCAAAATATTGGGTCTAACGTTCGATAGAATATTTAATAGGGTGGGGCGATTTGGACTCCTTATTTGGCCGTTCGCGTTTCTGATTCCTGGGATTGTACTGAGCAAAAAAGTCCACTAGACCATATGTCTACGGTGAAAATCGAGCCTCCAGATTTGGACTTGAATTTTTTCCTTGCATACAAATCGGCCCGGCCTAATGTTTAAGTCATCCGTGCAAGCCACAGCTATTTGCAATGGGATCAGATGTAGGAAGAAGGTCCTCAAGTTGCTGGCCGGAAGCATTTCGGGTGCTGACAATGAAACCTTGTTGGCCTCTTACAAAGCAATATACCGGCCTGTGGTAAGCTATGCGGTGCCAACGTTGTATGAAACTGCTTGCCCTACACAGTGGAAGAATATTCAAACCTGCCAGAATGCCGCCCTGAGGACTGCAACGGGGCGCCTCCACATGACACCAGTGGCCCATCCTCTTGAGGAGACGAAGGTTTTACCAGTGTTATCGCCGTCCCTGTCACGATTTGATAGACAGGCCTCCCCCACACAGGCACGTCGAGAGAGATCTTCCTGATCTAGAGAGAGGTCCAAAGGTATAAAAGATAACCTCTGGACCAACGTGTCTATTAGCAGGCTTGGATAGCATGCACGGATACTTGTGGACCACCCTCCATCCATCGCAGCAGAAACGCCAGCTATCAAGTCAAACACGAGTGGTTTTAGTCCAATTAAGATCCGGACGAAGCAGCCGCCTCAATTCGTATTGGGCCGGAATTGATGCAATGATACCCAACACATTCCCACATGTGGATTGGGACAACACGGCACACTGCATTTGTTTAGCTGCCCAGCTAACCCCACTCACCTGTCTCAGAATTGCAGAATTTTTTAGTTTGGGTACAGAAGAATCGAAACATGATAACTGAAATAATACACGAACGAAAAAATATGCGTTGGTACAACAACAACAATCATAAATTGTCAGCATGGTTACATGTTTTGATATAGTCTCCCTTTAATAGTACCTCCCGATTTTCGGTTCCTTTGAGTGTTTGAATAAAATATTTTGACCGAACCATCTGTTATTTGATATTTAAAGTGCCCAGTGGTCACAAAACTTCTCCATCAAAAATTGTCAACATAGGTCAAAGTTTTTGTGTAGTCCCCATATATCGGTGCCTTCCGATCTTAGATATTTTGAAGATTTTAGATAGATTTTTTGACTGAACTACCCGATTTTGGGTCTTTTGAAGAATGAAGCTACATTTGTTGCCCGAAGTGTAATTTGACATTTGAGTTTACCGGTGGTCATAAAACTTATCCAACTAAAATTGTGGACAAGAAAAAAAATTAATTTGTCCATTTTCCAGTTCAGAATATGTTATGGTGGATTTTTTACATGTTATACCCTACACCAGGGACGTAGTCAGAAATGCATCTCGACACTATTTCGGTGGCCCAACGGACAAAATTTGATGTTTTGTGAGAAAAATATACAAAAAAATGTCTAAACAAATATCATTTGGGGAGGGGGCCGGGCCCCCTGGGCCAACCCCTGGTGCCCTACACAACATTGTAATAAGGGGTATTATGCCTTTGTGCATTTGTTTGTAACACGGAAAAGGCCCATGTTCCCAGATAGGCCCATAGTTCCTTTTGGGGATGTATGTACATTGAATACATTCTGAGTCGATTTATGTATGTCCGACCGTCCAATGCAACGTACAGGTCGCCTTTCTTATGCAATACAGCTGAAAATTGGGGAAGATATTTTTGACCCAGATTTAGACATAGCTCCCATATATCCATTTTTGATGAAATTTGGAATGTGTGACGAAATTTGCACTAGAAAAAAATTTGGCAAATTATATTGAAATCGGTTCAGATTTGGATATAGCTCCCATATATATGTTCGCCCGATTTGAGGTATTTGGTGCACCAACCTCGCCTATGTAGTTCCAATTTGGATGAAATTTGAAATGTTTAACGGAATTTGTTCTAAAAAAAGATTTCCAAATTATATTGAAATCGTTTCAGATTTGGATATAACACATACATAATTTTGCCCGATTTGAGGTATTTGGTGCACCAAACACGCAAAGTCTGTCAAGTTTCGATTAAATTTTAAAATGTCAATGATTTTGAGAAATAAGTTTGCCGAATTATATTGAAATCAGTTCAGATGTGGATATAGCTTCCATATGTATGTATGTTCGCCCGATTTGATGTATTTGGTGCACCAAACATTCCATTCTGTCCAATTTGTATCAAATTTGGAAAATGTCGCTAGAAATAAGATTGCAAAATTATGTATAGTGAAATCAGTTCAGATTTGGATATAGCTCCCATATATATTTTTGCCCGATTTGAGGTATTTGGTGCATCAAACACAAAAGTTGACAGACATTTTGATGAAATTTGGAAAATGGGATTCAAACTTGTCTAGAAAAAATTTATCCAAATTATATTGAAATCGTGATGTGTAGGGTATCATATAGTCGGCCACGACCGACTTTTATCCTTTCCTTAATGTTTGTATTTAACAAATAAATACATATATATTTAGTTAAATACTATGATTATTATTATTTTGTTAAATTTTGGGGGAAGTTTAAACAGATGAATTAAGTCTAAGATGGCAACTCTGGTAAACTATTCATTTGCCTGAATATATATCCGTCTTTGTTTTTGTTTATAATTTAAAATTGGTCCCTCCTGTTGCTTCATTACAGTTACACACTTGAAGTAATGGTACCCAAATCCATACATCCACGTCTGCACCCACCCACCAACATACGTCTATTTTATGGGGCCTGTTAGTTAGACGCAAATCTAAATTTCCTGTAAAAATGACATTTATTTACATCTAAACATTCACATAACGGAAACGTGTTAATACCGATCGGGTATGTGGGTGGAGGGTGGGTTTATGCGTGTTTCATTGTATTTAGATTTCCCCACTCCTCTCATGCTATGAATGTGTGCGTGTGTATTTAAAGTATTTTGCATTTATGACAAGTGTTTATATGAGTAGGGATGTACATATGTATGCATGTGTGTGTAAGTCTTTTTAGTGCTTAAAGTGGGTGCTGCTGCAAATCCTCTCGAGAGTGTGTAGCACGACTTAAATATTTTTGTGCAAATCTTGTTGCATATGGGGTTCTTTACATTTTTCAAATGACAAACATTTTTTTTTTTTGGTTTTTGGCGCCAATGTGTTGATACCACAGCAACATACACACATAGATAGCAGAGAGATTTTTCAGTAACCAAAACAAAAAACAACTGTAAGGTATGAAGAGCAACGAAGATGACATATGGCTGGTTTTGGGTTGAGAACGGCTGTTTTGGGTTTGAGTGGATCACATGCGAATAGTTTGGCCCGAAATGCTGAACTTTAGTAGAACGCTTAATACTTAAGCTGCTCTATAGGTTTTTATAGTACAAACAAAAACATTTGGTAAATGTTATAGTTTTTGAACTTTATGATATGCTGTTGTTGCACATGTTTGTCGTTGAGTGTGTGTGCTTTCATACATATGGATTTATGCAAGTCGGTGTATAATAAGTTCAATAGGAAAATGTGTGCTGTTCGCTTAGCAAAAATATGTTTATTGTTGATTCAATGAATGCTAAGTTAGTTAAAGATAGTAAGATTATAAAACTGATCAAAATAGACCTGAAAGCCGTTAGAAATCATATGCATACATAAATGTATTTAGATGTGCAACAAAATGGACCTCAAAATATGGGAAATGAAAAATAATCCATAGAAAGGTACATTAAGCAGCCAGGAAGACTTGTCATAGTAACCATAGAGTAACATCAGTCTTCCTGAATTTTTGAAAGCCAAATTCAAGTTTGGTTGACGTAGGGGATGAAAGATACCAAGCAACGGTCTTAATCGGCGTTAACACGTTCGCGTATGCAAATAAATGAGAGAGGTGCAAAAAATTTATTATAATTATTTTATTATTAATGTTATTATTTTTTTGTTTATAACGACTAATTTCAAAAATTTCCATAATTTAATAAATAAAAAATAATAATAAATAAAATAAATAAATCAAATGTTAATCACAATAAAAAATAATTAAAGAAGTAAGTTTCAGTGTTTTATTTATAAATGCACTTAACACTAGAAAATAATTTGTCGCTTAGCCTCAATAAGTATATTCTTCCTCGTGATCGAACCTCCCAAATAAAACGCTTGCCGATTAATTTTGCCACCATTTTTAATTTAAGTGCAAGCGTTTTATTGGAGAGATTCTATCATAAGGAAGAATATACTTATTGAGGTTAAGCGACAAATTATTTTCTAGTTTTAAGTGCAATTATAAATAAAACACTGAAACTCAATTTTTTTAATTATTTTTTTATTTTTAACTTTTTTGTAAATAACTTTTTCGATCACTGAGAAGTCCATCAGTGCGGCTTTAGAACAGACAAATACATCATTGACCACATATACACCTTTACACAAATCCTGGAAAAGACCCAAGAAATGCAGATCGATGCCTACCAGCTTTTTGTTAATTATAAAACAGCCTCCAACAGACCTAAACGTTCAAGGGTATTCTAAGCCATGTCTGATTTTGGTGTCCCCGGTAAGCTCATTCGGCTTTGTAAGATGAAATTAACAAATACTCGGTTCTCAGTTGAAATAGGAAAGAACCTCTCCGAAAAGCTTATTACCAAAAGAGGTTTCAGACAAGGAGACGGCCTGTCGTGTGATCTTTTCAATATTTTGTTGTAAAAGGTTTTACGAGATGCGAAGGTCAAAATAAATCGAACAATATATGTATACAAACAGCCATACGGTACTTGCTAATGCCGAAGACATTGACACCATGGGGAGATCTGTAAAGCAATTAAGTGATACTTTTCCAAAAAAATGAAAAAAAAATCTTTAGAAAACCCACGAATATTGGAGAAAAAAATTCTTAAAAAAATGTTGATGTTTAGTGAAACAAGTAAAAAAAGTGTTAAGTTTATACCCTCCACCATAAAATAACCTAAATGGAATAATTGGTTTCCTTTCCATTGGGAAAGTACTTAGATCCTCCGCCACGTCAAGGCATGTTCCTAGGTGGAGTAAATTATGTTACTATATAATACCGTTTAGCTTTACATAAAATCTCAATTAACCCTATTGGTTAAAAATTTTAGCTAAAAATCTCAAAATACGGAAACATGGACCTATATTGACCAAAACATGAACCTATATTGACGATTTTTGATCGAGAGGTTTCTTGACCACAGAGAACCTCATATGTCAATTTACATCTAGTTCGGTTAAAAATTGTACCTAAAAATCTCAAAATACGGAAAATCTGGAGGTACCGTTATATGGGAGCTATTCCAAAATATGCACCTATATTGACGATATTTGGTGTATAAGTTTCGGGACCACTGGTAACCTCATATGTCAAATTACAGCTAGTTTGGTTAAAAATTGTAGCTAAAATCCTCAAAATACCTAAAATCGGGAGGTACCGATATATGGGGGTTATACCAAAACATAGACCTATATTGACGATTTTTGGTGGATAAGTTTCGGGACCACAAATAACCGCATACGTCAAATTGCAGCTATTTAGTTAAAAAATTGTAGCTAAAAATATATGGGGGCTATACCAAAACATGGACCGATATTGACGATGTTTGGTGGATAAGTTTTGTGGCCACAGGTAACCTCATATGTCAAATTACAGGTAGTTCGGTTAAAAATTGTAGCTAAAATCCACAAAATACCGGAAATCGGGAGGTACCGATATATGGGGGCTATACCAAAACATGGACCGATATTGACGATGTTTGGTGGATAAGTTTTGTGGCTACAGGTAACCTCCTATGTCAAATTACAGCTAGTTCGGTTAAAAATTGTAGCTAAAATCCACAAAATACCGGAAATCGGGAGGTACCGATATATTGGGGCTATACCAAAACATGGACCTATATTGACGATGTTCAGTGGATAAGTTTCGTGGCCACAGAGAACCTCATATGTCAAATTACAACTAGTTGGGTTAAAAGTTGTAGCTAAAATCCACAAAATACCGAAAATCGGGAGGTACCGATATATGGGGGCTATACCAAACCATGGACCTATATTGACGATGTTCAGTGGATAAGTTTCGTGGCCGCAGAGAACCTCATATGTCAAATTACAGCTAGTTGGGTTAAAAATTGTAGCTAAAATCCACAAAATACCGAAAATCGGGAGGTACCGATATATATGGAGGCTATACCAAAACATGGACCATATTGACGATGTTTGTTGGATAAGACGGACGGACGGACTTTCGTAGATCGACTCAGAACTTTACGCTGATCAACAATATATATACTTTTTAGGGTCGCAAATTATTATATCAATGCGTTACAAACGGAAAAACAAACTTAATATACCCTCCATACTATGGTGGAGGGTATAATAAAAACTTCAAAGTACCTGAAAACGGGCGGTATCTTTACATGGGGGCTATACCAAAACGTGGACGTGGAATTTTTGATAAAATGTTTTTTGACCTACAGAGACCCTAAATGCCAAATTGTATCTAATCCGGTCTGAAAATGTAGCGAAAAACTCCAAAATACCTTAAATCGGGATGTACCGTTATATGAGGGCTATATCAAAACTTGGACCTATATCCATATTTTTTTGTAGATATGTTTTTGACCTCCATGTATCCTAAATGCCAACTTATAGCTAATTCGGTCTGCAAATGTGGCAAAGAACGTCAAAATACCTCAAATCCGGAGGTACCGTTATATGGGGGCTATATCAAAACTTGGACCTATATACATCATAGCTAATTCGGTCTGCCAATGTGGCAAAGAACGTCAAAATACCTCAAATCAGGAGGTACCGTTATATGGGGGCTATACCAAAGAGTGGACCGATATAGCCCATCTTCAAACTTGACCTGCCTATGGAAAAATGACTATCGGGTGCAAAATTTCAGCACTCTATCTCAATTATTGCGGACACTAGAGTGATTACAACAGACGGACAGACGGACATGGCTAGATCGTCTTAGAATTTTATCCTGATCAAGAATATATATATTTACTTTATAGGGTCGCAAATGATTAGTTAGATGTGTTACAAACGGAATGACAAACTTAAAAAACTGAAAAAATCCATGGATATTGAAAAATATTGTTTACAAAATTCGTAAATATTAAAAAAATTTAATTAAACCAAAAAATAAATATATAAAATATATTCTTTAAAAAATCCACTCATGTTGAAAAAATATTCTTAAAAAATCTACAAATATTGAAAAAAATCTGAAAAAATCGACGAATATTGAAAAATATTCTTTGCGAGTATTCTATTCGAATCTGCGAATATTAAAAAAATAACTTTTTTCAATATTTAATATTAAGACTTTTTTCAATATTCTTGGATATTTAAAGAACTTTTTTAAGAACATTTTTTCAATATTCGTGGATTTTTAAAGGATATTTTTCCAATATTCGTAGATTTTTTAAGAATTTTTTTTCCAATATTCGTGGATATTTTAAGAATTTTTTTTCTATATTCGTGGATTTTTTATGATTTTTTTTTCCTATATTCGTGGATTTTTTAAGAATTTTTTTTTCAATATTCGTGGATTTTTTAAGCATTTTTTTCAATATTCGTGGATTTTTTAAGATTTTTTTTTCAATATTCGTGGATTTTTTTAAGAATCTTTTTCAGTGTTTATGGATTTTTTAAAGAATATCTTAAAAAAATCCATTAATGTTAAAAAAATCCACGAATAATAAAAATAATATTCTTAAAAACTCTCGAATATTGAAAAATCATTCTTTACAAAATCCACGAATATTGAAAAAACATTCTTTACAAAATCCACGAGTATTGAAAAATTATTGTTTAAAAAAACCACGAACATTGACAACATATTCTTTAAATATCCACGAAATTTAAAAAAAAATCTTAAAAAATCCACGAATATTGAACAAATATTTATAAAAAAAATTCAGGAATATTGCGAAAATATTCTTTAAAAATCCACTCATATTAAAAAAAATATTCTTTTTCAGTCGGTCTGGCGGTAAACGGCGATAAAACCAAGTTTTTGGTATCAACTCGTAATCCGTCCACGGATATCGGATTTACTTTGAATGTTGCTACCTACAATTTTGAGGTAGTTAAAGACTTTGTCTACCTCGACATACAACGACTGCGTTGGCTAGGCCATGCCATAAGAATGAATGATGGTGATGATCCCGCTAAAAGAGCGTATAAATACGGACCGCATGTCGGCTCACGCGGAATTGGAAGAACAAGGCTTCGTTGGAGCGAAAAAGTGAAACGCGACATCAGAAAACTCCATATCCCAGATTGGGAAAATACAGCAACAAACAGAGAGGAATAGAGATATTGGAGACTTTTTCGGCTTATGGAACTAATGTTACACAAAAATTTAACAGTTCGTAATATTTTTCTCCTTATGGTTGAGAGTGTAAAACCCTTGACCCCATAGAATTTAACACATTTTTTTATGCGCAATTTTGATAACTTTTAAGAAAATATTTGGATACCCTACAAACAATCCTTGTTTCATACTTTCAATGTACTATCGTCATTTTCTTACAATTTAAATAATTGTATTCAAAGTTATAACTATGTATGTATGTATTTGTAGTTGATTCTGATCTGAATCTATGACAACTAAACTACTTAACAGATTTAACAAGGACAGTTGTTACTCCATTACATTCATCTGGAATAACTATACCATAGTAATGTAAATCTCTATCAGAATGAATCAATTGCGACTACATACATACATACATCGTACATCCATCCATCCATCCATCCGTACACAAATCAACCCTTACTGACAAATCTTCTACCATTGTATACGATACGCAAAAGGATTAATCCGCTTAATACTTTAAGCTCTTACTACTATAAAATCATGTTTTATTTTTGTTATAATTGGTTAGCAGAGGTCTTTAGCGTTCGTTGTAGACATAAAATAAATCTCTTTAATATGCCAGAGAAGTATGGAAGAGAATACGACGATATTGGTATAATACAGGCAAATTGTTGTTGCACAGCATTTCCAATATGTATGAACGGTGTAAGTGTGTCCGTTATTGTAACCAGGATATAGTTTGAGCGGTAAGGGCATTTGGTTTTATTTAAATAAATAAATTCTGCAACGAAAAAGGATTAAAACTTCTTTAACCCTCATTTGGGTAAAAAAACAAATGTAATTGTCTGAGATAATGTTGGAGAAAAACAACAGAAGAGAAATTCAATTTTAATACAATATTGAGGAAAGGTGTTTAATGAAAATGATTGAATTTGAAATCAATTAACAATCGTGGTTTTAATATAGTGTGTTTAGACACCTCGATGTAAATTAGGGCACATATACAAGTTATTCTTCCAGAAGAACTGGCGCGTCGGTTCCTTGTTTCCTCGAACCTTTTCACCAAAGCGGTCTTTGTTCATAGAAAAATCACCCAGTCGGAAAAGTTGTTGAAAGTACCAACAACAAAGTTAAGTAAAAATTCTTAGAAAGTTTAAGGTGGTTTCGTACTTACAATTGACTTTAGTTATATCGAAGTCTTTGCGCTGTTCCATGGGACCAGCTGTGCTTAACACTTTCTCTGTGGACTGATGATGTTGATGATGCTGCTGCTGTTGTTGGTGCTGATGGTGTTGAGCTGCAGCAGCAGCTGCTACAGCATTTAAAGCTGACGGAGGTAAACATGTAATACTGCCCATAACACGTTGAGCCTGATGATGGCTATCGGAACGTTGGTGATGCTGCTGTTGCTGTGCTGAGGTATTATGATGCGTTGGATTATGATGATCATCACGTTCATTTAACTTTGGTGTAGAACTATTTTGACTAGTAATGGAGTTAGGTTGTCCCAGAGGTGTTGATGATGACAATTCACGATGTAATGTGGGTGATGGGGTTGTATTGTGATTGGACAAATTACCTGTGGAATAATGTGGACTACGTTGTAAGTCGTTTTGTTGCTGTTGCTGCTGCTGTTGTAATTGCTGCAACTGTTGCAACTTGTCCTGGACACCCTGGAAAGATGATCTTCTGTGCTGTTGCAGGCGATTAGCCTCATTGGATGTATCTTCTCCTACTAGAGGAGTAGACGCAGAAGAAGAGTTTTGTGCATTTGTATTTGTGGGTGATTGTCGGCTAATGTGATGACCCATTGTGGATACCAACGAAGAAGAGGCAGATTGTTGTGGTGTTGGAGGTGGCAAAGGTGGTGGAGGCGATGAAGAATGTTCTGTTTTAACCACAACATCGGCATGCAACGATTCATTGCTGGCTTGCTTGTTGGCATTAGCAGCAGCTGCTGCTGCAGCAGCATTGGCTACACGTGTTAAAGCCAAAGCTTGACTCTGAAAGAAAACAAAAACAAAAACCATTAAAATAACATTTTATAGAAACACTTTTTCGACAAGAAGAAAAATAAAAAAATTGTCTTCCTACAGATGATTGTTATTATTTTATTAACTTAACTAAATGACTTAAATTATTTCTTGTTGTCGCACTGATTGTGTGTCATTCGAATAACAGTACACCAAAGAAAATTTCACTTAAATCTAAATCATTGACGTCCACTTCGCGCTTACTGGTGGCATCAGCAGCATCAGCTTGGCTTGTCATTTAATTGGTTTGTCTCGTCTTGTCCGTCAATCGTTAAAGAAAATAACCCAGTTTTTTTTTTCTTTTCGAAATTTAATTCTTTCATTTCGAACAATTGGATATTATTGAGCTTTATTTGGTGAACAAATCAAAGTAGAGTATAAAGTTCAACACAATTGTTTTTCAACTATATTTATATTGGTAAAAATAATTCGTTTATGAGTGTGTGTGTTCGTTTGTATGTGTACAAACAATGTTGTATAGCTGTTATTCTAACAGTTAAACGAATTTAAGCGATCATATTCAATAACCTTAATGGGTGACAGTCAATACACTTTTCTCTCTAAATTTTGGGCTTATGTGTGTACGAGTACATGTGCCAAGATTTATTTATTAAGACAAATTACTGAGACAAGTGTGGAGAATTTGACCAAGGTTCGGAAAATAACAATAAAAAGTATAACTACAAATTTAATTAATAATTTAAGTGTAGCAACAAATATTTAAACATTTGGCAGTAATCGGTTTTACAGGCATTCGTCAAACAGGTCAAAACTCGGAAAAAAAACTCAAGCGAATAAAGTAGAGATCACATGATCCCAGTTGTCGCAATAACTATAAGATTGTATACAACATATATGTATGGTGCTGCCCGAAATATTTGGCAGACTTTCATTATCAGGTTCTTACCTTGCAATACTTCCACCAGAAGAAGAGATATTTTCAGTGGAAATAAATTTCAAATTTCTCTAGTATTTGACCAATTTTGGTAAAGCAATTGGAACCAATTAAAATTGGCAATTTTGTTGAAATGCCCTTAACCAAAGCTCGGATATTTGTCTTTACAATTCACATAAGTTGACTTTGCCAACTGTCGTGCGCCTGAATCCGTAAAAACTTCCCAGGTGTAATCACTTTTCATTTAAAGTTAGTTAATGTGGGTGATGTAGGGGATGGAAGATACTAAGGAACGGTCCTGACCGGTTTTAACATGGCAAAGTCCAGGACTTATCTTGATCCCTCTTTCATCTCATGTGGACACTGACCTCCCCGTGGTGTCACCTGGGGAAATGCCTTTAACACCCGTTAAAGGTAGTGAGCTAACATGTGCCGAGCGTTCACCCATAAGAACGTTAAAAACTTAGGTTTTGGCGTCGGGTTAGTAACCGTCCCCTAGAAAAAACAGCCTACTATGAAACAACGAATGAAAAGAAAACCGAACCGCTCTAAAGTTGACGAACCCCGCAAACGTTTTAAAGACCATGATCTGCGAATTTGCACCTGGAATGTTCGCACTCTTTATAGAGAAGGTGCAGTCTTTGCATTGGCAGACGTACCTGTAAAGTACAAGGCCGATATTACTGCCATACAGGAAATACGATGGATTGGGAAAGGCGTCACAACAACACCTAAAGGTGACGCGCTGTATTATAGCCGCCATGATGTAAAATATGAGTTTGGTTGCGGATTTGTAGTTAGTCGAAGACTAAAACATCTGCAATCCAGCTTCACCCCAGTGCATGAAAGACTCGCTACAATTCGAATTAAAGCTAAATTCTTAAACATCAGCTTTATTTGCGCTCATGCTCCCACTGAAGAAAAGGACGAACAGACCAAAGATATATTTTACGAGCGCTAAGAAGAAACATATGACCGTTGCCCTGCCCATGACATTAAAATTATTCTAGGCAATTTTAATGCCAAAATTGGAAAGGTGAATATCTTTGGCCCAACAGTCGGGAATTTCAGTATGAGGCTGATAGACTTCGCAGCTGCAAAAAACATGGTAGTTAGCAGTACCAGATTTAATCATCTCGATATTCATAAGGGCACCTGGCTATCTCCAGATCAAAGAACAAGTAATCAAATTGATCATGTTGTAATAGATGGAAGGCATTCATCCAGCGTGTTGGATGTACGATCGTTCCGAGGCGCAAACATTGATTCGGACCACTACCTTGTTGCAGTAAAGTTACGTTGCAAATAAAGCACGGACAGACACAACGCGGAAGTTGGACATCGATAGGCTGCAAACACAACAGATAGCCACGGCATATTCCACTCGACTAGCCCAATTGCTTAATGAGAGCACCTATTGTCCCGATAACATAACAACACAATGGCAAAATATTGCCCACTCCATGCAAACAGCCGCAAAATCCATACTTGGATACCTGAGACCTCCACAAAGGAATTCATGGTATGACCAGGAGTGTCGTGCTGCTACCGAAGAGAAAAATGCGGCGTATAGAGCTACCTTACAATCAGTAGCAACGCGTAGCGCGTGAGAGTGATATCGAGAGAAAAGGAGAAAAGAGAAATGTCTTTTCCGCAAGAAAAAGAGAGAAATGGAAAAGCGGGAGTGTGAAAAAATCGAGATGTACAGGAGCCAGAATGAAGTCCGAAAATTCTACAAAGCGTGAAACATCAAACAGATGGCTTTGGTACAGGCACATCCTCCTGTAGAGACCGGCAAGGTAATCTGTTAACAGATACAGATAGCGTGCTCAGGATATGGAAGGAACATTTCTCCAATCTGCTAGTATCCAATAGTAGCGAAAACGATGATACCACAGATCCAATCCCAGAAGATGGTATAGAATGTTATCTGCCCGGCCAAGATGAGGTAAAAACAGCAATAAACCGACTGAAAAATAATAAAGCAGCAGAAGCCGATGGCTTACCAGCCGAGCTGTTTAAAACCGGAGGCGACGCGCTGATAAGGTGTATGCATCAGCTAGTTAGCACCATCTGGCAGGAAGAACGCGTACCCGACGATTGGAACCTGAGCATCCTGTGTCCCGTCCACATGAAAGGAGATAAGACTGTATGCTCCAACTATAGGGGCATCAGTCTTCTCCCTATTGCCTATAAGATACTGTCAGGGATATTGTGCGACCGACTAAAGCCAATGGTCAACGAAATAATTGGACCATACTAATGTTGCTTTATACCTGGCAAGTCCACCCTTGACCAGATATTTACCCTGCGGCAAATCCTGGAGAAGACCCAAGAGATGCAGATCGACACATATCACCTTTTTGTCGATTATAAAGCAGCATTCGACAGTCCCCTCCGATCAAAGGTATTCCATGCAATGTCTGAACTTGGTATCCCCGCAAAGCTCATCCGGCTTTCTAAGGTGACTTTAACTGATACTAGGTCCTCAGTTAAAATTGGAAAGAACCTCTCCGAACAGTTCAATAATAAAAGATGTTTCAGGCAAGGAGACAGCCTTTCGTGTGACCTATTTAACATTTTGCTGAAAAAAGTAGTACGAGATGCAAATGTCAAAAGAAATGGCACAATTTACACCAATAGCCACATGTTACTTGCTTATGTTGATGACATAGACATCATGGGACGATCAGTAAAAGAAGTAACTGATACCTTTAGGAAGGTCGAAGCAGAATCTGCGAAAGTGGGTCTGGCGGTAAACGAAAAGACCAAACAATTTCGATAGAATTTGCTGTTCTCTAGCAAAAACGTGAAAACCTAAACAACCTAATAATGTGACCTCTGACCGCGATTTATTTAAAAAACCAAAAAACATTGTAGTTTTAAAATCGGCAAAAACTTCCCAGTTGTAAGCACCTCTCATTTAAACTTAGTTCAGGAGCACCCTGTGTTGTAATGAGTACTGGGAGAACTATCCGAAATAAAATTTAAAATTTATAAGCAAACAGGTCTCATGGTCTATTCTAAAGAAGTGGACCGATAAAGTTCGTCTTCAAATTCGATATATGTTGGGAAGAACAATTCAGATGTACAAAGGTTCAAATCGAGGTCTCTTTTTAAGAGCCATATTTGGTAACCCCGATAAAACTTATACTGTCGGACGTACCTTTCTTTCGTTTATGAAGAAGACTAAATACCAAATTTTAGAAAGTTCGGTAAAACAATGTGGCTAACTTTCAAAATACCGAAATTCGGGAGGTACCGTTCCATGGGGGCTATATCAAAACGTCGATCTATATTAATTGTTCCACAAACATCCCAGATGGGACAAGGGAGACTTCTCTCATATCAATGAGTGCACCCCGATTCATATTAGCTCAATGATATGGGACCTACTGTTTATCGCCGAGTCCGAACGGCGTGTCTTAAGACACCACTTGTAGAGAAGTTTTACATAGCTGAAATACTCAGAAAATGTCGCCAGCATTACAGAGGGGTATTTTGCCACAGCTGAAAAATGTTTGATGTTGCCTGGCCGGGGAATCGAACCCACGACTTCAGCGTGCAAGGCGGACGTGCATCCCATAGCACCACGGTTGCATCCGTCAATCTATACCTTCAAATTTCTGGCGCAAAGTTTTTAGGCTCAAAGAAGACTAAATACCGAATTTCCGATATTTCGGTAAAACCTTCAAAATACCGAAAATCTATGGCGGATATAGGACCCCGCGGACCTATACTGATAATTCTCTTCTGGAATATTTTATAACCCCATGGAAGACTAAATAAAAAAATGTCAGTCTTTCGGTGGGATATTGACGTCACAACCTCCAGAATTACGAAAATCGGGAGGTACCGTTCTATGGGGGCTATATCGAAACGTGGACCTATGCCGACGAATTTCAGTGAGAAAGAATTTACTTCCAACAAAGACTAAATACCAAATTTCAGCCATTTCGGTGGGTTGCTGAGGTCACAACCTTCAAAATACGGAAAATCGGGAGATACCGATCTATGGGGGCCATATGAAGGCGTGAACCTATACCGAAAAATTTCAGGTGGAAAATCTTATACCCCAAACGAAAACAAAATACCAAATTTTAGCCATTTCTGAAGAATATTGAGGCCACAACTTTCAAAATACGGAAAATCGGGAGGTACCGTTCTATGGGGGCTATCTGAATGCGTGGACCAATACCGACGAATTTCCGGGGGAAAATTTTTATACCCCCAACGACGACTAGGTACCAAATTTCAGCCATTTCGGTTTGATAATGGGACTAAAACCTTTAAAATACCGAAAATCGGGTGGTACCGTTTATGGGGGCTATAAGAAGGCGTGTAACTATACCGATAAATTTCATATGGAACGTTTAGTACCCCAAATGAAGACCAAATACCAACTTTGAGCAATTTCGGTGGAATATTGAGGCCACATCCTTCAAAGGGAGGTACCGATCCATGAGGGACTATACTAAGGCGTGAACCAATACCTTCAAATTTCATATGGAACGCCTAATACCCTAAATGAAGACCAAATAACAAATTTCAGCAACTTCGGTGGAATATTGAGGCCACAATCTTCAAAATATTGGAGGTACTGGGGGCTATACTATACTTTCTGGGGGAAGTTTTATACCCCCAACGAAGACAACATTCAAAATTTCAGCCATTTCTGAGGAATATTGAGGCCACAATCTTCAAAATACCGAAAATCGGGAGGTACCGTTCTATGGGGGCTATTCTAAGGCGAGGACCTATACCGGAAAGTTTTATACCTCCAACGAGGACAAAATACCAAATTTCAGCCATTTCTGAAGAATATTGAGGGCACAACTTTCAAAATACCGAAAATCGAGAGGTAGCGTTCTATGGGGGCTATCTGAAGGCGTAAATCTATACCGACGAATTTCGGGCGGAGAGTTTTATAACCCCGACGAATACTAGGTACCAAATTTCAGGCATTTCGGTGTGATAATGAGGCTAAAACCTTTAAAATAGCGAAAATCGGGTGGTACCGTTCTATTGGGGGCTATATCAAAACGTGGACCGATATAGCCCGTTTGCAATACCAAACATCCTAGAAGTAATAGAAAATTCTATAGCAAATTACGAAGCTTTATCTTAACAAGTAAAAAAGTGTCAGTCGGCTTTGCCGACAGATATATACTCTCAGACAATTTGAAGCGAAACTTTCACCTCCGGACAGATATAATTTATTTAAGGTCTCTTCAGAATTTTGTGGCAATTTTTGGACATTTGAACTTGCCGACAAAAATGTGGATTAGGAATTAACTGCACTAAGACACACATGTTGAACTTTTGTAGGGAAGGTACCCTTAGGGAGGACCGATATGGCCCATTTTAGAAATTAAACTAAATTTTTATAAAATATTAGAAGTTCCAAAGTATGGACCAAATTGGTTGCCCCATTCAAGTGATATCGTAGTGACATGTTTTAAATATTGGGGAGAAGTACCGAAAGTTGTGGACCGGTATTGCCCATGAAACTAAGTTTGGATATAATATGACGAAGACCAAATGTTGGACCAAATCGGTTGAACAGTTCGAGAGTTATCGTGCTCTTCGACCGCCACATATGGTGACATAGGGGGTTTTTACACCTTTCGGGCTGTTTTCCCAACAAATATGGACTTGTCCCTGAAAAAACTTTTACCGTCGTAATGGAGGTAGCGAATGCAAATCGCTTAAACAAAAATCAAAGTGATTCGAGAGCACGTCTTAAAGTAAACTTATCCGAAATTTTGTGTGAGAGGTACCAGAAGGAGGAGACAAATATCGTCCTAATTCGAACCTGATCTATATCTGGTAGATATATTAGGATGTGCAAAGTATAGATTACATCGGTCACTCCCTTCAAGAGTTATCGTGAGCAAAATTGTTCCGAACATATTTGAAGTTTTGTGGGGGAGAAACCTGAAGGAGTGGACCGATATAGCCCATCTTCGAATTTAAACTATGTTTTGATAAATTATTACGAAGGCCAAATTTTGGACCGAATACACAGATCCCTTCGAGTGTTATCTTGCGCTCCAACTACTACACAAGGTGTCATGGGGGCTTTTTGCACCTTTCCGGCCATTTTCTCAGGAAGTATGGACTTGCCCCTGATTAAACATGTACCATCGTATGGGGGGAAGTGAATACAAGTTGTTGCAACAAAAATCAGAGCAGGTCCTAAACTGAACTTATCCGAAATTTTGTGTGGGAGGTACCAGAAGGAGTAGGCCGATTGAGTATTGGAACCTCATCTAAGTCTGGTAGAAATTTCACGATGTGCAAAGTATGGACCAAATCGGTTACTCCCTTCAAGAGTTATGCCCTCAAATTTTCCGAACATTTTGGAACCTTTGTGGGGGAGGTACCGGAAGGATTGGACCGATATAGCTCATCTTCGAACTTAAACTAAGTTTGGACAAAATATTACGAAACCCAAAATTTTAACCGAATCGGTTCATCCGTTCCAGAGTTATCGTGCGCACCAGCCAGACAGACAGACAGACAGACGGACATTGCTAGATCAACTCCAAATTTTCTGAAACACATTTTGTCCAAACATACTTGGGTTCTAAAACCATTATTTCGATGAGACACATTTTGCCCGTAGGAAAATGCATATACCCTAAAGGCTGAGGGTATACAAATTGCGAGCTGTATCCTGATTTTAACAGACGGACGGACATGGTTATATCGGAAATTTACCCTGATCACTAATATATGCACTTTATAGGGTCTCCGATGACTATTTCGATGTGTTATAAACGGAATGGCAAATTTAATTATACCCTCCATATTATGGCAGATGGTATAAAAAATCAGGGTGGACTAGATCCAGGGTCGAATGTTATCAGTGTGATAAAGGGGGTGGTACAGCTAATTTTGGAGCGGACGAACAGGCATAAGCGAGGTGCAGCGTTACGAATGCCCAACCTACGGAACGCCCAACCTATTCGGGACGAACGGGCTTAAGCGGGAGGCAATGTTACGAATGTAATAGTACGTGTATATATAATTAATAAACCTACTGGGTTTCAAATGTCAACTCTTTTGCCTATACGTCAAATAAATCCTCATAAGGAAGGTTAACCCTGCAAAGGCTATAATATAAACATGGCCTAACTGGCAGACTTAAGTTAATTTAAATGAATTTCTGTTAATTTAAGAATTTCGATTGTAACCTAAATTTTTATTAAGCATTTATTTTATTTGTAATAGTTTTGCAACAACAACTACTGTATGGAGTTTACTACAATCATGAAATTATCGCTTGGTCTTAACTTACACTTTTTACTTATATATAGTTTTTGTCGTACTCTTTCTCTCTCATTCATTTTGACGTCATCTATTGTAACCCTTCTACTCTTTCCTCTACTCTACTCTACTCTTTCCTACTACTCTACTCTTTCCTCAGCCGAATTTTTTGTTTATTTATTCCTCTGTTTGTATATGAGTATGTGTGTATGTGCATCTAGATTTTGTTTGAACATTGGAGAACCTTCCAGATGAAGGATGCTAGAAGAGTCTATACATAAGCGAGCGAGTATAAATACGAAAGAATAGCAGTTGAGGGAGTGAATTGTAATTTAGGTTAGGATAGGTTGAAAAGAGGGGTGATGCAGGATCACCACATGTCCGTGTGTACATACTCTTAAGCCATAGAGTAGGCCTGTTGTGCGCTCTAATTTGTGGTCAGGATGAGGTTGTAAACTTTGTGTATGAATTAGTTAAAATTCCTGATTATTCTATTGACGTTAGTCTAAGATTTCTGTCATGTTGACATACTCTCTTAAAGTTTTGAGCTCGATTGTACTGATGTGATCGAGTCCTTGTATTATGTCGCTCCGTAGAAGCTGTTTTCTCGGGTTTGTGAAGGCCTGGCAGTGACAGAGGTAGTGTTCCATCGTTTTGTCGTCCTCTCTGCATGCTCTGCATTCACTGCTTCCTGCACAACCTATTTTGTGCAGGTGCGCTTGTAGACCCAAGTGTCCTGTGAGGATACCCGTCAGTCTACTAATGTTTTTTTACTTAGCAAAAGTAGTCCCTTTGTTTTGTCCTCGTCTGGGTTCCCCCATAGGATTTTTGTGTTTTTTCCCTTGTCTTCTCTATTCCAGAGGGATATATGTACATCTTTTGCCCATGCCTTTAGCTCTATGCGCGTCGCCTTTAAGGGCTTGGCGTTATCTATGCTGACTGTAGGTTGCTCCCTTGCCTGTTTTGCTAAGGAGTTTGCTCTTTCGTTACCCCTAATCCCAATGTGCCCTGGTACTCATATAATGTTTACCGTACCATGTTGGGAGTAGTTGTTAATAGACCGTATGCATTCCAAGACAGTTCTAGATTTTACTGTCTTGGCCGTTATAAGGATGTTCGCAGTGGTAGGCTTTGTGTGAGTGTCAAACCAGACACTCTGTTATCGCTCGGACTTCCGCCTGAAGAATCGTATTATGATCCGGCAGTCGGAGGGAGATTTTCGTTTCTGGTTCCATTATATATAGACCCAGTCCGGTTCTCCCCTCTAGCACAGCCCCATCCGTAAACCCGCAGCTTCCAGCGGGAATCTGTGTTAGAGTTCCATCGATCCACATGTCTTTGTCTGGTATTAAAACTTCACACAGAGCTACTTCACTGGTTTCAGGTATGCGGTCTGATACTATTTGGTTTATAGATTCACCCGTTGTGACCTTTAGTATGTTTGGTGGTATGTTTGGTGGTCTCAACTTATCCACTCGCTCATCGACTTTAGCATTGTAGCTGCGATGGCTGCCTCATACCTTACCTGAATTTCTATTGGGTGTATAAACAAAATAGTTTCTAGAGCCCAAGTCGGTGTAGTCCTCATTGTCCCGCTAATGCTTAGGCAACATGTTCTTTGGACTTTTTGCAGTATCTTCACGTTGCATTTTTTGTCCATAGCTGTCCACCATACAACAGACGAGTATGTTAAGATTGGTCTAATTACGCCCCTGTATAGCCATTGTGTCATCCTAGGATTGAAACCCCATTTTGAGCCTATTGCCTTTCTACATGTTGACCAAAATCTTTGTCCCTTGTCGGTCCTTTCTTGAATATGGTCTTCCCAATTTAGTTTCCTATCCAGAATTACTCCTAGGTATTTAACTGTGCGGGAAATAGTTATTGGCCTATTTAGAAAAACTGGTTCCTCGAGGTTACCCACTTTCGTTTTCCTCGTAAATAGACATATTTCCGTTTTTCCGGGTTAGAGTTCAGACCTCTCGATCTGGCCCAGTTGTATGCAACTTTGAGTGCCGTTTCTGCTCTTCTGCAAAGTATATTCGAATTCTTTCCCCTTGGAAGTATTATAACGTCGTCTGCGTAGCAGACTGGGTCAAATCCTTCTTCGGTTAAGGTCCTCAAGAGACTGATTATGGTAGTAACCCACAAAAGAGGTGATAGTATCCCTCCCTGTGCCGTTCCTTGTCCGACTTTGTCTCTTATTTTGACGTCATATAGCCCACAGCTTATCCATCTGTTTCTTAGTATAGTTGATGCAGTTCCTTAAGGTCCTGTCTACCTGAAACTCGTCTAAAGAGTGGATCAGAATTGTAATTTAGATCGCGAATTAAAACCGTCAAAACCAAACCTTTTTAAGCAGTAAAGAGTCACCTGAACAGAGTAAAGCTCTGTGCTTACTATAAGAGTTTAGCAGTGTGCTTAGTAGAGAAATAAAGTCTTGTGTGAATATTGTCAAGACAGCATTGTAGAATTGTAAAAAAACTCGTTTTATATGGAACAAATAATATCGGGGAATAAATCGACGTCTACGCAGAGCTAAATATAATTTAATTACGTAACAATATTAAGCAACATGCAAATTGAGAAAAATTCCAATCAAACAATTCTACCATAGCCTTGGCCAGGGACCCCGTTCATTCAACTCCCAAAAAAAATTTAATATATTCCAAAAAAAACTAAATATATAATAAATCTTAAACCACATCCGCTATAAAAGCCAATTTTAATCTTATCCCTGTAGCAGCCCAGCACAATGTCTTCCACGAAAAACCAGTAGTG
The DNA here is from genome assembly GCF_047663935.1 of Musca autumnalis. Lineage (NCBI taxonomy): Eukaryota > Metazoa > Arthropoda > Insecta > Diptera > Muscidae > Musca > Musca autumnalis. Next base: position 35,970,878 of record NW_027412088.1, read on the forward strand.
TTTTTTAATCATCTAACAGATCATAAGGATAAACATCATGAAAATGATGATTTTGATCTTTCCCAATAAAATGCCCAAAGATATTTTAGTCCCAAAATTGAAACGTGTTTTGCATTGCTTAGGCAAGGTATACGAAATTGAGAACACCGCTTTCTGTATGTTTGAATATGCCTTCAATTTTGTTCTTGTTCTTCTCTTTTTTTTTGACAAACATACATATTTCATTATAATTTTCTACAGTAGCATCGATAAGTTAGCGATCAACGACACAAGTAATCGATCTTTGTCTACAACTCATAATCAAAGAAGGAATTCATTCACTCCATAAGCAACGTGTATGAATATGATTGCTAAGGGGACAAATTGCTCTGATATTGATGTAGCCGGACGGCAATATTATCATGTCTGGTGTTTCATCGTCAGCATCGTCATCATTGGAATAGTGGGACAGCGAAAATCATTTACGCTTTAATCAATTTTTGTCCAAGATGCAATGAAATTGCTTATACAGTCTGGCGTTAAACTTTAAACTGCAGTACTAATGTCCACGGATGCTGGCTGCCTGGCAATAGTAGCTGTTGGCATGTTTGCCCCTTTGCACCACCACTCCCGTTCTCCTTTGATAGGTAGCTGGCTAACTTACTTATTACTTTTGAAGTTTAGCCCTAAAGCGTTTCAACAGCCATTATAATGCATCCTCATATCAATGAAACTGCAATAATGAATGAACCATTAAACGGATCTTGCTTTTGGTGGGTTTTACGTTAATGCAAAGAAGTCAATTTTGATGAACAGAAAAAAAAACGCAAGAGTTTGGAGTGTAAGCTATCCACTAACCAGTCAGGAGGCTGTCAGCTACTCAAAAATACTACATACCAGTACCTCAAACTCATAGCAGCAGATCACCAATATTGATTGCTGTTGGGGATAAGGATGTCAGAATGGTTGTTGTAAGTGTGTGTGTGTGGGTAAGTATTAATGCTGCTGTTAGTCCGCCTGGCGAACGATGCGCACATGTCAAAAAATTGACGAAAATTCGATCAACAAAAATTTTAATTGATCGCCCTGAAGTTATGATGAAATTGATCTTTAGCATAGTATTTTATACAAACACAAGTGTAAAATGTACAGATGTTTGTACTCATATATACACAGAAAAAACTTTCATTGTAGTGAATTCAGTGTTTATTATATCTTCTTTTCGCCAAATGTGTGTACGTCTGTCGAGCTATTGTGATTATAATAATAAGAGCTACTGTAGTTTTTAATTTTTGTACATTTTTTTTACTGAGGTGAACCAGTGCTGGCACAGTAAATGCATATTTTTTAAACGTAGGTTTGAAATATTGTGCGGAAGGCCATATTAAAATATGATGCTGCTCAAGACATTTGCAACTGGGTAGATTTAAGGTCTTGACATTCCTTTCTTATAGCCGAATGTTTATTTCAAAATTTTTTAAAGGATTAGTCGGCTTTGCCGACAGAGATATACCTTCAGCCTATGTCTGGAGTCACTCAGATTTATGTGGCCCTTTTTATACCCTGCACCATAGGATGGGGGTATATTAAGTTTGTCACTACGTTTGTAACTACTCGAAATAATCATTGTAGACCCCACAATGTACATATATATATTCTTGATCAGCGTGCAATTCTACATCGATACAGTCATGTCCGTCCGTCTGTCCGTCTGTGGAAATCACTCTAGCGTCCGAACGGGTTGACGTAGGTGGATGAAATTTTGGGAAAATCTATTATATTTTGGTATTGAAAGCGGGCTATGTAGGTCCACGCTTTCGTATAGCCCCCATACAAAAACACGCGTGACGCGTCGTCGTTTTAAGGATTTTTTTAAGATATTTGTCCCATTTTACCACCGAATTGGTTGGTATTTAATGTCTCCAGAGGCCAAAAAACATTGCTACAAAGTTGGTTAATATAGGTCTACGTTTTGGTATAGCCCCCATATAACGCCTCATATAAAGTACGCGTCATTTTAATATATTTTTAATGTATTAGTCCCATTTGACAACAGAATCGGTTGTAACTTTGTATTTTTTGGTTCCACAGGCAAAGAAACATTCGAAGGCTTTAGCCTCATTATCACACCGAGATGGCTGAAATTTGGTATTTAGTCTTCGTTGGGGGTATAAAACTTTCCCCCAGAAATTTGTAGGTATAGGTCCTTTCGATTCTCGGTATTTTGAAGGTTGTGTCCACATTAATCCACCGAAATGGCTGAAATTTGTGGTGGAGGGTATAAAAAGTTCGGACCGACCGAACTTAACGCTTTTCCTACTTGTTGGACATTTAAACTTACCGACAAAAATGTTGATTAGGGTTAAAGTTAAAAAGTGTTGCGGAGGAGCTACTTGAAGGAATCTTTTCGATAGATATCGCGCCCACTAGTCATTTCAGTGGGTCATCGTATAACCTATGGACCAGTATGCCAGGAAGCATGGAATTGTCCACGGCAAACATAATATCGCTGTAAACAAGACCACAACGAACAGTCTCGGTATACATTTATAAGGATCTTTGAACAGACTCTAAGCTGCACTCAGGCAAAAATGTTGAACTTTTGTGGGGGAGGTACCCTAAGAAGAGGACCTATATGGTCCATTTTAGAAGTTAAACTAAATTTGGAGAAAATACTAAGAGATTCAAAGTTTGGACCAAATTGGTTGATCGGTTCGGGAGTTATCGTGCTCTCAAACCACTACATATGGTGCCATAGGGGTTTTTACCCCTCCTAAAAAAACTTTACCGTCGTGATTGAGGCAGAAAACTCAAGTTGCTTCAACAAAAACTAAAGTGATTTATGCTAAAGAGGGTACATACACTTTCATACGGGCAATATGTGCCTCATCGAAATAATGGTTTTAACCCCAAGTATGTTTGGACGAAATCCGTTTCAGACAATTTAGAGTCGATTTAGCCATGTCCGTCCATCTGTCTGTCTGCCTGGCTGGCTGGAGCGCTCGATAACTCTCGGTACAAAATTTGGTTTTCGTAATATTTTGTTCAAACTTAGTTTAAGTTCGAAGATGTGTTATATCGGTCCACTCCTTCCGGTACCTCCCCCACAAGAGTTCGAAAATGTTCGGAAAATTTGTTTGTACGATAACTCTTGTACGGAGTAACTGATTTGGTCCATACTTTGCACATTGTGAAATATCTACCAGACTTAGATGAAATTTCAATATTGACTCAATCGGTCTACTCCTTCGGGTACCTCCCACACAAAATTTAGGATAAGTTCAGTTTAGGACCTGCTCTCGAATCACTTTGATTTTTGTTGTAGCAACTTGTATTCACTGCCCCCCATACGACGGTACCAGTTTCATCAGGGGCAAGTCCATACTTCCTGAGAAAATAGCCTGAAAGTTGCACAAAAACCTTATGACACCGTCTGTAGTGGTTGAAGCGCAAGATAACTTGAACGGATCTGCCGATTCTGTCCAAATGTTGGCTTTAGTAATATTTTGTCCAAACATAGTTTAAGTTGGAAATAAGCCATATCGTTCCACTCCTTCAGTTACCACTCTCACAAAAATTCAAAAATGTTCGGAAAAATTGTGTGAACGATAACTCTTGAAGTGAGTGGCCGATTTGATCAATACTTTACATATCCTAATATGTCTACCAGATATAGATCAGGTTCAAATATGGACTATATTTGTCCAATCCTTCAGGTACCTTCCACACAAAATTTCGGATAAGTTCACTTTAAGACCTGCTCTCGAATCACTTTGATTTTTGTTGAAGTAACTTGCATTCGCTGCCTCAATTACGACTTTAATAGTTTTTTCAGGGGCAAGTCCATACTTCTTGATAAAACAGTCCGAAAGGTGTAAAAATTCCTATGGCACCTCTATGGCTTTAGAGCGTCCGGGCCATTATCTCAGGAAGTATTGATTACTCCGGAAAAAAATTGTACCATTGTAAATGAGGCCGCTAGAACAACCTACTGGAAAAACAATCAAAACGATGCGAGAGGAGCTCTTAAACTTCACTTTTCCGAATTTTGTTTGGGAGGTACCCGAAAGAGTGGACCGATATAGTCCATATTCTAACCTGATACATGACTGGATGAAATAATACGATGTGCAAAGTGTTTACCAATCAGAAACCCCCTGTTAGAATTATCTTGCTGATTTGCCATTTTGGTTTGTGTCGTCAGGTTTTCTTGGAGCTTTTGTCTCAAGAAGTATGGACTTGCGCAAAGAAACAAATTGTACCGTCGTAAAGATAGCCGCAAGGACAACCTACTGCAAAAAGTTTCAACACGATCCGAGAGGTGCTCCGATATATACCTGGAAGGAATAATACGATGTGCAAAGTTTGGACCAAATCAATTGTTTCCTTCAAGAGTTATCGTTCACACCATTTTAAAGTCAAATTTTGAACTTTTTAGGGGAGGTACCCGAAGGTGTGGACCAAATATTACGACGCCCAAATGGTTAGAATCGGTTGATCCGTTCGAGAGTTATCGTGCGCACCAGCCAGCTAGACAGACAGACGGACGGACATACGTAGTGGTGCTTTATGTGTGTTTAACACCGGGTAAATACAATGCGTCTACCAACGCCCCCACACAGAAAGAACGAGTACCAATGCGCTCACACATATTTGGACGTGGCCGCCTTCTTGGTAAGGAGCGGAGCCTATCTAAACACCTGCCTTTCTTTGGGCCAGATTCGAGCCGAAAAACGACGCCGCACCGACACCAACTGTCCTCCTCAAACAAACCCAACTGTAGAGACGACTATGTGGAGTCTAGTCCTTCTCCTAACAAACACTTGTCGTGCAAAGCTACTTAAACAACAAAAGGCCCGCCTGTCTTCAAGTGCCCTACTGAAATCCCACCCCGCCACTCCATACGTTACACCCATATTGACTAAATCTCGAATGTCATCATAGTACCGGCATTCCGTCGGTATATGACGCCAGCCTTCACTCAGGGATTACCTCCACTAAGTCTAGTCCTTCTCCTAACAAACACTTGTCGTGCAAAGCTACTTAAACAACAAAAGGCCCGCCTGTCTTCAAGTGCCCTACTGAAATCCCACCCCGCCACTCCATACGTTACACCCATATTGACTAAATCTCGAATGTCATCATAGTACCGGCATTCCGTCGGTATATGACGCCAGCCTTCACTCATCCCACACCCACATAAATCTGTCCCGGTCCCATATAATAATCCCAGACTCATGCTAAAGCCGAAGTCTGGTCGGTACAGTACGAACGTTGCGTCACAAATAAATTCGTACGTCACCCTCACCTCAACACCCACTCGGTCACTCCAGACCCCCACGATGCCCATGGCCTCCTCAGCACGACGTTCCCGATCGATTCGAGTCTCAACTTCGATCATGATGAGGAGATCATCTGCATACGCACAAATCTCGAAAGTGGTCGCTAACTCCCGCAGCAGAGAATCCATCATGAGGTTCCAAATAAATGAAACACAGACCCCTGAGGGCAGCCTCGCTCCACATCTATCCAGACCGTCTCATTGGGTCCCATGACACAAGACCTACGTCCATTGAAATAACTGGACCAGGAAACAAACTCCCAACACCTGTCCTCAGACAGCTTAGCGAGCACGCTATCCCACGATAGGAAGTCAAATTCACCCTTAAAGTCAACAAATATGCCCAAGACTGTTTTGCACATGCATCCATTCTACCTTCGGAAAAAGCCGCACTGATGCGGGGAAGGAATCACACTGCGGCACTGCCCAAGCCTCGTCACCATAATCCTCTCTAGCAATTTTCCGAGCACTGCCCCGATACGAGTGAGGATGACTCCTTACCCGATCAGACGACTTGAGGAGCGCCACCCACCCACTCATCTACGAACTTGACCTACCTATGGGCAAAAGATTCTTGTGTGCAATAATATAGCGATGTGTGTATAGTGCATTTGGCTACAAATCAGAAGTGTATTAGCTTATTTGTGAACTTTTAGTGACCATATGCGGCGGCAAATGAGCACCATGCCCTTGTGAAAATAATGGGTTAGTAAGTTGATTTGGATGTAGTTAGGACTGCCAAAAGGTACTAAAAACCCGTCATTTAGTAATGTTTTTTTTTTTTGCTGGGTCATTCGTACAGCATCCCTGACACTATATTATAAGCAATAGGGACCAGACTTATGCCCCTGCAGTTAGAGCACACAGTCTTGTCTTCTTTTCTCAGGTTCTAATTGTCTTCCTGCTAGATGGTGCTAACTAGCTGATGCATATACCTTATCAAGGTGTCTCCTCCGGTTTTGAACAGCTCGACTTCAGACGGCCTCTTGCTGTCGTGCTTTGATATTGTTAAAGTTACGAAGTTTTTCGGCAATTCACGAACACACGACCCGAACGCAACGAAAGAGCACACAAATGTTTTGATTTGTTTTTGTTTGTGTTTTGCAGCATACGTGCATACAACGTTACTAACACACTGTCAAAAGTTGCAAATATTGAGAATTTTGAGTGCCCTCTTCTTGGTCGGCTGTCGTTTACATCAACATCATCTTCTGAGATTGGATCTGTGGTATCTTCGTGGTCTTCGCTAGTATTGGATATATAAAGAGCATTTTTCCAAACTCTTAATGAAAAATGCTCTTTCCATATTTTGAACACACTATCTTTTTTCACTCTTTTCCCTGAGAAAAGTGCGTTTCTACTCTCTCCTTCTCTCCCGATGTCTATCTCGTGCTACTGTTGCACTCACATACAGTTTCAATATTCATAATGACTTGTTCATATAGCCCCCGTAAAGCGGTACCACCCGATGTTCGGTATTTTGAAGATTGTGGCCACAGTAATCCAAAGAAATGGCTGAAATTTGATATTTAGTCTTTGTTGGAGGTAAAAGACTTTCAGACTGAAATTCGACGGTATAGGTTCACGTTTCGACATAGCCCCCATAGAACGGTACCTCCCGATTTTCGTAATTCTGAAGGTTTTGACGTCAATATCCAACCGAAAGACTGAAATTTGTTATGTAGTCTTCTATGGGGTTATAAAATATTCCAGAAGAGAATTATCAGTATAGTTCCGCGGGTTACTATATCCGCCATAGAAGCGTACCTTTTGATTTCCGGTATTTTGAAGGTTTTACCGAAATATCAGAAATTTGGTACTTAGTCTTCTTTGCGTCTAAAAACTTTCCGTCAGTAATATTTAGGTCTGGCCGAACTTAACGCCGTTCTTAGTTTTTATACCCTCAGCATTTATGCTAACGAGGGTATATACACTTTCATACGGGAAAAATGTGAATCATCGAAACAATGGTTTTAGACCCCAAGTATGTTTGGACGAAATGTGTTTCAGAAAATTTGGAGTAGATTGAGCAATGTCCGTCCGTCTGTCTGGCTGGCTGGAGCGCACGATAACTCTCGAACGGATAAACCGATTCTGTTCAAATTTTGGCTTTCGTAATATTTTATTCAAACTTAGTTTAAGTTCGAAGATGAGCTATATCGGTTCACCCCTTAGGGTACCTCCCCCACGAAAATGTTCGGAAAATTTGTGCGCACGATAACTCTTGAAGGGAGTAACCGATTCGGTCCATACTTTGCACATCGTGAAATTTGTACCAGACTTAGATAAGGTTTCAATATGAACGCAATCGGTCCACTCCTTCGGGTACCTCCTACACATAATTTCGGAAAATTCAGTTTAGGGCTATCTCTCGAATCGCTTTGGTTTTTGTTTTCCCAACTTACATTGACTGCCCCCCATACGACGGTACAAGTTTCATTAGCGTAAGTCCATACTTCCTGAGAAAGTAGCATGAAAGTTGCAAAAAAACCCCAATGATATCTTGTGAGGTTGGAGCGCAAGATAACTCTAGAACGGATCTGCCGATTCGGTCCAAAATTTGGCCTTAGTAATATTTTGTCCAAACATAGTTTAAGTTCGAAGATAAGCAATATCGGTGCACTCCTTCAGGAACCTCCCCCAAAACAGTTCAAAAATGTTCGGAAAAATTGTTCGAACTGTAACTCTTGTAGGGAGTGGCCGAATTGGTCCATACTTTACACATCCTAATATATATATATATATATATATATACCAGATATAGATCAGGTTCAAATATGGACTATATTTATCCACTCCATCCGGTATCTCCCACACAAAATTTCGGATATGTTCACTTTAAGACCTGATATCGAATCACTTTGATTTTTTTGAAGCAACTTGCATTCGCTGCCTCAATTACGATGGTAAAAGTTTTTTTAGGGGCAAGTCCATACTACTTGAGCAAACAGCCCGAAGACTGTAAAACCTCCTATGGCACCATATGTTGTGGGTGGAGATCCACTTCCATAACGGTCAATGTCGAGCCATTCCTTTTAGTATCTCCTCCGCAAAACTTTTGATCTTTAATCCTAATCAACATTTTTGTCGGTTCAAACGCCCAAAAATTTTAAAACCTCCTAAATACATACGTATTTTGGGAAAAATTGTTTCAATATACACAGGCTGAGGGTATATCTCTGTCGGCAAAGCCGACTGATACTTTTTTACTTGTTATTTTTAATATTTGTATATATATATTGTAGGTCCGTAGAACTTTTGATATTTAAAATGGGCTATATATTTGTACGTTGTAAGCGACATGTCGCTTTATAGAATTTCACAGGTCTTGACCATATTTGCTTTAGATTTTGTGTTTTCAGAGGTTAAAAAACATTTTGACACAAAAGCTGTCTTAATAGTCTACGTTTTGGTATAGTCCCCATAGAACGGTTCAGCCAGATTTTTTTAAATTTCAGCCACATCATCTTCACACCGAAATTGCTGAAATTTTCTTTCAATATAATTTATGCTGGAGGGTATAAAAAAAGTTCAGCACGGCCGTATCTAAAACCTTTTTGACTTATTTTCAATTGAATTGTAGGATTAAAAAAATCATATTTAAAATAGGTTGGCTATATCAGTTCAATTTCTTTTCTGTGACTCTAATACCACATCTCCTTCACTAAATCCTATTTTCCGCGCATCTTTCACCTTGATTAATATGCATTAAGAATATAAGTCAAGTATCAGTATATAAAAATTTATTACGAAAAATTTCCAAATTTGTTAATTTTCTTTTGCGTCCATAATAATTATGAAATTCATGCTACTTATGGTCAATTCCAAAAAAGGTACTTGTAATGAAAATCAAAAAATTGGCGCTATGTTATTAACCGGAAATTTAAATGTCCCAAGGCAAAATGTTTTGCAAAATTTCAATCACAGCAAGCTGTTGTGGTTATCGCAAAAAAAAACATACTTAAAATCGCTGATCAGCACAAAATCCCTTAGCCTAAATGGGCTGAAATGACGGACGGCTCTTAAGAAATGTGCATATTAATTTTTTTATAATCCTCATTAGTTTTAAATTCAGGTTACCGGAATAACAACAACAATATTCATAACATAACTTGTAAACAAGACAAAACTGTTGTAAAAAAATCCATCACTTTTCGAACATCTAAAACTTGACAAATAACTTATGGCAAGCAGAAGAGTTGTTATGTTTCTTTGTTGCCATTCATTTTGGTTTTTGTTTCAGGCTGACTGACACTCCTCACATCATTTCGTCAAATATTGTTATTTTTTGTTTGTTACATGTTTTAAGGCTTCTTTATATGTGCTACTGATTCTTTATTTCGTAACACGTATTTAATACAAGTTTTTTTCTGGTCTGCCAAGGGGCTATGCATCTTAAAGTCCAAATATATGAAAAGTTTAAGGAATTTTGTTTCACATCAAATCTACTCATGCAGGTTTCAAGTTCAAATGCTGAGGGGGGTGTGGCAAAGGGCAGAAAATCCCCAAACAAATTCCTTAACTTCTGTTTTGCGCCACCAGAGAAAAATATTCATTTGTTGCATTCATTTGTGGCCACAAAAGTGCTGCTGTTGATGATGCCCTTCAATGTTTGTCCTTGTGTATCTTTTGTCAGTTGGCTTTGGTTGTTTTTTTTGGAACAAGAGATTTTTTGGTAAAGATTTTTTGTTTGAAATATTTGTCTGCTTCTTGTTTTTTTTTCGTTTATATTCTGCCTCATCTGGTGGTATTTTATCATCGATTATTTTTGGTGGCTATAATCAACAACATCGACATTCAGTTGTCTCATAATGATATAGCACATCAAGTTGCATCTTTTTTCATACCGAGATGTGATTCTGTGATCATTTCACAAAGAATATGTGTTTTTTTACAAAATTGAAATCAGATCAGCAGAAGTAGATAATAGTTTAAAGTATTCGAAGATCAGTTTTCCTCCTTACATTATGCAGTTATGGTAACACTTAATCCACACGGCGTTGTAAATTTGTCATTCCATTTGTAAATTATTTAAATAAGCATTTGGAACCAGTTAGAAGAATTTTTGGTATTGAAAATGGGTAATTTTGCGCACACGTTGTGGTATATCCCTAATTAAGGCTATAGCCCGACTTAGGGTACTATGAAGATTTCAGACACAATTTCTAATCGAAAACTGGAAAAAACTGTCAATATACGACAAGTGGACCAACGATGTGCCTTTAGCACCTGTTAAAGGTAGCGAGCTAACGTTTGTCTCGCGTTCACCCATAAGAACTTTAAAACCTTGGGTTGGTCGTTGTGCTAGTAACCCATCCCTCCATAAAGCAACATACTATGAAACAAGTAATAAAGTAACAGTCGGCTTTGCCGACAGAGATATACCCTCAGCGTATGTATTTAGGGAGTTTTCAAAAACTTGTGCATTTGAACTTGCTGACATAAATATGGATTTGGATTAAAGTTCAAAAGTTTTTTTTTTGTAATATCAATAATATTGCTGTAAACAGGGCCGCTAGGAGTACGTTCGGTAAAACTTTCCAAAGGATCCTCGGACAGAACCCTCACCACTCTTAAACTAAATTGCTGAACATTTGTGTGGGTAGGCCGACCGGGCCCACTTTTGAACATAAACTAAGTTTGGACAAAGTATTTCGAGAATTGTCGATCGCACCAGCCACTACGAGTACACATGCTGGCCGAAGGAGTTTTTATACCCTCAGCATTTATACTAACAAGGGTATATACACTTTAATACGGGCAAAATGCGCATCATCGAAATAATGGTTTTAGACCCCAAGTATGTTTAGACGAAATGTGTTTCAGACAATTTGAAGTTAATTGAGCAATGTCCGTCCGTCTGTCTGGCTGGCTGGAGGGCACGATATCTCTTGAACGGATCAACCGATTCGGTCCAAAGTTTGGCTTACGTAATATTTTGTCCAAACTTAGTTTAAGTTCGAAGATGGGTTATATCGGTCCACTCCTTCAGTAACCTCTCCCACAAAAGTTCCAAAATGTTTGGAAAATTTGTCCGCACGATAAATCTTGAAGAGACTAACCGATTTGGTCCATACTTTGCACATTATAAAATTTCTACCAGACTTAGATAAGTTTTCAATATGGACTCAATCGATCCATTCCTTCGTGTACGCTTCACACAAAATTTAAGAAAATTCAGTTTAGGTTGTAGCAAGTTGTATTCACTGCCTCAATTACGACAATACAAGTTTCATCAGGGGAGTGTCCATACTCCTGAGAAAATAGCCGGAAAGTTGCAAAAACCCCCTATGAAGATACCTCTCGAATGGATCTGCCGATCCAGTCCAAAATTTTACCTTCGTAATATTTTGTCCAATCTTAGTTTAAGTTCGAAGATGGGTTATATCGGTTCACTCCTTCAGGTACCACCCCCGCAAAAGTTCAAGAATGTTCGGCAAATTGTGCGCACGTAACTCTTGGTGGGAGTGACCGATTTGGTCCATTCTTTACACATCCTTATATATCTACCAGATATAGATCAGGTTTCAATATGGGCGATTACTTGTCCACTCCTTCGGGAACCCCCCACCAAAATTTCAGATAAGTTCACTTTAAGACTTGCTCTCTAATCACTTTGATTTTTGGTGAAGCAACTTGCATTCGCTGTTTCAATTGCAACGGTAAAAGTTTTTTCGGGGGCAAGTCCATACTTATTGAGCAAACAGCCCAAAAAGATAAAGATAACTTACGAACTGATCGACAGGTTTGGTCAAAACAAAGCCTTCGTCATATTTCGTCTAAACATAGTTTCAGTTCGAAGAATGGCAATACCGGTCCAGAACTTCCGGTACTTTTCCCCAATATTTAAAAATGTCACTAAAATGGTATGCACGATATCTCAAGAAGTGAGAACTTGCCCTTCAAAAACCGTGTACCACCGTAAAAGCGGACTTTAGTGCAACCTGTTGCAAAAAAATACAAACAATTCGAGTTGAGTTCCTAAACTTCACTTTTCCGAAATTTTGTGTGGGAGGTACCAGAAGGAGTGGACATACGTAGTCCATGCTATAACCTGATCTATGTCTCGTAGAAATATCACGGTGTGCACAGTACGCACCAAATCGGTTAGTGCCTTCGAAAGTTATCGTGCGCACCATTTTAGCGAAAAATTTTGAACTGTTGTGGTTGAGGTACAAAAAGGAGTGGACCAATATGACCTTATAACTCGATTTAAGTGTGCGCAAAATTGGGTTATTCGCACTCTTAATAGAGAAGGTGCAGTTTACTGGCAGATGTACCTGAGAAGTACAAAGCCAATATAAATACCATGCAGGAAATACAATGGATTGGGAAAGGCGTCACAACAGCGCATAGAGATGGCGCACTCTATTATAGCTGCCATGACACAAAGCATGAGTTTTTTACGGATTTTCAGTTGGTCGGAGGTTATAGCATCTGGTTTCCAGATTCATCAATGCGGATAAAAGCAAAATTTTTCAACATAAGCTTTATTTTCGCTCATGCTCCAACCGAAGACGAGGGCTAACAAACATATGACCGTTGTCCTGCCCACGACATTAAAATTATTCTAGTCGAATTTATTGCGAAAATTGGAAAGGAGAATATATTTGGCCCAAAAGTCGGAAAATTCAGTATCCATAGTGAAACATCTGACAATGGAATGAACCTGAGAAACTTCGCAGCAGCAAAAACTACTATATTCATAACCGCACCTGGCTTTTTCCAGATTAAAGAACAAGAAATCAAATTGATCACGTTATGATTAGACAGCGGAATTCTATGCAAATGCATATATGGTTAGGATGGTCGTAGAGAAAATCTGATTAGACAGAAACTCGTTTTATTGCAAAAAAAAAAGAAATAAGGCCCAAAAATTTTTGCATATTCTTCATATCGTGCATATTTTGACATATTTTTACATATCTGTATAAAATGAGCATATGCAAAATCATATGCAAAAATATATTCAAGGATTTGTGGTCTAAATATCCCACCGAAATGGCTGAAATTTGGTATTAAGTCTTCGTTAGGGGTATGCAATTTTACAACTGAAATCTGTCCGCAAAGGTCCACGTCTTCATTTAGCCCCCATAGAACGGTACCTACTGATATTCGGTATTTGGAAAGTTGTAGCCTCAATATCCCACCGAAATGACTGAAAATTGGTATTTAGTCTTCGTTGGAGGCATAAAACACTCCACCTGAATTTTGTCGGCATAGGTCCACGTCTTCATATAGCCCCCATAGAATGGGACCTCCCGATTTTCGGTATTTTGAAGGTTGTGGCCTCAATATCCCTCCGAAATGACTGAAATTTTGTATTTAGTTTTCGTTGGGTGTATAAAACTTCCCGCCTGAAATGTCTCAGTATAGGTTCACGTTTTCATATAGCCCCCATAGAACGGTACCTCCGGATTTCTGGTATTTTGAATATCAAACATAAATTCGGACCACCACCTTGTTGCAGCAAAGGTACGTACCAGCTTAAAGGTAGTAAACGAACAGACAGAACACGAAAGTTGGACATCGGTAAGCTGCAAACACAACAGATAGCCACAGCATATTCCACTCAACTGACCGAATTGCTTAATCAAAGCACTTCTCGTCCCAACAACATAACAACACAATGGCGAAATATTGCCCTCTCCATGCAAACAACCTCAAAATCCATACTTGAATACCAGAGACCTTCACCAAGGAATCCATGGTATGACCAGGAGTGCCGTGCTCCTACCGAAGTGAAAAATGCGGCATTTTATAATCAGTATCAACGCGTAGCGCCCGAGAGATGTTTCGGGAGGAAAAGAGACTGGAGAAACGTCTTTTCTGCAGGAAAAGGAGAAAAATGGAAAAGTGGGATTGTGAAATAATCGAGATGTGCCAGAGCCAGAATGAAGTCCGAAAATTCTACCAAAGAGGGAAACTTCAAACTGATTGGTTTGGTACAGACACATCCACCTGTAGAGACCAGCAAGGTTATTTTATAACTGATACTGATAGTGTGCTCGGGATATGGAAAGAGCATTTTTCTTAATTGTAAGTATCCAATAGTAGCAAGGACGAAGAAGATGCGTTGGCTAGACCTTGTCATAAGAGTGAGTGATGATGAACCCACTAAAAAGGTGTATAAATACGGGCCGCATGGCGACACGCGCAGAACTGGAGGCGAAGGCTTCTATGGATCGAACAAGTGAAATAGGAAATCCGAAAACTCCATATCCCACATTGGGAAAATACAGCAACAAACAGAGAGAGGAATGGAGATATTTTCTTAGTTCGACGTTTGGAACAAATGTTCTGTAATCGGCCAGCTATGTAAGTAAGTATGTTTGGTAAGTAAGGTATTATTGAAGGGGTACCAACGTGGTGCAATGGTATGCACACAGGCCTTGCACGCTTAAGTTCCGGGGTTCCATTCCCAGATCAAGCAGCATCTCATTTTCAAAGGGTGGCAAAAATACCCCTCAGTGTAATGTTGGCGATATTTCCTGAGTATTTCAGCCACGAAAAGCTTCTCTACAAATGGTATCTTAAGACATGTCGTTCGGACTCTGCAATAAACAGTTTTTTCATTGTTTGGACCATTGAAAAATTGTTAGGAAATTTTCGTGAAAATTCACCTTTGGCCCCATACCAATTACTAGGGAAACAAAGATCGCCCGTGTTAACGTATAATGATCGACATAAAGTGCATGTGTTTGGGTCGGTCTATTGTACACACATCGTCCAAATGAAATGACTGTCACATACATGGTAATGCCGATTTTGAATCCGCAGACAACATCGATGTCGCATTCGAATTAAACCTTAAAGTGATATTCTTCTTCATCTTCTAATAGGAATAAGTCCTGACGTGACGGAAAAGCTTAGTACTTTCCATTTTACAAAACAAAACAAGGGGGTTTCCTGAACCCGGACCGGATAAAACTCAACAAGTATGAAAAATTAAGTTCTGCCGGACCGAACTTTTTGTTTGTTTCCTGTTAGGTGCAAATATTGTTCGATCATCGATACCACAAATATCTACATTAGGTCAAAAGATAAAAATTTCTTCAATCCGATGATACCATTATATTGGAAATATACCAAAACATTAACCTATGGTGATGATTTTGTGTGGGGAAGTTTCGGAACCACTGAGAACGTCAAATGTCAAATTTCAGCTAGTTCGGTTACAAAATAGTTAAAGTCCTCAAAACTCCGAAAAGTGCTAGGTACCGTTCTATAGGAGCTATACCAAAAAATTGACCTATAGCGACGATTGGAGAAGTTTCTGAAACCTCAAATTTCCAATTACAAAGATCGGTTAAATATTGTAGCTAAAATCCTCAAAATACCGAAAATAGGGAGGTACCGTTATATGGGGCCAACCAGAACATGGACCTATGTTGAAAATTTTTGGTGGAGAAGTTTCGTGATCGTTAAAAATCTCAAGTGTAAAACTACAGCTAGTTCGGTTAAAAATTGTAGCTAAAATCCTCAAAATAACGAAAATGGGGGGAGGGGGTACAGTCATATAGGTGCTATTCCAGAACAATTGACTTATATTGACGATTTTTGGTGCAGAAGTTTCGGACCACTGAGAACCTCAAATGCCAAACTACAGCCAGTTCGGTCAAAAAATTTAGCTAAAATCCCCAAACCTTAAATGGGGAGGAACAGTTATATAGGGGCTATACCAAAACGTGGACCTATTTTTGAAGTTTTAGTGGAGAAGTTCTGTGGTCATTTAAACATCAAATTTCAAAGTTCAGCTAATTAACCAGAAAAGGTAGTTAAAGCCTCAAAATCCTTTAAATAAGGTGGTACCATTTTATGGGGCCTATACCAGAACGTGAACTTATCTCCACAAGTTCTGGTGCATACGTTTTTTTCCTCTTGAAACTCCATGTGCCAAATTGGAGCCAATTTGGACGGAAAATGTTGTTAATATCCTCAAAATGCCTTAAATCCGATGGTACAGTTATATGGGGGCTATACCAAAACATGGAGCTATATAACCCATCTTCAAACTTGACCTGCCAATTAAAACAGAAATTCGGGTGCAACGGCGATCTAATAAAAATGTCAATAATGTAGTGAAATCCGAAATGCAAGAATAAACTGTTGGTGTGAAATGTGTTTGAAATGCGTGTTGTAAAAGAAGTAAGCATTTTAGTGTTTCAGAATGTTCTAAAGAATTGTTGAGAACTTTATTTGAAAGTTTTTCCAAAAGGTTACTTGGTTCAACCCCCAATAGTTTAGCCGATACTGACCAGAATTTCAGCAATTATGTAAATCGTTCTATATTTTATAGATTTTGATGCCCTAGATGGAGTTTTTCTTATGTGGTTTTTTCAAACGATAAGTTTTACTAGTTTAGGGCTACAATATTACTAAAGACAGCAAGGCCAAATTCCTATTCGTTCCTGAGATAAAGGTCTGATAAATGCAAAAAAGCCTGGTTTAGATGAGGCCATAAAATCCGAACTGGATCTGACAGGACAAAACCCTACTAGGGTTTTTGTAGTCTAAATATGTACTTTCAAAAAATGCATACTAGAATTTTTTTGCATTTTCAGTGTTGCAGTGTTAAAAAATCTCATATTGTGGTACTTTTATTACGGTGCAACAAAAAAAAGATAAAAAGGACAGCCAAGGAATTGAGGTGCAAGGACGAGATGTTCTATAAAAAGATTGCACATATGATTCAATTGATACAAATATACCTAAAATCCTCTGAATAACATTTTTTATTTATATGGATGTTGCAAAATCGCATGTTTTGGTACTTTTACTACGGTTCAAGAAAGAAAGATTCCGTACCAAATTCAGTCAGAAGATGATTAAAATAATAAAAATTTTTTATATTCAACGCCTACATGCTGATAAAAATCGAGCCCGTCTTTAGTTCACACATTAAAGTGGCACGTAAAACTATGAAAGTAAGGCATTTTTATTCTTTCAAATTGTGCTTACACACTTTTTGGACATTGTAACCTACTCTACTAACTTCATTCTATGTCTATAATGATCAATTTAAAAAAAATTACAACAGATGTTATATTTTCCAGCGAAACCATTTTACATTGTTTTCTTTAATACGCCTTGAAGGTTAGATCCCCCCTTAGCATTCAAATAATGACCATAGAAACTGTTATGTTGCACCTTTAAAAAAATGTTCAAAACTACTGAAAAAATTATAATAATACCAGCATTGTAAAGAGTCCTTTAAGATCACAGATGCCTAAAAAAGAAAATGAAATCACCTCAACATGCTCATAAATATGCGTTTGTCTTTACCAAACTACCAATTATTTATATTTATGTTGGCTGCGTGGACGTACTGTTCCAATTTTATTTCTTCTTGATCATGACCAAACTGATGATCATGGTGATCAGCCGAAAAACACGAATTCCAGGATCAAAAATTCATCCAAAAAATATAAGAGAAACGACAAAAAACTATAATAATCGAATGAAGTCGAAGCAAAAAAAAAATAATAAAACAACGACAACACCAACAACCAAAACTATGTTTCTACTTCATTTTTGTTGTTTTTGTTTTGATTATACGGCGACATAATATTCAATATGGATACACTTCAAAATGCCTCATGTACAACACATCAGGTTGGTTGATATACATATCTATCTCGCTGTATGTATGTGGTAATGTATTTATATTTTTCTGCTCCTTTTGGAGTCTGGAGGTTTGCCTTATACAGTAGCCAAAGAAATTTCTCATTTAAACGCATAAATAATTAGCCATGTTTTAATGTCCCGCAGGCAAAAATTTTATATTGATACAACGTGAGGGGCTCAAAAACTCTTGTCTGCCCGCTGCACACAGCCACAGCCTCATCAATGTTAGCCACAGGAATCAATTCTTGAATAATTTCATCAAAAATCTGATTTTGTTTAAATTTAAAAGAACGACATACAAAAATCCATCTACCTGGCAATCGAAGTGATGATCGCCAAAACACGTTAATATCATCAACATCACAAATTGTGGTGGGCTTTGTCAAAATGTGCAAAAATATTTGGAAATTTGAGGCGGTATGGGGCGACAGCACAATGGCGCTACGCAACTCAGCAAAAATTTCGGAGCCGAATAATATTACACATAACCAAATTTTGTTCATGGTAATATTCATCCAAATTTAGATAATGTTCGGAGATTGATCTCGATCTGACCTTAAACTAAACATAGTCAACAATTTTTGAAAGTTTTAGGGGAGTTTACCAATACATAGATAGGGCCAATACATCTTTGTCTTGGTAAACTCCCCCTAAACTTTCAAAAATTGTTGACCATGTTTAGTTTAAGGGCAGATCCTGATTTTTTACAAAAGGTAGTCTTGTGTTACAATTGTGTATTTTTTTTGTTGATAAGTCCATATTTCCTAAGACAACAGTTCGAAACCACTACAAGCATCTACCGGTACCAACTAAAGTGACTTACGAGGACAATACTTTACTATTTAAGTATCCGAGTTGGCCGGAACTTTCCAATCACAACATTGCTTTCAATTTCCAAGAAGCTCTATATCGGCAAATGTCTCCGTGTACCTCACAAAAGCTCAAACATTTGGCTAATGTGTAGTTTAAGGACTCTTCGAGGATAGTTTGGAAATGTGTAGTTTAAGGACTCTTCGAGGATAGTATGGAAATGTAAGTAAAATCCTTAAAATGCGCCGCGGGTCGTCAGCTTTAGTGTTTTTATACCCTCAGCATTTATGCTAACGAGGGCATATACACTTTCATACGGGCAAAATGTGCCTCATCTAAATAATGGTTTTAGACTCAAGTATGTTTGGACGAAATGTGTTTCAGACAATTTGAAGTTGATTTAGCCATGTTCGTCCGTCTGTCTGTCTGGCTGGAGCGGTCCAAAATTTAGGTTTGGTAATATTTTGTCCAAACATAGTTTAAGTTTCAAGATGGGTTATATCGGTCCACTCATTCCGGTACCTCCCCCACAAAACTTCGGAAATGTTCGGAAAATTTGTGCACACTATAACTCTTGAAGGGAGTAACCGATTTGTTGGTTGTTGTTTGTTCTTTCGGGTACCTCCCACACTAAATTTCGGAAAAGTTCAGTTTAGGATCTGCTCTTGAATTGCTTTGATTTTTGTTGTAGCAACTTCTATTCACTGTCCTCTATACGAAAGTACAAGTTTCATCAGGGGCAACTCCATACTTCCTGAGAATATAGCCTGAAAGGTATGAAACCCCCTTACGACACCGTGTGTAGTGCTTGGAGCGCAACATAACTCTTGAACGAATCTGCCGATTCGGTCCAAAATTCGGCCTTCGTAATATTTTGTCCAAACTTAGTTTAAATCGAAGATAAGCCATATCAGTCCACTTCTTCAGGTACCTCCCCCCAAGAGTTCAAAAATGTACGGAAAAATTGTGCGCATGATAACTCTTGATGGTAGTGACCGATTTGGTCCATACTTTACACATCCCAATATATCTACCAAATATATGTATATCAGGTTCGAATATGGACTACATTTGTCCACTCCTTCGGGTACCTCCCACACAAAATTTTGGATAAGTAAACTTTAAGAACTGCTCTGGAATCACTTTGATTTTTGTTGAAGCAACTTTCATTCACTGCCTCAATTACGACGGTAAAATTTGTTTCAGGGGCAAGTCCATACTTCTTGAGAAAACAGCCCAAAAAGTGTAGAACCCCTCTATGACACCATGTAGTGGCTGGAGAGCACGACAACTCCCGAACCAAATATTGAGTTGATCCACACTTTGCATATCGTAATATTTCTTCGAATATTAGATGAAATTCGAAGGTGGTGCTTGTAGGTCCACTCCTTCCGGTACCTCCCCCACCAAAGTTCGATAATATTAGCTACAATAGTACACGCGACATCTCGTAAACAGAGCAACATGGTTAAGGGTCTATGCGAGGATCCCTTAAAAATGTTTACCTAGTGGTCCTGTTATCATGTGTTTAGTAAGCAAGTACATGTTTCCTGATATAATGGTTCAAAACCTCTGAATTATATGGTGACCAACAGAAACGACAGGCGGTCGCGATATCTATCGAGGGGAATGACACCCAAAATAAGACTTACTTTCAAAATGGAATATGTCGGTCCCTTCCTTTTTGAGCTTCTATCCAAATCCATATTTTTGTCGGTTCATACGTTCAAAATTTTCAAAACCCTTAAATATATACGTTTTTGGAAAAAAAGTGTTTCAATTCACACAGGCTGAGGGTATAGTCGATACAGCTCGTTGTTCATACGACGTTGATATTTACCGACAACGCAGATTTTTCTCTCAAGCACAAGAAGCACTGCGTTATCTTCTTGCGCAAGTACCTATACTTTGGAACCATACATTAGCACGGGTAGTATCAGAGTTACTTTTGTTTGACGAGATGTGGCTTTGTTTTAAAACTGCTTACGAGTACTTATCCCAAAGTGGCATCTGTTGGACAACACTATTCTTCTTCTTGTTTCACAAATAATGTTGTTTGTTGTGCTAATGACGGGGCCGAGGTAGACGATGTATTTTACCACCTCAAAACTGTAGGTACCAATATCCACAGTGGGTGTGAGATCCGTGGACGCATTACGCATCGATACCAACAATTTGGTTTTATCGCCCTTTACCTTCAGACCGACTTTAGCAGATTCCTTCTCGACCTTTGCTAATGTATCAGTTATTTCCTTTACCGATCGATCTCTGATGTTAATTGTGTCGGCATAAGCAGGTAATATATGGTTTTTTGTATATATTGTTCCACACCGATGTAGCCAGGGGGAGGCCCTGGGCACCATAAAAGTCGTATGAGCTTTGTAAAGTAGTCCCCTAGCATTTTTCTCATCGCTAGCAGCCCGACACTCCTGGTCATACCATGGGTTCCTTTGTGGAGGTTTCTGGTATCTAAATATGGATTTTGCGGCTGTTTGCAGTGGGCAATATTTTGCCATTGTGCTGATATGTTATCGGGACGAGAAGTGCTTATATTAAGCCGGTTGAGTGTAAGATGCTGTGACTATCTTTTGTGATTTCAGCTTACCGATGTTTAACTTCCGTGTTGTGTCTGTTCGTACTCTATTTGCTACGGTTAATCTCGTACGTACCTTTGCTGCAACAAAGTGATGGTCCGAGTCTACACGCAGAAAAACTTACTTACTTAGCTGGCCCATTACAGAACATTTGTTCCATAAGCAGAACTAAGAAAAGATCTCCAACTCTTTCTGTTTAGTGCTTCGCTTTCTGGAATACCGCGCCTTGTCATCTCTTCATCCTCTTGTTTGAGCCATCTATTCTTTGGCCTGCCAATTCTGCGTGCACCGCCATGCGGCTCGAATTTATAAGCCTTTTAGCGGGTTCATCTAATATGCTCTAACTATAGGGGCATAAGTCTACTCCCTATTGCCTACAAGATCGTGTCAGGGATATTGTGCGAACGACTAAAGCCAATGGTCAACGAGATTATTGGACCATACCAATGCGGCTTTAGACCTGGCAAGTCCACCATTGACCAGATATTTACCCTGCGGCAAATCCTGGAGAAGACCCAAGAGATGCAGATCGACACCTACCACCTTTTTGTCGATTATAAAGCAGCCTTCGACAGTCCGCTGCGCTCAAAGGTATTCCAAGCCATGTCTGAATTTGGTATTCCTGCAAAGCTCATCCGGCTTTGTAAAATGACTTTAACTGACACGAGGTCCTCAGTTAAAATAGGAAAGAACCTCTCCGAAGAGTTTGGTACCAAAAGAGGTTTCAGACAAGGAGACAGCCTTTCGTGTGACCTCTTCAACATCCTGCTAGAAAAGGTTATACGAGAGGCAAACGTCAAAAGAAGTGGCACAATCTACACCAACAGTCACATGTTACTTGCTTATGCTGATGATATAGACATCATGGGTCGATCAGTAAAAGAAGTAACTGATACCTTTATAAAGGTCGAAGGAGAATCTGCTAAAGTGGGTCTGGCGGTAAACGGTGAGAAGACCAAGTTGATGGTGTCGACGCGCAATGCGTCCATTGAGCTCGGACCGACTGTGGAAGTTGGTTCCTATAATATTGAGGTAGTAAAAGACTTCGTCTACCTCGGCACCTCCGTCAACACAACAAACGACATCAGTTGTGAAATAAAAAGAAGAATTGTATTGGCCAACAGATGCTACTTTGGATTAAGTAAGCAGTTTAAAAACAAAGCCACATCTCGTCAAACAAAAATAACGCTCTACAAAACACTGACACTACCCGTGCTGATGTATGGCTCCGAAGCCTGGGTACTTGCGCAAGCAGACATGGCAGTGCTTGGTGTGTTTGAGAGAAAAATTCTTCGAAAGATCTATGGACCAATCTGCGTTGACGGTGAATATCGACGTCGCATGAACCACGAGCTGTATCTGCTATACAACGACATGAATATTGTTAAACGTATCGAGATGCAGCGATTGCGTTGGCTAGGCCATATCATAAGAATGAGCGATGATGAACCCGCTAAAAAGGCGTATGAATACATGCCACATGGCGGTGCACGCAGAATTGGCAGGCCAAGGAATAGATGGCGCAAACAAGTGGATGATGAGATGACAAGGCGCGGTATTCCAGTGTGCAAAGCAACAAATAGAGAGGAATGGAGATCTCTTCTTAGTTCGGCCTATAGAACAAATGTTCTGTAATGGGCCAGCTAAGTAAGTAAGTAAGCGGGTTCATCATCGCTCATTCTTATGATATGGCCTAGCCAACGGAATCGTTGCATCTCAATGCGTTTATCTATACTGATGTCGTTGTACAGCAGATACAGCTCGTGGTTCGTCGATATGCACCGTCAACGCAAATTGGTCCATAGATCTTTCGAAGATTTTTTCATTCAAACACACCAAGCACTGCCTTGTCTGCTTGCGTAAGTACCCAGGCATCTGTACTCAGGCATCAGCACGGGTAGTATCAGTGTTTTGTAGAGCGTTATTTTTGTTTGACGAGATGTGGCTTTATTCCTAAACTGCTTACTCAGCCCGAAGTAGCATCTGTTGGCCAACACTATTCTTCTTCGTATTTCACAACTGATGTTGTTGGTTGTGTTTACGGCGGTACCGGAAAAATATATGTTAGAAATATGTTTGGATCCAAATAAATATATATTTGGGACTGGTTACAAACAAATATATGTTTAGGCCCACACATGTAAATTTTATAAATATCTCAATGTTATTTAAATGTTAGATCATATTTTTTATTGGTTGAGAGAGGATTTTTGTCAAAGAGTGTAACAGCTGGGCTCTCGCTTTTTTTTATTTTTTCAAACTTAAGATTAGGTTCGAATATAGATTATATCGGTTCACTTTTAGATACCCTTTTACACAAAATTTCAAACATCCAATTTCACCAAAAATTTAAACATCATAAAATTTCTTCAATGCGTACATAAAGTACCCAGAGGGTCTATACGGGACAACATATTCACAACATTTTCAACATGAATGCAGTTTGAAGACTGTTCTAGGATCCATTGGAATTTTTGACCAATGGTACTCCTGGCGGTCTTGTTTACAGCGCAATATTCACAATAGTGAAGTTTCGATATTTTCGTCGTCCAAAAAAGCCACGATATTCTGAAACTTCCTGACTACATAATACGAGGGCGCTTCGGAAACTTCTTAGCCTAGCACAAAAAGCGCGGTATAAACAGAAAAAAGTTAAGTGTTTTGGAAACTTCCATCTCTTTTATGAACACATGTTAAATTTTGTTTCGATCTGGCAACTCTTTCATATAGAAGCAGGTGTTCAAAAAAGACGCATCCGCAATTTTTTATACCCTCAGCCTTTAGGCTATGAAGGGTATATACACTTTCATACGGGCAAAATGTGCCTCATCGAAATAATGGTTTTAGACCCCAAGTATGTTTGGACGAAATGTGTTTCAGACAATTTGGAGTCGATTGAGCAATGTCCGTCCGTCTGTCTGTCTGTCTGTCTGTCTGTCTGGCTGGCTGGAGCGCACGATAACTCTCGAACGGATGAACCGATTCGGTTCAAATTTTGGCTTTCGTAATATTTTGCCCAAACTTAGTTTAAGTTCGAAGATGAGCTATATCGGTCCACTCCTTCCGGTACCTCCCCCACAAAAGTTCGAAAATGTTCGGAAAATTTGTGCGCACGATAACTCTTGAAGGGAGTAACCGATATGGTCCATACTTTGCCCATCGTGGAGCGTGTACCAGACTTAGATCAGGTTTTAATATGGACTCAATCGGTCCACTCCGTCGGGTACCTCCCACACAAAATTTTGGAAAAGTTCAGTTTAGGAACGTCTCTCGAATCGCTTTGATTTTTGCTTCAGCAACTTGTATTCACTGCCCTCCATACGACGGTATAAGTTTCATCAGGGGCAAGTCCATACTTCCTGAGAAAATAGCCTGAAAGTTGCAAAAAACCCCTATGACACCGTGTGAGGAGGTTGGAGGGCAAAATAACTCTCGAACAGGTCTGCCGATTCGGTCCAAAGTTTGGCCTTAGTAATATTTTGTCCAAACATAGTTTAAGTTCGAAGATAAGCCATATCGGTCCACTCCTTCAGGTACCTCCCCCACAAAAGTTCAAAAATGTTCGGAAAAATTGTGCGTGCGATAACTCTTGAAGAAAGTGGCCGAATTGGTCCATACTTTACACATCCTAATATATCTACCAGATATAGATCAGGTTCAAATATGGACTATATTTGTCCACTCCATCCGGTACCTCCCACTCAAAATTTCGGATACATGTTCACTTTAAGACCTGCTTTCGAGTCACTTTGATTTTTGTTGAAGCAACTTGCATTGCTGCCTCAATTGCGATGGTAAAAGTTGTTTCAGGGGCAACTTCATACTTCTTGAGCAAACATCCCTGAAGTTCTAAAAAACCCCTATGGTACCATATGTAGTGGCTGGAGATCCATTCTTTTTAGTATCTCCTCCGCAAAACTTTTGATATTAAATCCCAATCAACATTTTTGTCAGTTCAAACGCCCAAAATTTTTAAAACTCCCTAAATACATGCGTTTTTTGGAAAAAAAAAATTGTTTCAATATACACAGGCTGAGGGTATATCTCTGTCGGCAAAGCCGACTGATACTTTTTTACTTGTTTTCTGCACTTTTAGTTGGCATGTACGGACTTTATCACTTTTGGTAAAATAGTAAAGTTTTGGGTTTTTAAGACATAAAATTTATTTTTTAGTTTATTGACACTCTAGCTGGATATACAACAAGTTTTGAAAAAAAGGAGCAGTAGACAATTTTTGATTGGAAATATTCGATACAAGTCCAATTTCCACTTGCGGATTGGAGTTTTCTATATTTGGAGGTATTTAATTTAATTAATTAATGCTATACAAATTACATTAAAAGGTTTTTGAGATAGATCTTCTTATCAGAATCAGTCCTCGCGGGCAAAAATATTTTCAATTTAAAACTTAATAAGGCAAAAATAATAGAACACTTTTTTAATAATGGGTCTGAAGTGTGATATCTGGAAACGTACTTTAAAGAAGAACAAACAACAAAAGGTGTTATGTTCGGGCATCCACCACATTTAAGTCCAGTATATCTCTATTCGACATATTCGCTTATGTGAATGTGCTAAGAATAGCGTTATAGAGGCATTCTACAAGATTGGAATGTTTTGAATAATTGTGAACTATATTCCAGCGAATATTTTTTTCACAGAAAAATCAACGAAAAATTTAAAGGTTTTGGAGATATGGTGCGAAATATACATAATAATGGAATATTTAGATATATATGCATCTTGAGGCAATAAATACAGTTTTTAGAGTTGATTATTTCTCCATATATTTGCTTCAGAGATTTTAACAAGATTCTTATTGGTTTCAGAGATATTGCCATGATATGCTCTAAAAAGTCAGATCAAGTTTATATGGGGGCATAAAATCTAAACCCGATCTAACAACACAAACCCCAAATAGGATTTTTGTCGATTGGGTCTGTACATCCATAAAATACGCAGTAAAAGTTGTTTGCACGCAATTACCTTGAACATGTTCCAAATTTCAAACTTGAATTTATATACTTTGTGTCAATATTTCTATAAAATTAACTAAAATATCTTTAAATAGCTTTACGTAACGCTTTGCCACATTTTTCATTTTCATGATTTTTGGTCAAGACGAAGGTCCTTAAAACGTTTGCGGGGGTATTCAACTTTATAGGGGTTTGTTTTTCTTTTCTTACCATTATTATACCCTCAGCATTTATGTTAACGAGGGTATATACAGGCCGACTTCCGTATTGTCAGTTGCTTTGTATTCGTACATGAAACTAGGGGTTCTTAAATCGAGTTCCATACTAGAGTAATTTTATGAAATTGCAGTAGTGGGGAAATCGATTTAAAAACCCCTAGTTTCACGCACGAATACAAAGCAAGTGACAATACGGAAGTCGGTCACACTTTCATACGGTGCCTCATCAAAATAATGGTTTTAGACTCCATGTATGTTTGGACGAAATCCGTTTCAGACAATTTGAAGTCTGACTGGCTGGAGCGCACGATAACTCTCGAACGGATCAACCGATTCGGTTCAAAATTTGGCTTTCATAAAATGTTGCCCAAACTTAGTTTAAGTTCGAAGATGGGTTATATCGGTCCACTCCTTCCGGTACCTCCCCCACAAAAGTTCGAAAATAACTCTTGAAGGGATTAACCGATATGGCCCATACTTTGCACATCGTGAAATCTCTACCAGACTTTAGACAAGTTTCATCTGGGGCAAGCCCATTCTTCCTGAGCAAATAGCCTGAAAAGTGCAAAAAAACCCTATGACACCATATTTAGTGGTTGGAGCGCAAGATAACTTTTGAACGGATCTACACACTCGGTTCAAAATTTGGCCTTCGTAATATTTTATCCAAACTTAAAAGAAGTTCGAAGATAAGCCATATCGGACCACACCTTCAGCTAACCCCCCCACAAAAGTTAACAAAAATGTTCGGAAAAATTGTGCGCACGATAACACTTGAAGGGAGTGACCCATTTGGTCCATACTTTACACATCCTAATACATCTGCCATATGTATATCAGGTTTGGATATGAACTATATTCCCCCCATTCATTCGGGTACCTCCCACACAAAATTTTGGATAAATTCAATTTAAGACCTGTTCTCGAATCACTTTGATTTCTCTTGAAGCAACTTGCATTCGATGCCTCAGTTACGACTGTAAATGCTTTTTCAAGGGCAAGTCCATACTTCTTGGAAAAACAGCCCAAAAGGTGTCCAAACTTAGTTTCAGTTCGATGAATGGCAACAACTTCCTGTACCTCCCTCCAATATTTAAAAAAAATCACTAAAATGGTATGCACGATATCCCTTGAAGGGGGCAACCAAATTTATCCAAACGTTGGATCTCTTTATGTTACCTTCCCCACAAAAGTTCAACAATTGTGTCGATCCGTCCGTAGATGAAATTTTTAATTCATATAGGCTGAGGGTATATCTCTGTCGGCAAAGCCGACTGATACATTTTTTATAGTATGTTGCTTTATAGAGGGATGGGACGTTCTTATCGATGAACGCGCGGCTCATGTTAGCTCACTACCTTTAGGGCAGATCCCCAGGTAACACAATGGGTGGTCAGTGTCCACTTGAGATGAAAGAGGGACCAAGATAAATCTTGGGATTTGCAGTGACCAGACTATTTTTTCAGGGAATGCTCATACTTCCCGATATACGAACTACATGACTCAAAATAAAACACAACTTCTAGAAAAGTTGTTCATGCTTGAAATACTAAATAGGAATATCGGCTACATTACGCTGAAGGTATTGATGTTGTCTGACCTGGGAATCGAACATTCAGTGTACCATTATACATATCCATAAAGGAAAACTTGTGTATGCTCACAAAGGATTAGATTGTGTTTTTGACACAATAAACATACCGAGTGTAGGGTGTCTTAAAACAACTCCCAAATCAATATGTAAGCTTAAATATACATGTATTTTTTCGGTCAATAGCATGACTGGAGGCGTTCCGTAGTTGTTCGTTCTTTTTTCACTACTTTTTTTATTTTATTCGCCAAGTTAGATGTCTTAAGTATTTTATTAATGTTGTTACTGGTTTTGTTGTTTTTGCTGTTGTGTTGCTGTCGTCGTCGTCGTCGTTGAAATATTTGGCAAACAGCTACTGTTCCCTGACGCACAAAAAATCTCTTCGCAATATTCAACTGATTGTGGGCCAAAACTGAACTCAACATCGACGAAGAATCAATACAATTATAAGCTAAACTAGTCGCTTGCATGTAGTTGTTGCTGTTGTTAGTTTTGAAACAACTGTTTTGACTTAAAAAATCTTTTGTTGTGACAAACGAATCACTTGGCGTTTTTGTTGTTTTTGTAGATCTGTGAGCCCAAAACCCACGAAATATTTTCAGATTTGTTATTTAACATAACTTTTGGATGTTGAAACGTCATCTCCACAATTTGACCAGTTAACAGACAGACATTCAACGTCATTTTTTTTCTAAGTGAGCCAATGAAATGGCTTACCTGGGCCATATAGAAATGGATGGATGGATGCATGGCAAGCACTCTTAAAGTGACAAAAATGATCTTAATCGTAAAATTGTTGAAGCATTCATTGGTCTTGCTGGCAATACAAAATGAAGCTGCAAGAAAAAACGCCACATAACTTTGAAGCCAAAAACATTTCTTCTTTAAATGTCTGTATAAAATAAATACGCACGCACACACAGTTGGAGGTGGAAGAAGTTTTAGAGTTTTCGAATCTGAACATTTTAAATGTATTTGAATTTGAACATTTAGTGGGGATTTTTGTTACTTCTGTTCTGTGTTTTTGATGTGTGAGAAGTTGCTGCTCATTTTCCAAACATGCGCTGGCTGATCTTGAGCATTTTTCAACGTCTGAGATTATGTTTGTGTTTTTTGATTAGGTGTTTTTTTTTGTTGTGAACATTATTGCCAACATATTCACATGTTTGCTGGTTTTTTTTATTGCGATTCTCTGCCCAAGTAGTGTTATTCGTGTTTATCATTGGCTACCGGAAAAAACTCACTGTTGGCTTTTTTGCGATTGGACTAAACTAAGCTTTTTTATGGTATTTTTCGATCATAATAAACTAATGAATCATGCCATGGTATTTTGGGCTTGCCGATTTTAAAACGTCTCGTCGTTTTTTTCTTCACCTTCTTCTCAATTTGGAGTTTTTAAATGTGAAGAAATAAATTATAAATTTTGAAGGATTTGGTAACTAAAAATGATTTGATAATTGCTCTGAGAAACCAACGAATTTGCAGTGCCAAGTAAAAACTTTGGAATTTCGCATATATTATGGAAATACGAACAGTAGCTACTTTTTGCAGGACGCCAAAAAAAGAAGAGCCAGTTCCCAAGTGAAATTTAAGTTTTTAAGAGAACATTTTTTTATTCGCATTGCTAACAAATTTGCTGGGAACATAGCTTATCGGATTGTAGTTGGCTTTTTGCAAAGGATTTTAAATGGTTTAAAAAAGTTATTTGAAGTTTAAAACCGTAAGCTTTGGTTTTTGTTCTGCCAAGCACATTATTATGTTTATTATAACGGTTAAGTTTTTATCAAATTTTCAAGCAAAATACTAATCCATTATTTCCAGTTCTTTAAAACACGACGGACAGACCGAATAAAAAATGACGAAGTTCTGAGGAAAATGAATGCGAATAGAGAGCTAACATCATGCAGAATAATAAATACAAAATGCTGCAAAATATTATTAAAGGTGTGATTGAAGGAAGACGAACCAGAGGCCGAAAAGAACTCTCCTGGCAGAAAAAGATCCAAAACTAGACCGGTCTCCAAGATGAATGAAGCCTTTTAAATGTGCAAATAAAAAAAGAAGAAAGGTAGTGAAGTAACATGTACATTAGGGTTATGACTTTTTTACAACCTCATATCCCTGTATCATAGCGTGATGAGTTTTGCCATAAGATTACATAAAATCTTAATTATAAGGTGATTGGGTGAAAAAACCTCAAGCACAAAATGATTTTAAAATTTGAATTTATCAAAGTTATGGACAATTTTTTTGATGTCACTGAAAACAGATATATAATTGAAAATAAACTTTAGAACCACATGAGATAATTAAAATGACATAAAATTTATTTCTCACTATTTTTCTTTAATTCTGAGAATCGTAAAAATGTCGTAAACGATTTTATTCAAAAATATAATTTTTTAACAAAAAACAAAAAATTTTAAATTTTTTCAAAGTGACTTTTTTCGCGTCTTTTTTTAATATTTGAATGAAATAAACGTTATTATAGTTATTAGTAGGCTTATATTTATTCATTCGTGCAAAAAAATAATTTTTTGAATTTTTTTTTTCATTTCATATATTTTTTCAACAAATTTTTTTTAAATCGATTTGTGCGTGATCTTTTTTATATTTCAATGGAATAAACGATAGCATAGTGAATAATAGGCAAAAGTTTATTCATCCCTGCTACAGGAAATCATTTTTGAGGAAAAATGTCAAAAAGTCATAACCCTAATGTACATCTCGTACATCTTTCCCCATTATACGTCAAAAACTTGTGGCCCATCCCTCCAAAAAAGCAACATTCTATGAAAATACAAGGAAAAAATAAAGCCCTCTAAAGTATGCGACCCCCGCGAACGTTTTGAGTACCATGGTCTGCGAATCTGCACCTGGACTGTTCGTAATCTTTTTAGAGAAAATGCAGTTTACGCATTGGCAGAAGTACATGGAAAGTGCAAGACTGACATTACTGCCATACAGGATGGATTGGGAAAGGCGTTGTAGTATGTCACCAACACATTATGTTGCCATACATTTAGATGTTCGATATTTTGTTTTGTTATGCTGATCAAGCGCCACAACGAGTTCATTGCTTTCATGCTTTGTTTTTCTTTTTTTATTACATGGCGATCCTGCCAAATCTTGCTCTCTAATCAGCAAGTATCCTGCGTTCCATCCGCAGTTCCTGCGTTCTATCCGCAGTTTAAAAAAAAAAAAAGCAGATCCTGCGTCAAGCCGCAGAAGAGATCCTTGGAAAAAAATTTTTTTTTGAAGACACTGCCGATACTGTCCGGGCAGTCCGATCCGAGCCGAGGATCGTGGAGGAACAGATGTCGGGACCACAGCCGATTACAATTGAGGAATACAGATGGAGAAACCGGCCGAGTAGTGCCAAGGAGGCTGAGGTAAAGATCCCGAAGGTGAAAAAACCAAGAACAAGAGGAGGATACACCTGGTGACTGAAAAAGAATTATAGACTACCACAAGCACATAAGGAAGAAATAAATGCTCAAGTACAAGATCTTTTGAAAAGTAGAGTAATTGAACCATCAGTTAGTCCTTATAATGCACCATTGCTATTAGTTCCAAAGAAAGGACAGTCGGATTTGAAGAAATGGAGATTAGTTGTAGATTTTAGGAAACTTAATGATAAGATTGTTAATGACAAGTTTCCATTAACTCGTTTGGACGATATTTTGGATAGATTGGGTAGAGCGAAATATTTTTCGACGTTAGATATGACTAGTTCTTTTCATCAGATTGAACTTGATCCTAAGTCAAGACCACTGACAGCATTTTCGACATATAATGGGCATTATCAGTATACAAGGTTACCTTTTGGTCTTAAAATATCATCTAATAGTTTTCAACGTATGTTGACAATAGCTTTATCTGGTTTGGAGTCTGAAGCATTTCTTTATGTGGATGACATAATAGTTTTTGGGTGTAGTTTCAAACACCACAATGAGAATCTCATTAAGGTACTAGATAGACTGAATAGGTACAATTTGAAACTCAACCCTAATAAATGTTGTTTCTTGAAACCAGAGGTAGTTTATTTAGGTCATTTAATAACTCCGAATGGAATTAAACCGGATCCTTCAAAATACGATGCAATAACCAAATATCCAGTTCCAAAAAACGCAGATGACGTTAGAAGATTCGTAGCATTTTGTAATTACTATAGACGATTCATTAAAAATTTTGCGGAAATAACTACATGTTTGAACTCGTTATCCAAGAAGAACACTAAATTTGAATGGACGGAACAATGCCAAAAGTCATTTGAGACACTTAAGAATAAATTGATAACACCACCAATTTTACAGTATCCAATTTTTGATAAACCTTTTATACTAACTACAGATGCTTCTGATTTTGCTCTAGGTGCAATACTATCGCAAGGAGAAATAGGAAATGATAGACCAATATCTTATGCAAGCCGCTCTCTAAATAAACATGAGAAAAATAAGCCGGTCATTGAAAAGGAATTATTGGGTATACATTGGGGAATTCAGTTTTTCCATCCTTATCTTTATGGTAGGAAATTTATAGTGGTTACGGATCATCGTCCACTAGTCTCATTGTTTTCTCATAAGAATCCAAGTTCCAAATTGACAAGAATTAGATTAGAACTATCAGACTATGATTTTGAAATTGTGTATAAGAAAGGAATTAATAATACTAATGCTGATGCACTTTCACGTATTAAAATAGACTCCAATATATTAAAAACAATGATACCTCAGAATATTGACGAAAAAGTTAAGAAATCGCTGGTGATAACACGAGGAATGAAAAATAAATTGCGCAATATGGATAAAGATAATGAGATGACATATCCCGATGAGCCTGATCAACTCAAAGTAGTGGAATGTACATCCATTAAAGATATAAAGCTAGCTAAAAAATTAAAATTTATAATTGATGAGTCGACAAAAGAATTCACTTTTCTTGATAATCATTCTGTGAACGAATTGGCCATAAGATGTAGTGATAATCCTTATTATCTAGATAATATTTTGGAGAAGATATCATCTGAGTTAAGCAGATTGAGTATTAAGAGTATCGCACTTAGTAAAAGTGACGATATATTTGAACTGATAACCCATGGGAAATTTAAAGAGAAAATGAATAAATATTTGAAAAATAGTGACGTCAGAATTCTTTTATACGAAAATCCTCGAAAAATATTTAATGAGAAAGAAAAATATGAATTGATAAAATTATATCATGATACACCATGCGGAGGTCATTTTGGAGTAAGAAAAACATTATTAAAACTAAAACAAAAATATATATGGAAGAATATGTGCAAGATGGTAAAGAAATACGTATCTACATGTGATTTATGCCAAAGAAATAAACAGATTAGACATACCAAAGAACCGTTAATGAAGACAGATACACCATTAAGTAGCTTTGATACAGTAGTAATTGACACTGTAGGACCCTTAAGACCCTCAGATAATTATAGATATATACTAACTATGCAATGTGAATTAACTAAATACATAATAGCTGTACCTATGGAGACAAAGGAAGCCAAATCAATAGCTAGGAGTTTAAATGAACATTTAATATTGAAGTATGGAATATTCAAGACTCTAAAATCTGACAGAGGTACTGAATTTGTAAATGAACTGATGGATTAGATGTGTAAACTCTTAGATATAGAACAAAAGTTCTCTACACCTTACCATCATGAGACAGTAGGTTCAGTTGAAAGAAATCATAGAGTTCTAAATGAATATTTTCTTTCTTTTGTGAATGATGATAATTGGAATGAATGGATACCATATTATGCTTTTGCATACAACATAACACCACATGTTGACACAGGGTATTCACCATTCGAATTAATTTTTGGAAAATTACCTACAATGCCAGGCGAAAAAGTAATGAACAGTGAACAGGTATATGATACAGAGAATTATGCAAAAGAATTAAAACTTAGGTTAAAAATTTCGCTAGAGAACGCCAGAAATATCATTGAACAAACTAAAATTAAGAGAAGTTTAAATTCATTAAATAATACGAATAGAATAGATATTAAAATAGGAGATTTACTTACTTACTTACTTAGTTGGCCCATTACAGAACATTTGTTCCATAGACCGAACTAAGAAAAGATCTCCATTCCTCTCTGTTTTTCGCTTGACTTTTTGGAATACCGCGCCTTTCCATTTCTTCATCCACTTGTATGCTCCATCGAAGCTTAGGCCTGCCGATTCTGCGTGCACCGCCATGTGGCATGTATTCATACGCCTTTTTAGCGGGTTCATCATCGCTCATTCTCATGATATGGCCTAGCCAACGCAATCGTTGCATCTCGATACGTTTAACTATATGCATGTCTTTGTATAGCTTATATAGCTCGTGGTTCATACGACGTCGATATTCACCGTCAACGCAAATCGGCCCGTAGATCTTTCGAAGAATTTTCCTCTCAAACACACCAAGCACTGCCTTATCTGCTTGCGCAAGTACCCATGCTTCGGAGCCATACATTAGCACGGGTAGTATCAGCGTTTTGTATAGTGTTATTTTTGTTTGACGAGATGTGGCTTTGTTTTTAAATTGCTTACTTAATCCATAGTAGCATCTGTTGGCCAATACAAATCTTCTTCTTATTTCAGAACTGATGTTGTTTGTTGTGTTTATGGCAGTGCCGAGGTAGACGAAGTCTTTAACTACCTCAAAATTATAGGTACCAACTTCTACGGTTGGTCCGAGCTCTATGGACGCTTTGCGCGTCGACACCATCAATTTGGTCTTTTCGCCGTTTACCGCCAGACCCACTTTCGCAGATTCTGCTTCGACCTTCCTAAAGGTATCAGTTACTTCCTTTACTGATCGTCCCATGATGTCTATGTCATCAGCATAGGCAAGTAACATGTGGCTATTGGTGTAAATTGTGCCATTTCTTTTGACATTTGCATCTCGTATTACCTTTTCCAGCAAAATGTTGAATAGGTCACACGAAAGGCTGTCTCCTTGTCTGAAACCTCTTTTGGTACAAAATTCTTCGGAGAGGTTCTTTCCAATTTTAACTGAGGAACTAGTATCAGTTAGAGTCATCTTACAAAGCCGGATGAGCTTTGCGGGAATACCAAATTCAGACATTGCATGGAATACCTTTGATCGGAGGGGACTGTCGAATGCTGCTTTATAATCGACAAAAAGGTGAAATGTGTCGATCTGCATCTCTTGGGTCTTCTCTAGGATTTGCCGCAGGGTAAATATCTGGTCAATGGTGGACTTGCCAGGTCTAAAGCCACATTGGTATGGTCCAATTATCTCGTTGACCATAGGCTTTATTCGTTCGCACAGTATCCCTGACACTATCTTATAGGCAATAGGGAGTAGACTTATGCCCCTATAGTTGGAGCATACAGTCTTATCTCCTTTCTTGTGGACGGGACATAGGATGCTCAGGTTCCAATCGTCGGGTACGCGTTCTTCCTTCCAGATGGTGCTAACTAGCTGATGCATACACCTTATCAGCGCGTCGCCTCCGGTTTTAAACAGCTCGGCTGGTAAGCCATCGGCTCCTGCTGCTTTATTATTCTTCAGCCGGTTGATTGCTGTTTTTACCTCATCTTGGCCGGGTGGTATACATTCTATACCATCTTCTGGGATTGGATCTGCGGTATCATCGTCTTCGCCACTATTGGATACCAGCAGATTGGAGAAATGTTCCTTCCATATCCTGAGCACGCTGTCTGTATCTGTTACCAGATTACCTTGCTGGTCTCTACAGGAGGATGTGCCTGTACCAAAGCCATCTGTTTGATGTTTCACTCTTTGGTAGAATTTTCGGACTTCATTCTGGCTCCTGTACATCTCGATTTTTTCACACTCCCGCTTTTCCATTTCTCTCTTTTTCTTGCGGAAAAGACGTTTCTCTTCTCTCCTTTTCTCCCGATATCTCTCTCGTGCGCTACGCGTTGCTACTGATTGTAAAGTAGCTCTATATGCCGCATTTTTATCTTCGGTAGCAGCACGACACTCCTGGTCATACCATGAATTCCTTTGTGGAGGTCTCTGGAATCCAAGTATGGATTTTGCGGCTGTTTGCATGGAGTGGGCAATATTTTGCCATTGTGTTGTTATGTTATCGGGACAAGGAGTGCTCGCGTTAAGCAATTGGGCTAGTTGAGTGGAATATGCTGTTGCTATCTGTTGTGTTTGCAGCCTATCGATGTCCAACTTCCGCGTTGTGTCTGTTCGTGCTTTATTTGCAACGTTTAGACGGGTACGTACCTTTGCTGCAACAAGATAGTGGTCCGAATCAATGTTTGCGCCTCGGAACGATCGTACATCCAACACGCTGGATGAATGTCTTCCATCTATC
Organism: Musca autumnalis; assembly: GCF_047663935.1. Lineage (NCBI taxonomy): Eukaryota > Metazoa > Arthropoda > Insecta > Diptera > Muscidae > Musca > Musca autumnalis. The sequence continues at coordinate 36,007,358 of NW_027412088.1, forward strand.
ACAACATGATCAATTTGATTACTTGTTCTTTGATCTGGGGACAGCCAGGTGCCCTTATGAATATCGAGATGCTTAAATCTGGTACTGCTAACTACCATGTTTTTTGCAGCTGCAAAGTCTATCAGCCTCATACCATTGTCAGATGTTTCACTGTGGAGACTGAATTTCCCGACTGTTGGGCTAAAGATATTCTCCTTTCCAATTTTGGCATTAAAATCGCCTAGAATGATTTTAATGTCATGGTCTGTTCGTCCTTATCTTCAGTGGGAGCATGAGCGCAAATAAAGCTGATGTTGAAGAATTTAGCTTTTATTCGAATTGCAGCAAGTCTTTCATTCACTGGGGTGAAGCTGGATACCAGATGTTTTAGTCTCCGACTAACTACGAATCCGCAACCAAACTCATGCTTTACGTCATGGCAGCTATAATACAGTGCGTCACCTTTAAGTGTTGTTGTGACGCCTTTCCCAATCCATCGTATTTCCTGTATGGCAGTAATATCGGCCTTGTACTTTTCAAGTACGTCTGCCAATGCGAAGACTGCACCTTCTCTATAAAGAGTGCGAACATTCCAGGTGCAGATTCGCAGATCATGGTCCTTAAAACGTTTGCGGGGTTCGTCAACTTTAGAGGGGTTTGTTTTTCTTTTCTTTCGTTTTTTCATAGTAGGCTGTTTTTTTCTAGGGGATGGTTACTAACCCGACGCCCAAACCCAAGTTTTTAACGTTCTTATGGGTGAACGCGCGGCACATGTTAGCTCACTACCTTTAACTTGTGTTAAAGGCAGTTCCCCAGGTGACACCACGGGGAGGTCAGTGTCCACTTGAGATGAAAGAGGGACCAAGATAAATCCTGGGCTTTGCCATGTTAAAACCGGTCAGGACCGTTCCTTGGTATCTTCCATCCCCTACGTCAGGAGATTTAGTTTTAGTTAAAAAGGTGAATAGAAGAAAAAATGAATCACCTTATCATGGTTCATATGAAATAATCAATATTGAAAATTTAAATGTTACAATAAGAATTAATAATAAAGAAAAAGTATTTCAGTATTTGTTAAAGAAATATCACAAGTAATCTTAAACAAAAAAAATTGTATTTTATTTTAAGACTCTTACTTTAAGTATGTATGTAAACAAAAAATGATTTTATATCCGAATACAAAAAAAATATACTTAGCCCACTTAAGATCATATGTCAAAAGAACAAAGTTTGTAATTTTAAGTTATTCACAGAGAAACAACTTGACACCACCGAGAAGAATTGTCATAAAATGCATACAATTTGTTTATGCACACAAAAAAAATGTATACATTTCTTTTAAGGGTGAGGGTGTAGTATGTCACCAACACATTATGTTGCCATACATTTAGATGTTCGATATTTTGTTTTGTTATGCTGATCAAGCGCCACAACGAGTTCATTGCTTTCATGCTTTGTTTTTCTTTTGTTTTTCTTTTTTTATTACAGCGTCAACCCAAAACCTAAAGGTGACGCACTGTATTATAGCTGCCATGACATACGCCATGAGTTTGGTTGCGGATTTGTAGTTGGTCGCTTGTTAAAACATCTCGCTGCTTCAGTCCAGTTAATTAAAGCCTATAATTCATATAAAGGCAAAATCAATATCAGCTTTATTTGCGCTTATGCTTCCACTAAAGACAAGGACGACCTTCACCTGATCATAAAACAAGAAATTAAACTGCTCACGTTGTTATATATGGAAGACACTGCACAGTGCCATCGATCCTTGCCCAATAGGAGTTTAGACGGCTGCACTTTCCCTAGCGTAGTTTAACCAAAAGTACTTTGGTTTGTCGTGGCTCCTCAGCTGCGATAGATGGGGGATGTACTCTAAGGACCGCAGTCAAACTATTGCTGATTTTATTCCATCGCGTGTCACTTAGATTCACGAACCAAACTGACGCCGCATACGGACCTATCGCGTTATATGTGGCCAACGAGGTTTCTTTATCTGCGCCCAAAGTGCTATCGGCCAGGGACTTGAGGACCTTGGTTCTACCTTTCAGATTGTCCCAAATAGCTGCTACATGCGCAGACGACGAAAACGTGCTGTCGAATGTGACCTCTTGAATTTTGGGGTAGTTTGTGGTCAGAATTCTGCTACCATCGACCACAACATTCAACTCTCTTCCCACCTGGGCCGTCCATGTGGTGAACAGAGATTTAGAACAGAGATTTAGTGGCGGATACCTGCACATTCCTCGCGTGGAAAATGGTGGTGAGATCAGGGAAGGTACCTGACACCAGGCTGCTTACCTAATTCATACCGATGATCGGCAACTGGATAGCTATTTCTGACGACGGAGAGGACATAAAGGCCTCAAGGGTCTTTGCTACGGGCGACAAAAGCGAAATCAGCCTGTACGATTCACCTTTGCTGGCATCCTTGCCTGGCTTCAATACCCGGGCCACTCTGTCCATTTTCCAGACTTCTGGAACTATAAGGTTGGTTATCGACATTCAGCTGTTTCGACATTACCATGGTGATTCCATCAGGGCCCACGCCTTGGATGACTTAACGTTCCTGATGACATTCGCAACATTATCCATTATAAATCGTGGGGGTTCTTCTTCGGGAGGAAGAGATCTAATGTGACGTAGTACTCTTCTCTTCGCCCTGTAACTCCCGGGATGCTCGACAAACTGTCAGTCAACGTAACGTTCCTAATCGTAACGGAGGTCCTATCTACCTTCTTTCCAAGGTTCGAGAGTGACTTAACCGTTGTCCACAATTCACTTTTACCGGCTCCCATGTTGTAACTCTTCAGATGATTTAACCACTTAAGTTAACTTCCAGTGTCAGCTCCCTGACTCTTGGGTCACTGGGGTTGATTCGACGAAGCTCATCACACTCATTTGCTAAACCCGTCCCCTCTGTTGGGAAGTTTGGTCTCACATCGGGTATTCCACTAGCAGGTATATGGCGAGCGGATGCAGCAGTGATGATATCTCGGAACGTCCTTTCCACTACCCGAATATCAGAAGGATTGGTCAGATCTCTGAAGCTGTGATTAGTGAACACTCTGAAACTCGGACAATCAGCTTTCCCATGATGGACGAAAGTGCGGCGTTCAGAGATATAAACTGGGCCGGTCTGCTGATGCTGACAATTATGGGGAGATGGTCTGATCCAAAAGAAATGACGTGTTGCCATGTGACGTCATTTGTAAAACCAGGTGATAGGATGGTTATGTCTGGCGAACTTTGACACACTTCGCTAATTCTGGTAGGGACGTCCTCATTGACGGTGCAAAACGTAGAGTTATCAATCTGCTCATCCAGCGCTGTACTCCTCTTGTCGTTTCCGAGAACCGAATGCCACAACTCATGATGTGCATTAAATTCCCCCAAGGCCAGACGGTTATGACCTACCAATAGAAGGCTAATGTTGGGCTTGTAACCTAAAATACAGCTATTTATCGGCGGAATGTATACGTTCAGCAACTCTACCACGATACATTCCATGTACGGGTCATTAGGATCAGGCTCAGGCCAGGTAGGTCTTTATTGATCAGAATGGTGCAACAGGAACGTCAATCCCCCACTTCTGGTGCGAACCTTCTTCAGTACGTTATAACCATCACAAACTGAACGGTGCAGTTGTTGTTAAGCTTGGTTTCCTGCACAGCCGCGACCATGCTATTCTTCCGACTCATGAAGTCCACTATTGCCTAGATCTTGCCTCGGAGTCCATTGCAATTAAATGCCAAAAGGATACATTTTCTGGAATTGGAACAATAATGGCTGATGTTAAATGCTGTACGTGCTGTTGCTCTTGGGGACTGTGGGTGAGTTTCGTAATCTGACGACGACTAGCTGGGGGCTGTGTTCGTAGTCCCTAGCATGGACAAGTCCAAAGCAACCCGTTAGATGCACCCAGTTCTGACATCTATTGGATCTCACCCAAGCTTGGATAGGAGTGAAGATACGGATGTGACAAACCGAGCACAAATATATTGGTCCTGGGTTTTTCACCGTCCCGGCACGGAACAAAAAAAAGCGGAGCAGGCATTCTGAGATATGCTGGTAACAACACAGAAAAACGATACAAATACAAACGTATGTACACTGAGGTGGCAACCGCTGGCCGGAACACGAATGTTGTGTGGTTCGGGGACAATCCGGTACGAGAAAACCCACTGCCGTAAGATTGTTTATTTTCCCGATTGTTGTTGGTAACTCAAAAAATCTATTAGAGAATTGCACTACAGGTAGCTTTTGGATATAGTTATGTTTGCTTCTTCCGAAACTTCGCAGTTCATCTTAGACCAGTTTTATGTGACGCGTTAGCGGTGATCCGCTATTCCATTCTTTTCTGCTTGGATATTTGACTTCTAAAGGCTGATCAAAGGCCATTGTAGGAGTGCAGTAATCAACATTAAATGATATTCCTGTCGCCTATCAATTAATCGGGATGGTGGTGCCTTCGTATTAGTAAATCTCAAAACAATAAATAACCCAAATATTTAGCCGTTTTCCTTTATTTTGTTTTTTTTTCTCCTGTCCATTTTATTTATGTGTAATTAATGATACATCCAATAAGTTCATTGGTTTTTTCCAATAAGCTTACATATTTAAAAATCTCATTTTATGAATAAATTTTCTTGACAACTTTTTTGTGGATTATTTCTGTTCTGCGGAGGAAAAAAATTGGAGACTGAACAAATTTTTTGGCAAAAGATTTTCAAGCATGACAAAAATTCATGTTTCTGCCATTACGTGACGATTACTTTTAAATAACACGTACGTCGTCTTTTTTGTGTTCGCTGACATTTTGTTATATATTGGGATGTTGTCTTTAAGAAATTCTTTAGACAATCATGTTATTTTTGTTGTTGTTGGTGTTGAGCACCTTCATTATAAACGTATAGGTTGTATTATTGCATGGTATTCGTCATAATATGATGATGATGATGGTCAGAAAGTGCGATCATCGTTATAAAAGCTACTGGATTTTTAATGTGTTTTAATCATTAAACGCACATCGTTTTTTCTTGTTGTTGTTGTATTTTTCATCATCAGACAATTCAGTCTTTAGTCTTTATTATCTTCTATAGGCATTGAGCTGTGTGTCCATTGGTTTGACAACTTTTCAGGAGAGAATATCTTATACGGTGGCTCAAGAGATCATAAATACAAATTGCACTCGAGAAAAAATGTTGCTTAGTTAAAAAATAAAGGACGTCAGTGTTGCGCACACTTAATGCCTGGGTGTGATTCTCAGACTAGGTAACATTAACAGTCCAATCATAAATGTAAACTGTCCCTGATTTTTATACCGTACACTCCTCAAAGTAAGTATTCTGGATCAGCGTGCAATTCTACATCGATTCTGTAGAAATCACTCTACGATCCGAACGCATAAAATATTAATATTAAATATTTTCAAAATGAATTGTAAAGTTTTTTCATCGATCAGACCATAACTGTGGTATTTAGAGAATTTTCGTGAAAATGCACCTTTGGCTCATACAAATTAGTATGGAAACAAAGATTGGCACGGGTTAACCTTAAAATTTCTTATATAAAGTTTTTGGATCATATGGAAACAATTTGGGGGATAGAAAAAGTTCGGAGGGTATGAAAAGTTCGGGCCGAACTTAAACTCCATTCTTACTTGTTGTCTCTCTGCCTTTCCAAAGAGTTGATATTCATGATTGGGTTGTATATTTTTCAACGGTGGTAAAAAACTCTCAGCGCTTTGATGTCTAAAAGGTATATCCTGTGTTTTTCATTCATGTGAAACTGAAACATATCTACAAGTCGTGTGAATATAGATTAGAGCTTACTCATTGATACCTTTTAAGGGATGTTCGTGGAAAATGATTTTTATACCCTACACCAATAGACGGGAGGGAATTATAACGCATCAAAATAATGCTCACCTTTATATACCAAAATAAATGTCTCCAGGAATTGAATCGATTTCACTTCCAGTGTATCTTCATCTTCAAACCCAAAAAATAAGTAGCCACATCAGTAGCAGCTTCTTCTTGGCTACTGTAATATGTTGTTGTCGTCCAACAAAATAAAACAGACGCAAAAAATAAATTGTTTTTTATTAAATACAAAATATTTTAAAGACAGAGAGGAAAAAATATTAAGAAGTTACAGACAATGAGTAGACGTTAGCCAACCGGCCGACGGTAAATGCATCATGATCATCTTCATCTTCGACATCATGTACATTGACTTCTGAATGCGTAGCAACACGGTGTACATACATACATATGTACACATATTCATACATCTTCCATTACTTCTTGTCCAGAATGATGAACAGAAATCGTGGTCATCCTTATCATAGCAACACTTTAGCTTCCGCACATCATAGCAGGTCGCTGTATCAAACAACAAGTATCGGTTATTGATGACCAAAAAATGAAGTAGTCTGGAGGTTTGCAAGCGATTTGTTGCTTGACTCGCCAAAGCTGATGAAATGTGAATTAAGGCAATAAATTGAGCTGATAAATATTATTAATATCGAAAGTTTTGTGTTTTTTTTTGGTCTTGTTGTTGTCGTTGTTGTTGTTATTCTTGGTCTTCACATTATACATTTTATTATTCTTCTTTTCTTGAACATGCTTATTAGCCTGATATGAACGCATCATAAAGAATAATGAAATCAATGACTTACCAAATGAAATGTGTCAGAACAATTATTGTGTATTTAATTATTTTATTAAAGATTGGGTAGTTTTTTCTGGAGTTGAATTGAGGAATAAAGGGAACGAAAAATATGAAAAAATAGTTAATTCCTGTTTTATAGGTCACTTTCCACCAAATACCTCTCTATGAAAATAACAGACAAAATAACGAAATATAGTATCAATCGTCTTTATTGAAATTAATAAAACAAGTTTTTTGATCTAAACACGTTACTTCGATGAAAGCAAAAAAAAAATAGCAAAAATTCCCACAAAGCTAAATTTTGGTGGAGAGCTTGCCATTGGAAGTAAGACCCTAATAGACCCCATCGATCCCATTTGTGCAAAAGAAGTTATTCAAGGTCAAAGGTAATTTTTTTCTCACTAAACATTAAATTTTGTCCGTTGAGCTCCCTCTGAAATGGTGTCTAGATGCATTTCTAACTACGTCAGTATTTTGCGGATTTTAACTACAATTGTTAACAGAACTTGCTGTTATTTGACATTTGAGGTTCTAAGTTGTCACAAAACTTCTCTACAAAAATCGTCAACATAGGCCCATGTTTTGATATTGCCCCCATATAACGGTGCCTCCCGATTTTCGGTTTTTATACCCTCAGCATTTATGCTAACGAGGATATATTCACTTTCATACGGGCAAAATGTGCCTCATCGAAATAATGGTTTTAGACCCCAAGTATGTTTGGACGAAATGTGTTTCAGAAAATTTGGAGTTGATTTAGCAATGTCCGTCCGTCTGTCTGTCTGGCTGGAGCGCACGATAACTCTCGAACGGATCAACCGATTCGGTCCAAAATTTGGCTTTCGTAGTATTTTGTCCAAACTTAGTTTATCGGTCCACTCCTTCCGGTACCTCCCCCACAAAAGTTCGGAAATGTTTGGAACATTTGTGCGCACGATAACTCTTGAAGGAAGTAACCGATTTGGTCCATACTTTGCACATCGTAAAATTTCTACCAGACTTATATGAGGTTCCAATATGTACTACTTGGGGTACCTCCCACACAAAATTTCGAAAAAGTTCATTTTAGGACCTGTTCAGGAATTGCTTTGATTTTTGTTGTAGCAACTTGTGTTCACTGCCCCCATATAACGGTATATGTTTTATCAGGGGCAAGTCCATACTTCCTGAGAAAATAGCCTGAAAGGTACAAAAAAAGACCCTATAACACCGTGTGTAGTGGTTCGAGCCCAAGATAACTCTCGAACAGATCTGCCGATTCGGTCCACAATTTGGCCTTCATAACATTTTGTGCAAACTTAGTTTAAGTTCGAATATGAGCCATATCGGTCCACTCCTTCATGTACCTCCCCCACAAAAGTTCAAAAATATTCGGAGAAATTGTACGTACGATAACTCTTGATGGGAGTGACCTATTTTTTCTATACTTTACACATTCTAAAATAGCTACCAGATATAGATCAAGTTTGAATATGAACCACTCCTTTGGGTATGGGCCACAAAAAATTTTGAATAAATTCACTTTAAGATCTGCTCTCGAATCACTTTGATTTTTGTTGAAGCAACTGACATTTGTTTCCTCAATTACGACAGTAAAAGTTTTTTCAGGGGCAAGTCCATACTTCTTGAGAAATCAGCACGAAATTTGTAAAAATCCACTATGGCACAATATGTAGTGGCTGGAGGACTCGAACCGAATACTGCGTTCGTCCACACTTTGGATATTGTAATATTTCTTCGAATATTAGATAAAACTCAAGGTGGTGCTTATAGGTCCACTCCTTCCGGTACATCCCCCACAAAAGTTCGTAAATATTAGCTAAAATGGTACGCGCGATTTCTCATAGTCGTAGCAACCGATTTGGTCCAAACTTTGGATTTCTAAACATTGTCGAAACTTACTTACTTAGCTGGCCCATTACAGAACATTTGTTCCATAGGCCGAACTAAGAAAAGATCTCCATTTCTCTCTATTTGTTGCTTCGCACTCTGGAATACCGTGCCATTTCATCTCTTCATCCACTTGTTTGCGCCATCCATTCCTTGACCTGCCAATTCTGCGTGCACCGCCAAGCGATCCGTATTTATACGCCTTTTTGGCGGGTTCATCTTCGCTCATTCGTATGTTATAGCCTATCCAACGCAATTGCTGCATCTCGATACGTTTAACTATATTGATGTCGTTGTATAGCAGATACAGCTCGTGGTTCATGCGACGTCGATATTCACCGCCAACGCATATTGGTCCGTAGATCTTTCGAAGAATTTTTCTCTCAAACACAGCAAGCACTGCCATTTCTGCTTGCGCAAGTACCCAGTCTTCGGAGCCATACATCAGCACGGGTAGTATCAGTGTTTTGTAGAGCGTTATTTTTGTTTGACAATATGTGGCTTTGCTTTTAAACTGCTTACTTAAACCAAAGTAGCATCTGTTGGCCAATACAATTCTTCTTCTTATTCCACAACTGATGTTGTTTGTTGTGTTTATGGCAGTGCCGAGGAAGACGAAGTCTTTTACTACCTCAAAATTATAGAAACCAACTTCAACAGTTGGTCTGAGCTCAATGAACGCATTACGCGTCGACACCATTAACTTTGTCTTCTCACCGTTTACCGCCAGACCCACTTTAGCAGATTCTCCTTCGACCTTCATAAAGGTATCAGTTGCTTCTTTTACTGATCTCCCATGATGTCTATATCATCAGCATAAGCAAGTAACATGTGGCTATTGGTGTAGATTGTGCCACTTCTTTTGACGTTTGCCTCTCGTATAACCTTTTCCAGCAGGATGTTGAAGAGATCACAGGAAAGGCTGTCTCCTTGCTTGAAATATCTTTTGGTACTAAACTCTTCGGAGAGGTTCTTTCCTATTTTAACTGAGGACCTCGTGTCAGTTAAAGTCTTTTTACAAAGCCGGACATGGCTTGGAATACCTTTGAACGCAGCGGGCTGTCGAAGGCTACTTTATAATCGACAAAAAGTTGGTAGGTGTCGATCTGCATCTCTTGTGTCTTCTCCAGGATTTGCCGCAGGGTAAATATCTGGTCAATGGTGGACTTGCCAAGTCTAAAGCCGCATTGGTATGGTCCAATTATCTCGTTGACCATAGGCTTTAGTCGTTCGCACAATATCCCTGACACGATCTTGTGGGAGTAGACTTATGCCCCTATAGTTAGAGCATGCAGTCTTATCTCCCTTCTTGTGGACTGGGCACGGGATAATCAGGTTCCAATTATCGGGTACTCGTTCTTATTGCCAGATGGTGCTAACTAGCTGATGAATACACCTTATCAGCGTCTCGCCTCCGGTTTTGAACATCTCGGCTGGTAAGTCATCGGCTGCTGCTGCCTTATTATTCTTCAGCTAGTTTATTACTATCTTTACCTCATCTTGGCTGGGCGGTATATATTCAATACCATCTTCTGGGATTGGGTCTGTGGTATCTTCGTCGTCTTCGCTGCTATTGGATACCAACAGTTTTGAAAAATGTTCTTTCCATATCCTGAGCACACTATCTGTGTCAGTTACCAAATTACCTTGCTGGTCTCTACAGGAGAATGTGCCTGTATCAAAGCCATCAGTTTGATGCTTGATTTTTTGGTAGAATTTTCGGACTTCATTCTAGTTCCTTTACATCTCGATTTTTTCACACTTCCGCTTTTCATTTCTCTCCTTTTTCCTGTGGAAAAGACGTTTCTCCTCTCTCCCTTTCTCCCGATATCCCACTCGTGCGCAACGCGTTGCTACGGATTTTAAAGTACCCCTATATGCCGCATTTTTCTCTTCGGTAGCAGCACGATACTCCTGATCATACCATGGATTCCTTGGTGGAGGTCTCTGGTATCCTAGTATGGATTTGGCGGCTGTTTGCATGGAGTGGGCAATACTTTGCCATTGCGCTGATATGTTATCGGGATGAGGAGAGCTTTGATTAAGCAATTGGGCTAGTTGAGTGGAATATGCTGTGGTTATCTGTAGTGATTGCAGCTTACCGATGTCTAACTTCCGTGTTGTGTCTGTTCCCACTTTGTTTGCTACGTTTAATCTGGTACATACCATTGCTGAAACAAGGTAGTGGTTCTAGTCTATGTTTGCTCCTTGGAACGAACGCACATCCAACACGCTCGATGAATGTCTTCCATTTATCACAACCTGATCAATTTGATTTATTTTTTTTCTGATCTGGAGACAGCCAGGTGCCCTTATGGATGTCGAGATGTTGAAATCTGGTGCTGCTAACTACCATGTTTTTTGCCGCTGCGAAGTCTATCAGCCTCATACCATTGTCAAATGTTTCACTGTGTAGACTGAATTTTCCTACTGTTGGGCCAAAGATATTTTCCTTTCCAATTTTGTCGAAACTTAGTTTATGTTAAAATTTGGCCTATATCTGTCCAATCCTTGTGGTACCACCCACACAAATTTTCAAAATTTGTGTGTGGTACGAAGATCCTTTGGACATTTTTACCGAAGGTTTTCCTACTGGCCCTGTATACAGCGATATTATGTTTTTCGTAGTCTAGTGTGATAAAAAAGCCCTATCTATTGATATCCCCGCAAATTTTTGGGATTTAATCCTATCCATACTTTTGTCGGTGCATACGCCCAAAATTTTGAAAACCCCCCTAAATACATAAGTTTTTTTCTTTTGTGAAAATATATCAATCTACACAGGCTGAGGGTATATCTCTGTCTGCAAAGCCTACTGATAAATTTTTACTTGTTCATGAGTAAATTTGTTCGGTCTTAAACTGATTTTTCTTCAGTAGCATATCGAAACATTCATAGATTTTACGGCAGTTTGAAGAGAACTGTTGACAATTGTCATTTGTAACCGAATAATAGACTTTAAATTCTTCGCCTATCCGAGAAACCATTTCACCCTTTTCCTGCATCGTTTTTTAATAATTTAGATTTAATTGTTTATCCAATGTTATTAACAACGAAATTTCCATATCCTAAAAAGTGTGTGTTCAATTACATATATCTGACTTTAAAAACAAGAAACCGGTTAAAAATACTTGACGCATTGGCAGGAGCATCATGTTGCTGCCAATATGTCAACTTGACATTCGACTTCCAAAATTGGTTAATAAAAAAGACACAAAACAATAAAAACAAAAAAACGTTAAAATCCCTGAGTGTGGTTTCTTGTGTTGTTAAGAATTTTTGTGTTGTCAAATTCTGTCAGGACATTAACCGTTGCAACAACAACAACAACCAGCAACAATATCGAATCTCTGACAAACCAAATCAAATCAATACAGAAAGCCAAGTTTAACATTTAATTATGTTCTTATTGCAGTTGATGGTAATGTTGTTGCTGCTGCCACTGTTGCTACTGCTTAAGGCAATCTCAGGTCCCCTGCATAAAAAATACCTGTTCCCTGTTTTTGGAGATGATGTTGCTGGTGCTACTGCTGCCTCTACCGATGATGGATGATCATAAATTTCGTTGCAATGAATGTCTGCCATATTGACGCCTAAAATGGTTGTATGTTATGTTACGTTCGTTCTGGTGTTGAAAGGTAGAGGTAGGTAGGTAGATAGGTAACCCAACTGATATGCCAAATACTGATGTGTGGTGATATTTGGTTTGTCCTCTTGAAATGCATTGTATTGGGTTGGTGGTGGGACGACATTTGATTGCTGCTGGTGTTGGTGTTTTTGTTGCTGTTGTCATCGTCATCCAATGTGATGTGATGAGCGATCATATTGAGATTGCAGACAAACAGCACCAACAGCCAGCTATAGCTAACAGATTTTCAACTTAAGACGCGTAATTTTAGGCATAAACACAATGGCGAACGCATTCATGCACATTCTGAATAATAACAATAATCATAAACTTTTCAAACTGATTGCATGGCTATAATTATTCTGCTTACTGTCACTAAGCTTTAGCTACTGTATGTGCGTTGCTGTATATTAGTGTGTATATTCATACGCTGTGTAAGAGATTCTTACCCCCGAAAAGGAACAGCGATAGAATGATGGGACAAATAACAATCTACCGCAATCAAAGCAAAAAAATAACAGTTTCCGATATACTTGGCGAACAGTGGGACTGGAGGCTTGGATGTACTTAGGTTAATCGGAACATACTTCCTTAGATTTTTATGTTACTTAACCAAATACCTATTTATACCCTATACCACTATGTGGTATAACGCATCGAAATAATGGTCGGAGACCCATACATCTATATACCAAAATGAATGTCTTGACGAGCTGAGTCGATCTGGCTATGTGTGTCCGTCTGTACATCTAAACCTTGCAATAACGCTACGGTCGCAATTTTAACCCGATCGTCACCAATTTTTGGGTGTGGATGAAGGTGCGGAGGGGAAGAAGCCTATTGAGTTTGGCGATGGTCGGATAATATTCAGGGTATAAAAAATTCGGCCCGGCCCGGTTCTTACTTGTTATTTGTTTTGTCAGTCTACAGTTAGTTCCTGAAGTGGGGAGTTCTCCTTCAACTTTAGTATTAGAACATCTTCTCATTCTGTTAACCATTAGTTTCTTCCTTAGCTCCTTTGCCAGTATTGACCACTGTGCGCCACATCGATACAAACTCACGCATGCAATTTTTCTTTTTGACTGCATACACTAGCCAACCGCAACCATCAGCCATTATTACACGCAACAACACACACGCGTATTATGCTGCGACTGAACCACAACAAACAGCAGTCAGTAGCAGCATATGCTGATCGGAATGATATTGTTGCATGTTTTTAGAAATGCCGGCCGAACACCAGTCAAGTGCATTCCTCTATGAAATATTTTCTGTGTTCTGCATTGCCATCACACATCTCTGTCGTCATCGACGATGTAATAAAACTTCACATAACAAAGGAGCGTGTTCATATTCCTTGGAACGCTCAGCACATACTTACCTTATGAAGAAGTTTTCCTTTTCGCACACACAACGGAAAAGAAATATGTTTATGATACACACAATACGAGAGTTTCAATAAAACTCAAGCGAAAAAAAGGTGTAAAATTTTTCAAATATTTTTTTAATATGTGAGTATTTTTGCTACACTTTATTGAATTTTCTTTATGAATTTTTCTCTCATATTGATTTTGAGCAGCTATTGGTCACTTATATTACGATCATCATCGCCATCATCAACAACGCGACATCATATAGTTATTGTCATAGTGTCATTTTTATTGTGTTAAGCTTTCAAGCGAGAAATGGCAGAGAATAGTTGTTGTTGTCTGTGATTTTCATTCAATTCGTGGTATTGATCGCATTTATAAAATAACAACAACAATATCAACAAAATATTTTAATAATCATTTAAAGACGACAAACGTCATTGTTGGCTGATAAATTGATGCATTCTTTTGAGAAATGTTGGGAATTGATTTGCTCAGAAGACGTTGATGATGACGATATCAACGATATAAACTATCGAGAAGCTAGATACTTTCTTCAAATGACCATAAAAAGCTTATATAAGAGTTTCTTTGTTTATTGATTTATTCAAGGTTTTGGAAATTGTTATAAATTGCTAAATAAATGGATCAGAAGGTCAGAAGCAATCGTGTGATAAAACATGCATACGTATGTTCCCACAAAACCCCGAAGGGACAAGGAAGGGACTTCTCTCTTGTCAATGAGTGTACGCCGATTCATATTGGCCAAATGTTATGGGAGCTATTTCTTAATGCCGCGTTAGAACGGAGTGTCTTACTACACCACTGGTAGAGAAGTTGTTTATGACTGAAATACTCATACGTAAGCCTTCATTAAACTCATGGTATAAGTACAAGTACAAAATACCTGCAATCGGGCGGTGTGGTTATATGTGAGCTACATATATACTATGTCCACAATTTTAGGTGGAGAAGTTTTTTGACCACTGGAAACTCCAACTACCAAATAATATCTGAATCGAGTGGTACTGTTATATCTGAGTCTATGTTTACATTTTTTGGTGCAGACGTTTTTTGATCACTTGGGACGTTTACTGCCAAATAACAGCCAATTTAGACCGAAAATATTGATACCCTATTACAAAGTAATGTAAACAAAGAACTACCGTCATCATTCCTTACTAAGTAATGAGCGTGTGTGTCCGAATACAAATCCGAGTTCAACGTTCACCGTTGGCACGCGAGTTTATTGTTTACAAAATAAAGAATAATTGGTGGTGCACATGTATGCGTTTAAACCAGCATCCGGCAAAAAGGGGCACACCTTCCCTTGATGAGAATAACAACAGAACAACCACCACTCAGTCTTCGTTCAGAAGTCAATGAAGAAGGTTCTGTTGTCGCTTGTTTCAATGATTTTTAATTTAAGCAATGCATTAACGCACACGCTGTTTGTGGAGAGAGTGAGAGAGAGTCGTATGCGATGCCTGGTTTAAACCCTTAATGTGCGTACGCTTTGTTACAAATCAGAATATCGCATAATAAAATCCAACAGAGAGCAAAACCAAATAAAATTAAAATATGAAGTGTGTTGCAATTGAAAACAAATTCCACATCAACTGTTCTGAAAATAGAACATATGGTTTTATTTAAAATTTTGCCTATTACTTACTTAGATGGCTTTTATACTAAACAGAACGTCTTGTTCCATAAGCCGAACTAAGAATAGATTTCCAAACGCACCGATCTTTTGCCTTACTTCTCCAATTTTTGGACGCCATGTTTTGTGATATCTTCTTCAACTTGGTGTTTCAATCGGAGTTTTGGCCTTCCCTTGGGGCGTATACCGTCGAGTGGCTCGTATTCAAATGCCTTTTTGGCGGGGGCATCTTTATCCATCCTGCTGACATGGCCAAGCCAACGCAATCATTGTAGTTCAATACGTTTAACTATATCGATGTCGGTCGGCTTGTATAGCTCGTGGTTCGTAAGACGTCGGCATTCACCTTCAACGCATATTCTTCCATAAATCTTTCGAAGAATTTTTCTCTCAAACACACCAAGTTCTGCCTCATCTGCTTTCGCAAGTACACATGCTTCAGATCCATACATAAGAACGGGTAGTATCAGTGTCCGGTAAAGTGTAAGTTTTGTTTGACGAGAGGTGGTTTGCTTTTAAACTGTTTATTTAGACCAAAGTAGCATCTGTTGGCCAATATTGTTTTTCTCTTTATTTCAAGGCTTTTATTGTTGGTTTTATTTATGGCGATGCCGAGGTAGATAAAGTCATTTACTATCTCAAATTTATAATTATCAACATCCACAGTTGGTCCGAGTCTACTGGACGACTTGATTGTTGATAGCATAAACTTCGTCTTATCGCCGTTGACTGCCAGACCCACTTTGGCAGACTCTTTTTCAATTTTTGCAAAGGTGGCTGTTACGGGCTCGCGCTGGTCTACCTATTATGTCTATGTCATCTGCATATGCAAGCAACATTACATCTTTATTGTATATCGTGCTGTTTTTGTCTCTGGCCGTATATATATTCGCATCTCGTATGACCTTTTACAGTAGGATATTTAATAGGTCACACGATAGACTGTCACCTTGTCTGAAACCTTTTGTGTTGAAAGGCTCGGAGAGGTTCTTTCCTATTTTAACCTCTGATCTTGTGTCATCCTGCATAGTCGAATTAGTTTGGCAGGGATGCCAAACTCAGACATGGCTTGGAACACCTTTGATCGAATTGGGCTGGCGAAGGCGGCCTTATAGTCGACGAACAGGTGGTATGTGTCGATCTGTCTTTCGTGGGTCTTCTCCAGTATTTGGCGCAGTGTGAAGATTTGGTCAATTGTCGATTTACCAGGTCTAAAACCGCATTGGTATGACCCGATTATCTTATTGACCATGGGTTTTAACCGTTCACACAGTATGCTCGACAACACCCCAGCAAAATAAATTGGAAGTAGTGCAATGTGGACTAGTTCTGTCACGGCATGTTTTGATGCAGTTCAACCGGAGTCGTGAAAAAGGCACTCCAGTCCTCACATTTTAACCGCATTTGGATGCAATCCAAAGAATCACATCCACTTGTCACATTTTAACAACATCCGGATGCAGTTCAGCGGAGTCGTGAAAAAGGCACTCCAATTCCCCACAATTTAACAGAATCCGGATGCAGTCCAAACGGAGTCGTAAAAAAGGCACTTCATTCGCTACATTTTATTAGCAGTTGTTAGAGGTCCCTACATGTACATAAATCAGTTTGTACATCTCTACAGGCAGCGGAATCGATTTTCCAAAAAGAGATAAGCGTGTTAACATTTCCAAACATTTGTTAATGCAAAATAAAAAATATTTAATTTGTGAACATTTTCCGGTAACTCACGAGGAGAAAATTTCCGAATGGAGTGCTGTTGGAGTACATGTCGAAATCATAACTGGTGATGGGAAGACAATCCATTTAGCAGATGAAGCAAAACAGTTCAGCTTGGATTAAATGGAGAGAAGAGGAAACACGCATGTTTGCGATTGAATTTAATGGAGAATTTTCATAATTTGTGTTAATGTAATTAAGTTCTTAATATTTTCGTTTTACACATATAATGCATTTTATTTTTTCTGGCATATTTTGCAATGGCACAATTTCCGCAGAATGCCTGTATCAAAACACGTGCTTTGGACTGCCTCCTATTCTACCCCAAAGGGTTAGTTAAAATGCAATGCCAAAGGGTCGGTTAAAATGCAGTGCCAAAGGGTCAGTTAAAATGCAGTGCCAAAGGGTCAGTTAAAATGCAGTGCAATGGAGTGCCTCTTTCCGTAGTCACTCTCTTGTAAAAATCATGAGTGAAAATGCATAATTTGATGCACTTCCAGATCACTTGTACATATCATTTAACTGCCTCTTTGGAGGCAAACTTTTTGCTGGGACTTTATATGCGATTGGGAGCAGACTTATGCCTCTGTAGTTTGTACACACCGTCTTGTTTCTTATGTACGGAACATAGTAGGCTGAGGTTCCAATCGTTGGTTATGCTTTCTTCCTGCCAAATTTCGCAAATTAGCTGATGCATACTCCTTACCAGCATTTCGCCACCGGTCTTGAACAATCAGCAACTGCTGCCTTATTGTTTTTTGGCTAGGTGGTAGACATTCAACATTGTTATTTACGATTGGTTCTGGGGTATCTTTATCGCCATCCATATTCCATACCAAAAGCTTCATAAAGTGCTCCTTCCAGATCCTCAGTACGCTATCTGTATCAGTTACCAGATTACCTTGGCCATCTTTGCAGGAGAATGTGCCTGCACCATATCCTTCAGTCTGGTTTTTTACACTCTGGTAAAATTTTCGGACTTCATTCTGACTCCTGAACATATCGAGTTTTGCCTATTAGGGCAAACATAATTTTTTATATAAATTTTTAAAATTCATTCTTGGAGTTTTGGTTTGGCTTGATGTCATGCAAAACATAAAAAACAACAATTTGTAGTTGGTTTTAATGTATCACTTTATTTTACCGATATTTCGATCGTCCTCGACGATCATCATCAGGGTTTTTGACTTTAAATAGAAAAAACAATAACATATTGTTACATGAAAAACTTTAAATAACAAAAATATAAATTTAGCAATAATTACATTTTGTTGTTTTACGTTAATAAATTGGCGAAAATTCTACTTCCACTCATGTTCTAAGGTATTTTCCAACTGAAGAATTTCTGTGTTTCTCAATAGTGCTTCGGTAGATTTGAGCACAATTCTCAGTATCTGTCTTGTAATTAATGCGATATTTTGATGGTACATTAATGATGTGGAGCATTTCCAACATATATCGCCGTCTGTAGTTATTTTCTTGTGACAGTATTTGTACATCATTTAAGTCAGGTGTGTGTCCTGTTACTGCACAGTGTGCTGCTAGTGCAGTTTTTTGTTCTATGGGTTTGCTCTTTATTCTTTGGTCAGATTTATGCCCACTTAACCTTGTTTTTAATTTTGTTTTGGTTGTCCCGACGTAAACCTTTTCGCATGTATTAGAAATATCGCCATTACATTTGATCTTGTAAACGACGTTCGATTTTTCTTCGTTTGGAATTTTCGCTTTTGTGCGGCTGAAAAAGTTATTGTTGGTATTGTTGCTTTTCAATGCAATTTGGTATTTTTCTCTGCTGTATAGATTTGAATTCGAGAAACGTTCAGAGAAACCTGGCACATACGTTGCTCTCTTGTAAATCTTCTCTGATTTTGGTTCTGTGTGACAAATTTTATTGGTTTTAGCCTGCTTTATTAATTCATTGATAGTCTTTTTTGGGAAGTCATTCATGGCCAGAATCTTCCTTATTTTGATTTCATTACTCGCGTGGAATTTGCTATCACTTATATTGAGTACTCTGCGTATGAAATTTGTAGCAGTATTTATTTTTATGCGTCGTGGGTGTTTTGAATTAAAGTTTATAATTCTTCCCGACGCAGTTGGTTTTTGATACCAATCTAGCAACAGTATATTTCCTTGTCTAATTACAAGTGAGTCAAGATATGGTAACTTATTGTTTTTCTCAGCCTCCATTGTGAAACGTAGCTGCTGATTATATGAATTTAAAAGACTGAGGGTAGCGTCAACTTCATCCCTTTTCACAATGCAAAATATGTCATCGACATACTTCGTCAAAATCCTTGGTTTTGTAGTCAATTTTTGCATGGTTTCGTCAAGTAATTTTTCCATGATAATATCCGCGATTATTGGGGATATTGGTGAACCCATTGGCATGCCTTTTAATTGTTCGTAAATTTTGCCATTATATAGGAAGTAACGCGAGTCCTTAATACATACGGTTAGTATATCTATAAATAAATGCATTGGAATTTGTGTGTGTTCCTTAATTATATTCCACTTTTCTTTTATTGCATTGATCGCAAGGTTTATTGGCACACTGGGGAATATATATTACTACATGACAAGTTTAGACCCAATTACGGTTACTCCTTACCGTTACTTCAACATTTTAGCGAAACATGTTGAACTTTGTGGGGGATGTACCCGTAAAAATGGGTTGATATGATCCATCTTCGAACAAGATCTAAGCATGGCAATATATTAGTCTAATCCCATTATTTCAGTGAACCACATTTTCATTATCAAACTGTATTTTTCCCCTTTAGCCTAAAGGCTAATTATGATTGGTATGTGACGTTTCTTTCTAAGGGAAACGGCATTATACCCTCAGCGTTATGACCAAAAATGTACGTCATAGAAATAATGGGTTTAGACCAAAAGTACACAGAATAAAATATTTCAAGAATTTTTACATATTTTCGTTCGCGATGTAGTTTTTTTCATACTGTCCAGGTACCTCACATAAGATACATGTGCAGTTTCTTATTTCCATCCGAAAGCCACTATTTTTTTTTTCAAAATTATGTAAGATTTTCATGAGATGCAAAATCACTTTCCTTTTTTTTCCCATATTCCAATATTTGCTCTCATATTTCCTCTCTTGTTTGATAAATGCTCTCAACATTGTTCTCGTTTTCTTTTGAATGGTCTCGTCGTCTCACCATCGTATTGACAATGTATCAACAAACAACAACACACACATGCACACCACGCCACATACCTAAACCACAATAACAACAATTTTGTTGTTAGGAAACTGACAAACCAAACAACTACAGTGCGTTTAGTGTCGAAAAACAAAGTGTTTGGCTGTATAGTTCGCAACTACAAATTGTTAATTTCTTTAATATAAAGGCAACATCTAATACCTCAACCTAGTGCTGATAGACTCACTATGACTACAGTAAGTAACAATAATAATATTGTAACAGTAAGTTACAATAATACAAAATAAAAGAATTAATAAAAGTAGCAAAATTTGCCTCTGGTTTGGTTGGTGGTGTGTGTGTGGTGGTTCTTAGTCAATAATAACAAAAACAACAACTTGCCAAAATGTTTTTTTTTCAATCTCTCAGAAAAAACCAGTATTTTTTGCTTTATAAAAGGCGTTCATGAAAGAAATTTGAACCTTGGCAAGACTTTATGAACACTATTAATGAAATGCAGTAATTATTTTTTTCTGTGTATGTTTGGAAGAAATCTGTTTCAGACAATTTTTAGTCGATTGAACAATGTCCGTCCTTCTGTCTGCCTGTATGGCTGGCTGGTGCGAATGATAGCTCTAGAACGAAGCAACTGATCGGGTCCAAAATTTGACATTCCTTTTATTAGTTGGGTGTCACCGTGGTGGAATGGTATGCACACCCGCCTTGCACGCTAAAGGTCGTGGGTTCGATTCCCCGGTCAGGCAACATCAAAAATTTTCAGCGGTGGCAAAATACCCCTCAGGCGGCATTTCCTGAGTATTATAGCCATTAAAAACTTCTCTACAAGTGGTGTCTTAGGACACGCCGTTCGGACTCGGCGATTAACTGTAGGTCCCATATCATTGAGCTAATATGAATGGGGGTGCACTCATTGATATGAGAGAAGTCTACCTTGTCCCACCTGGGATGTTTGTGGAACAATTATTATAATATTTTGTCCAAACTTGGTAAAAGTTCAATCCACTCCGTATCGGACGGACAAAAGTTAAAAGATTGTTGCCAAAATGATGTCTATCGAAGGAGTAACTGAAGTGTTCATAACTTTGCATATGGTAATATCACTTCCAGGCATAGATCGGGTTCGATTCGGAAAAAGTGATGTTGAAGTGTAGGTTGTCCTTGCGGTTCCCTTTACAACAGTACCATTTTTTTCGGGGCAAGTCCAAACTTCCTTAGATGATGACCTAAAAGCTCCAAGAAACCTTGACGGCACCAATAAAATTTCAAATCCGCAAGATAACTCTCGCAGGGCGTTTCTGATTGTCTCGTATAACCTTTTCTAGCAGGATGTTAAAAATATCACACGAAAGGCTGTCTCCTTGCCTGAAACCTCTTTTGGTACAAAACTCTTCGGAGAGGTTCTTTCCTATTTTAACTGATGATCTTGTGTCAGTTAGAGTCATTTTACAAAGCCGAATGAGCTTTGCGGGTATACCAAATTCAGACATGTCTTGGAATACCTTTGAACGTAGCGGGCTGTCGAAGGCTGCTTTATAATCGACAAAAAGGTGGTAGGTGTCGATCTGCATCTCTTGGGTCTTCTCCAGGATTTGCCGCAAGGTAAATATCTGGTCAATGGTGGACTTGCCAGGTCTAAAGCTGCATTGGTATGGTCCAATTATTTCGTTGACCATGGGCTTTAGTCGTTCGCACAATATCCCTGACACTATCTTGTAGGCACTAGATAGAAGACTTATGCCCCTATGGTTGGAGCATAACGTCTTATCTCATTTCTTATGGACGGGACAAAGGATACTCAGGTTCCAATCGTCTGGAAAGCGTTCTTCCTGCCAGATAGAGCTAACTAGCTTATGCATACACCTTATCAGCGTATCGCCACCTGTTTTAAACAGATCGGCTGGTAGGCCATAAGCCCCTGCTGCCTCATTATTCTTCAGCCGGTTTATTGCTGTCTTTACCTAATCTTGGCCGGGTGGTATACATTCAACACTATCTTCTGGGATTGGATCTGTGGTATCTTCGTCGACTTCGCTACTATTGGATACCAACAGTATGGAAAAATGCTCTTGCTCTGTGCTAAGGATATGACACACTATCTGTATCAGTTACCAGATTACCTTGCTGATCTTTACAGGAGGATGTGCCAATTCCAAAGCCATCAGTTTGATGTTTCACTCTTTGGTAGAATTTTCGGACTTCATTCTGATTCCTGTACATATCGATTTTTCACACTCCCGCTTTTCCATTTCTCTTGTTTTCTTGCGGAAAAGACGTTTCTCTTCTCTCCTTTTCTCCCGATACCTCTCTCGTGCGCTACGCGTTGCTACTGATTGTAAAGTAGCCCTATATGCCGCATTTTTCTCTTCGGTAGCAGCACGACACTCCTGGTCATACCATGGATACCTTGGTGGAGGTCTCGGGTATCCAAGTACTGACTTTGCGGCTCTTTGCATGGAGTGGGCTATGTTTTGCCATTGTCCTGATATGTTATCGGGACGAGGAGTGCTTTGATTAAGCAATTGGGCCAGTTGAGTGGAATATGCGGTGGCTATCTGTTGTGATTGTAGCTTACCGATGTCCAGCTTCCGTGTTGTGTACGTACCTTTGCTGCAACAAGTAGTGGTCTGAGTCTATGTTTGCACCTCGGAACGATCGTACATCCAACACGCTTGATGAATCAATTTGATCAATTTGATTTCTTGTTCTTTGATCTGGCGACAGGCAGGTGCCCTTATGGATATCGAGATGCTTAAATCTGGTACTGTTAACTACCATGTTTCTTGCAGCTGCAAAGTCTATCAGCATCATACCATTGTCAGATGTTTCACTGTGGAAACTGAATTTCCCGATTGTTGGGCCAATTTTGGCATTAAAATCGCCTAGTATAATTTTAATGTCTTGGGCAGGGCAACGGTCGAAAGTTTCTTCTAAGCGCTCTTAAAATATATCTTTGGTCTGTTCGTCCTTGAAGAATTTTTTTTTAATCGATTTGCAGCGAGTCTTTCATTCACTGGGGTGAAGCCGGTGACCAGATGTTTTAACCTCCGACCAACTACAAATCCGCAACCAAACTCATCCTGTGTGTCATGGCAACTATAATACAGTGCGTCACCTTTATGGGTGGTTGTGATGCCTTTCCCGTTCCATCGTCTTTTCTGTATGGCAGTAATGTCGGCCTTGTACTTTTCAAGTACATCTGCCAATGCATAAACTGCACCTTCTCTATAAAGAGTGCGAACATTCCAGGTGCAGATTCGCAGATCATGGTCCCTAAAACGTTTGAGCTGTTCGTCAATTTTAGAGGGGTTTGGTTTTCTTTTCTTTCGTTTTTCATAGTAGGCTGTTTTTTCTAGGGAAGGGTTACTAACCCGACGCCCAAACTCAAGTTTTTAACGTTTGCGCGGCACATGTTAGCTCACTACCTCTAACGGGTGTTCAAGGCAGTTCCCCAGGTGACACCACGGGGAGGTCAGTGTCCACTTGAGATGAAAGAGGGACCAAGATAAATCCTGGGCTTTGCCATGTCGAAACCGTTCAGGACCATTCCTTGGTATCTTCCACACCTACTTCCTGTTATAATGACCCAAAATCTCAAAAAAAAAACTACAGGTACCAAGTAAACTGAGTAGTACGTAAGGTAACCTTACCGATTTGGTCTCAACGTTGTACATCGTATTATTGCTTACAGACTCAGATAATGTCGAATATTGACTTCATCGGACCATTCTTTCAGGTACCTCACACACAAAGTTTGGAAAGATTGCAGTTTAATGACTCGTCTGGGATGGTTTTTAAATTTTTGCCAACATGTTGTTTATGAGACCCTAGTTACGATGGTACGGAACCAAGTCCATAATTCCTGAGAAATTCGCCCAAAAACTCAAAAAAAAATCCTGTAGGCATAAGAAGAATTGTGTTCTTTTCTGTCGGCGCAGCTATGGGATACTTTCTTTGTTTTATTCATTAATGAACAAAAGTTCACTCATTCCTGCTACAGGATTTTTTTTATGAAATAAAGTCGAAAATTTGCTACCCTATTGTGCATATATTGCCCTTCCATTAATTTGATCAAAAAATGCAAAGAATAATGTGACAATTTTAAACGCAAAAATTTTACTATCATTCTTAAATAAATTTTAATTAAAATTGCATTCGATGTCCAAAAAACAAATCAAATGGGTAATTTTGTGATATAACATAACCAAAATTCTATGTAGACGATAAACACATGCATCCCTGGGATATGGATATTTGTGGCTATTGAAATGATAGTGCTGATGATGGAGATCATGCCGATGATATGCAAGTTCTAGATCTAGACTTTCTTTTAATTTTATGGCCATAAACTACAAGTGTGGTATGCACATTACTTCAGCTTCAATAATTAAAATAATCAAGCTACTCTTTCTCCATTCGGGTTAACACCCATTCCCGCAACTTGCATACGCTTCTCTGTTTGTTTCATGCCACAACTAAACATTCATGGCGATCCAATGCCAAATGAAAACTGGCAAGCCCAAACAGATGGCTCTACAACGATTCGTGATTCTACTTAACATCGATTGACCCTAACAGATTAGTAAAAACATTTGCGGTTATTAAAACAAAACGACGATACGCACACAGACACACTGTTGACAACGACACAAATTGCATAAACCCGATAAGAAATATTTCACCAAAGAATGTCATATTGAAAGAAAGTAAGCTCAAGAATTTGCTCTTACTGTGGCATTCATAAAAAAAGAAAACACAAATGAAATAGTAAACCATTAAAGTATTGAGGTCTTTTTAGCCTCTATGTTTGCTCCCCGGGTCCAGTGTTCATCTACATATACACATATTAATTTGCTTTAATGCGTAGAAAACCTCATAAAAATCATAAAATTTTGTTATAGGTCTTTACAACAATTTAACAATTAATATGTGCATATCGTCATTATTCACATGAAAGGGTTATCGAATTAGCAATCAAGGAAATTGATAGATCTGGTTTGTGGTTCAAGACGAAAAAAATTTTTACAGATGGATAACGATAACTTCCGTAAATTAATTTACAGTTGGATGGCCAAACCCAAGCCCTACTGGCAGGGAATAATGGACATAATAGAAAATAAATTAAAAAATTAAGGGTCTAATATTGAACTTCCAGAGGTAGATATACATACATCACTTCTGTAAGCAAATTAAGACACATTTAACTCAGCCTTTGCGTCATCAAGTCTTTTCAGTCGTTTTTGATATCCCTATATTTTCTTTACATTATTCACATGTTTATTTCTCTTCACCATCATAACACTCGCATCTCATATTGTTTTCACAATCACATCATGATCATCATTTTTCTTCAATTATAATAATGAAGTTGACGAATAATAATAATTAACACAATGATCATTATTATTGCAATTCTGACAGCTATTGGTGATGATGTTACTTATGACGTCTTTTGTGATCGATGGGAAGGCGGAGGGATCGCCCCTACAGAAAAGGGGGATGTTACATGGGAGAGTTCTAATAGTTAAGAAGAATAAATTTTAATTGTTTAAAAACGACATTTGAATGTGTTACAGTCACTAGGTCGCATTTTGTGACGCAAATTGTCAATTTTAGTTAGAGCGTTATTAATTCTAGTTTTTGATATGGGTATAGCTGTTGCATGTGTACACATGTTTTGAAGAAGAGAGAGACTTTCAAACATATTTTTGGGTTGATTCAATAACTTCTTCGGCCATCAAAAACAACAGTCACTGGATCGATGTTTTTTAAAAGATATATGTATGTAGTTGTTTTTGTGTCGTTCCTTCAATACTCCTTAAGAAGGGATTCTAAGGTGAGATATCTTTATTATTTGCATTTTGAGGAAAATAGTACTTTAAATAACTCTGACATTTGACAATTGACACCATGAATTCAATATGAATTTAAAGCTCAGGCGGTTTACTTTTATTATCGGATTTTTCTCTTGGATACGTACAAGGTATTCCACAAATTGGAAAATGGGATAGATTATCTATATATTGGGGAAATTCGAAAGTTGTTTTTGTTTTCTATGTTCGGAACAAAAGATGGTATTTTTGGATTTGGATTACAATATTTGTACAAAACAAACACATTTTTGGAACCAAAATAAATATTTTTGTTCCAACAAAACCGAAAAATAGTTTTTCTCTGCGTGTATACTAAAATGTTTTGTTAATCAGCAGCATCACCATAGCAAAAAATAAAGGAAATCAAAAATCTCATCTTGAAAAATTGTCCGATTTCACTCAGAAATCCCCATATATAAAAGAGTGAGTGAGTGAGTGACTGAGTGAGTGGCTGACATATCATCGCCCAGACGAAACCGCTGAAGCTAGAAAGCTGAAATGTTGATGTGGGTTGCTGTCGGTGTGTAGGGGTGAGATAAGGCTGGGTTTTTGGAAATTCGAACTACAAGGGTACGAAAAGTACTAAAAGGTACTAAATATGGTACCCTTTGTATTAGGCAAACGGGAAGAACTAGAACTCTGAAATTTGGAATGGGGGTAACTGATGGAGAGTTAGAAAGATGAACCAAAGGATTTTTGGAAATTCGACCTATAAGTGTACGAGAAGTTACTAAATTTGGTACCAGTTGTATATTTTGAGCGGATATAGCTACAATCTTCATATTTGATATGGGAATCAAGGTTGGGAAGTGACGTTGATATAAGGAAATGTTTTTGGAAGTTCGTACTTATGTGTACGAGTAGTACTAAATGGTACTAAATTTGGTACAATTTGGATTTGGGTGAACGGATAGAGCTGAAAACCTGAAATTTGGAATTAAGATTACCGTTGAAGTGTACGATTGAGATATGGGGGTAGTTTTGGAAATGCATACTTATGTGTACGAAAAGTACTAAATGGTACCAAATTTGGTACAATTTGGATTTAGATAGACATGGAAACCTGAAATTTGGAATTAAGATTACTGATGGAGTGAAGGATTGAGGTAGTTTTGGAGATTCTTACTCATGGGTACGAAAAGTAGTAAACGGTACTAAATTTGGTACAAGTTGGATTTGGATGAACGGATAGAGCTGGAGTCCTGAAATTTGAATTTAATTACTTTTGGAGTGTAGGATTGAGTTTTTCTTGGAAATTCGTACTAAGGTTACTGTTGGAGTGTAGGATTGAGTAAGTTTTGGAAATTCGTACTTATGGGTACGAAAAGTACTAAATTTGGTACAATTTGGATTTGGGGGAACGAATAGGGCTGGGATCCTGAAATTTGGAATTAAGATTACTGTTGGAGTGTAGGATGATTGACTTAGTATTGGAAATGCGTTTTTATGGGTACGGAAAGTACTAAATGGTACTAAATTTGGTACAATTTAAATTTAGGTGGACGGATAGAGCTGTAATACTGAAATTTGGAATTAAGATTACTTATGGAGAGTAGGATGAGGTAGTACTTATGGGTACGGAAAGTACTAAATGGTACTAAGTTTGGTACATTTTGGATTTGAGTGAACAGATAGAGCTAAAATCCTGAAATTTGGAATTAAGATTACTTATGGAGTGTAGGATTGAGGATATTTTGGAAATTCGTACTTATGGGTACGAAAAGTACTAAATTTGGTACAATTTGGATTTTGGGGAACTGATAGAGCTGGGATCCTGAAATTTGGAATTAAGATTACTGTTGGACTGTAGGATTGACTTAGTCTTGAAAATTCGTACTTATGGGTACGGAAAGTACTAAATGGTACTAAATTTGGTACAATTTATATTTAGGTGGACGGATAGAGCTGTAATCCTGAAATTTGGAATTAAGATTACTTATGGAGTGTATGATTAAGGATATTTTGGAAATTCGTACTTATGGGTACGAAAAGTAACAATTGGTACTAAATTTGGTACAATTTAAATTTGGGTGGATGGATAGAGGCGGAATCCTGAAATTCGCAATAACTGTTGGAGATAGTTTTTGAAATTCGTACTTTCATACGAAAAGTATTAATGGTATTGTGAATAGAGGTTGAATTTGGTATTATAGCCGCTGTTGGTGTGTAGGGTTGAGATATGGATGTGGTTGTGGATATACGTACAATAAGTGACGAAAATTACTAAATGGCACAGAATTTGGTCCAAATTGTTATTGTAAAGTGGTAGAGCTGAAATTGTGAAATTCGTTATTTGTATAGCAGTTGACGTTTAGAGTGAAGATAGACAGGAAGTTTTGCAAATTCGTACTAATGTATACAAAAAATACTAAATCGCGGTTGGGATATAGTTTTGGATAAAAGGAAGTATTTTTTGTAACTTATATATACACTAAGTACTAAATATGGTACCAGTTTGGTGTTGCATGATGGGTTATAGTTGGAATTTCGAACTGTTGTATGAGGGATTGTGTTGGTGTTTAGATACGGATTTTTTGAAATGCATACAAATTCTAAAATTAGGCTGAGGGCTGGATGATTTATTGAGAAATACGAAATGTACTAAATGCTATTAAATTTGACGTTGGGTGTAGCAATGAAGATGGAATTATGTCATTAGTGCGTGAAAAATACAAAAATTGCAATAAATTTGGTATTGGGCTAAGGAATAGAAGTGAAATTCTGATATATTATTGATTTGTCAGGTTCATTGTTAGAGGTGGTCGTACAATAAGTGTACTAGAAGTATTAAATAATACTAAATATTGAAGCTCTGGTATTGGGTGAATCGATAAATGACTGTTTAGATTGGATCAGAATGTTTATTTAAATCCGCCTTCAAATGTATGAAAGGTTTCTACATGTAATACCATTGACATTGGGTGAACAAGTAGAGCTAAAACTGTAACATTTGAGCTAAGGTCCTGGATTTTAAAAATTTTACTGAATAATGTACTATTGTTTCTAGGTTAACACGAATTCTGTTTCTAAATAATGTTTTGAAATCAAAAAGTCAGACGTACATTTTCAACAAAATTGTTTTCATCTTTGTTGTCTATTCTAAACGTTATAGTACGTTCATTTGAAAAAGTAGATATATGCGGCTAATGTTTTACAAGAAGGTTTTTACATCTTGAGAAAAAAGGCCTAAAATAAAATGTCTCAAAAATTAACTGTTATATAGGGTAACATCTTCTGAATAATGGTTTTCTACATTTTGATATGACAAATTCCAAAATTCGGTTGGAAAATGTGGATAAAATTTTCAAAAAAACCCATACCGTTCTAATAAAACATGGACTGGAATTTAAAATGTAGGCCGCTGTTGAAGTGTAGAGGTCGTTTTATTGAAATTCGAACAAAACGTATACGAGCAGTACTTGAAAGAAATTGAATATCAATTCAAATAGGTATTAATTAATACATCAACATTTTCAGTGTTCTCCATATTAAATATTGTTTATTTGTATATTATTCCTTTTCCGCTTACGAGGTAGCGGGCATTTTGCTAGTATATTATATTTTGTTATATATATGAAATTTGTTTCTTAAATATTGATTACTATAATTGGTGCCCCCAAAACAAAGCTGAATTATTCGCAATTTCCATTAAAAGTTAAATCAAATAAAATTAAATCTGTACCAATTTGTCTGAAAGTGGTTTGTTCTTAACGTCGAAATCCTTATTTTCATGAGAACAATTTTGATACGATCGAAGTGAATATAACCTTTTATTGCATATACATTTGATGATATACAGTTTCCAAACGATAATTGTTCATCAACATAATTTGAGTCAACTTGATTCCAAGCTTGTCAGTTGGGGCCGTCCCTCCTATTACATTAAAGTGTATCGGGAGGTACCGTTATATAGGGGCTACACTATAGATAAAATGCTCAAAAAACGAAAATATGGGCTATACCAAAACATGGACCTACCAAAATGTTGGATGGACCTACTAAATGTTACTAAAATGTTGCTAAAACCCTCAAAATATGGGAGATACCGTTGTATGGGGCCACACTGAAACATGAACCTATGTTGACAATTATTATTTTATGGATATAATTTGTGACCTCTGGGATCCTCAAACGTCAAATTACAATAAGATCTGTCAAAAATTTTGGTAAAACTCTCAAAATACCGAAGATCGGGAGTTACTGTTATATGGGGACTGTATCGAAACATAGACCTATGTTAACAACTTTTGGTGGAGATGTTTTGTGACCTTGGACACCTCAAATGTTAAATAACGCGAAGATCGGCCAAAATGTAGCTAAAACCCTCAATATACCGAATATCGTAACGTAGACCTATATTAACGATTTTTGCAGGAAATGTTTTGTGGCCACTAGGAACCTCAAAAGTTAGATTGCAGGTAGTTCGGAATAAAATTTTGCTAAATCCCTCATAATACCTTAAATCGGATGGTACCGTTATATGGGGGATATACCAAAACGTAGACCTATATAACCCATCTACAAACTGGAGCTGCCTATGGAAAAAAGACACTCGGATGCAAGAATATAGCATTCTAGTTCAATTATTGCGGAGGCTAGGGTGATTGCAACAAACGGACAGACATGGCTACATCGACTCCGAATTTTATCCTGATCTAGAATATATATACCTTATATGGTCGCAAATGATTATGATTACAACCTGAGGAAATGGATCCGTTAGGACATTTAAACAAAAGTAGATTTTCTGACTTGAATATTTTGAATTGGTCAAATCCTAACAAATAGAGTAAGATGTAAGAAATCTACATTTTTAATTGGTTAAACTAAATAACGTTATATGGATTTCCTCTCAAAAAATGTTGTGTGTAGAATAAATCTCTGAAAGAGTCTGCCTTAATTCATCAGATAGTCAAAAGTCATTATATATAGGGTGATCCAACGAGATGTTCCTTTTTTAAAGAAAAACAAGTAAGCAAAGGCTATAGTCGGGACGGGGCGGACCATGTGATACCCTACACCTCTACCACTGTGCATAAGCTTTTGACTGGTAAACATTTCTTTTAGGGAATATAATCCGATAACCACCAAACATAATATGCCTCTTTCTCCCTGGGACCCCCATAAGCAACCAAAATTTCGTGACAATCCGATCAAAATTACGACCTGTAGCGTGATTGCAAAAAATGGAAGAATTTGACGCATTACCGACTATTAAGGTACCTCCCTTGCTTGACCACCTTCGCCAACCTATTTTACACCAATGTAAAGGTTATATTTTCTTCTTCCATTGACATAATTTGCCGTTGGAAAACCCCTAATAGAAGCCGATATATTCACAAAGAATAAAACTTTGAATTTGTCTCCACATGAGTTTTTCCCCGTTCCGACCCCTAAATATTATCCGACTATCACCAAAATCAACAGGCTTCTTCGTCTGTGGGGCACCCATCTACCCCAAAAATTTCGTGACTATCCGATCAAAATTCCAAACTGTAACGTAATTACAAAAAATGGAAAAATTGGATTTGCGATATCTCGGTTGTTTGCCCACCTACGACAACCTACTTTACATCATTGTAAAGGTATATCTTTTGATATACCTCTTAAAGAAACAGAGATATTGGCTTTGAAATAAAACGTTGACCTTTTCTCCAAATAAGTTTTTGCCCATTCCGACCCCTGAATATTATCCGACTATTTCTGTATCTATGTTATTTGGCCACCTACGCCAACCTACTTTGCATCGTTGTAAAGGTGGGATTTTCTACTTTCATTGTCAGGCTTTGCTTTTGGAAGCTCCCCAACCAATGTTGTGATATTCGTCATTATAATTAAAATCGCAAAAATGAAAAGATGGGTTGAACTAGCGACTATTGCGATATCTTCGTTGACCACCTACGACAACCTACTATACACCGTTGTAAAGGCGATATTTTCATCTATAAAAGGTTTTTTATACCTTCAGCCTTTAGGCTATGAAGGGTATATATACACTTTTATACGGGCAAAATGTGCCTCATCGAAATAATGGTTTTAGACCCCAAGTATGTTTGGACGAAATGTGTTTCAGACAATTTGGAGTCGATTGAGCAATGTCCGTCCGTCTGTCTGTCTGTCTGTCTGTCTGTCTGGCTGGCTGGAGCGCACGATAACTCTCGAACGGATGAACCGATTCGGTTCAAATTTTGGCTTTCGTAATATTTTGCCCAAACTTAGTTTAAGTTCGAAGATGAGCTATATCGGTCCACTCCTTCCGGTACCTCCCCCACAAAAGTTCGAAAATGTTCGGAAAATTTGTGCGCACGATAACTCTTGAAGGGAGTAACCGATATGGTCCATACTATGCCCATCGTGGAGCGTGTACCAGACTTAGATCAGGTTTTAATATGGACTCAATTGGTCCACTCCGTCGGGTACCTCCCACACAAAAATTTGGAAAAGTTCAGTTTAGGACCATCTCTCGAATCGCTTTGATTTTTGCTTTAGCAACTTGTATTCACTGCCCTCCATACGACGGTATAAGTTTCATCAGGGGCAAGTCCATACTTCCTGAAAAAATAGCCTGAAAGTTGCAAAAAACCCCTATGACACCGTGTGAGGAGGTTGGAGGGCAAAATAACTCTCGAACAGGTCTGCCGATTCGGTCCAAAGTTTAGTCTTAGTAATATTTTGTCCAAACATAGTTTAAGTTCGAAGATAAGCCATATCGGTCCACTCCTTCAGGTACCTCCCCCACAAAAGTTCAAAAATGTTCGGTAAAATTGTGCGTACGATAACTCTTGAAGAGAGTGGCCGAAATGGACCATACTTTACACATCTTAATATATCTACCAGATATAGATCAGGTTCAAATATGGACTATATTTGTCCACTCCATCCGGTACCTCCCACACAAAATTTCGGATACATGTTCACTTTAAGACCTGCTTTCGAATCACTTTGATTTTTGTTGAAGCAACTTGCATTCGCTGCCTCAATTGCGATGGTAAAGGTTGTTTCAGGGGCAAGTCCATACTTCTTGAGCAAACATCGCTGAAGTTGTAAAAAACCCCTATGGTACCATATGTAGTGGCTGGAGATCCATTCTGTTTACTATCTCCTCCGCAAAACTTTTGATCTCTAATCCTAATCAACATTTTTGTCAGTTCAAACGCCCAAAATTCCCTAAATACATGCGTTTTTTTGGTAAAAAATTGTTTCAATATACACAGGCTGAGGCAGGGACGTACGCAGGATTTCATTTCGGGGGGGGCACAACTTGACCAAAAATCATGAAAAATTCAAATGTTGTGTAGCGTTACGTAAAGCTATTTTAAGGGGTTATGGCCACTTATAAGCATGAGAAAAGCCATTTTCATGCATTTTTTATAAAAAATCTATTAAACCTTAAGTTACCTTCTATTCATTGTTTTTTTAAATCTTACATTCAAATGCCCGCTTATAAAGCACTGTTTTTACTAAAGCAGTTTGCGGTACCCACTATAGTTTGAAAAAGAATAAACCGATCAGATATATTTTTGTGGGATCATTACGAACCTAATAATCTTGTCCATTATCGAAAAGGAATTAAAAATTTTGAACAGTTAAAATCAAAATTTCGATTTTAACAAAAACAAAACACTGTACAAAATTGATATTTTTTTCTGACTCCGTCAGCAGTTTTTTTAAAGACTCTCTCGGTTAAGAACATGATTTATGTGTACAATAGTCCCACAAAAACATACAAAGTGCCTACTTCGAGGAAAAGACGTTTTTAGTTTCTATGCTACATAGAAAACACAATAAATGTTTACCTTCGAAAGCTCATATCTCGGTAAATTTTTGCCCGATGGACTGGAAATTTTGGCACATATTCTATTCTATATTCTATTCTATATTTTATATGAAATAATGGTACAAAGTATATAAATTCAATAGAAAGAATTCATAATATTTAGTCCCAATTTACATTAGGCGAGTTTACTTGCGGCAAGTCTCAGTTTGTAGGAGAGACACGTAAGGTGTATGGAAGTGGAAAAAATTGCTCGTACCGGCAATTTTCAGGCAATTCCTTTTATATTTTTCGTTTTTGACATTTTATCCATTGTTTTGAAAACAGAATTGCCTGTATAAACGCAAGAGGCAGGTTTAAAAGAGAACGAGAAAAATTGCCGCAAGAAAAATCGTTTAATGTAAATTGGGACTAAGGATACAATTTTAAATATTTACAGAGTAGGATATTTAGAATTGAAAATAGACAATAACGGGCCACGTTCGGCAATATCGCCATGTAAAATTTATTGAAGTATATTGAAGTTTTTAATCATACAGGTCCACGTTATGGTTTATCGCAGAATTTTACAACAACAAAGAATTGCCGTTGTCTTTGCTATAGCAAGATTTTCACTATTTCGATGATCTTAGCCTAATTTTTAAGAATATCGGCTGTCGTTGTCGTTGATATGTTTCCAAATGAAAACATTAAGAAAAATTTAACAGTTTTTGCGATATGGTGCGAAATGTATACACAATATGGAATTTTTAGATATATTTTAAAATTTATTTATTTTTTTCATCTCTCCAAATATTTTATTTTGGCCCTTATCTA
The DNA here is from genome assembly GCF_047663935.1 of Musca autumnalis. NCBI lineage: Eukaryota > Metazoa > Arthropoda > Insecta > Diptera > Muscidae > Musca > Musca autumnalis. The sequence continues at coordinate 36,041,921 of NW_027412088.1, forward strand.
CAAATTTGCTGCAAAGGTCAGAAGAAGATTTGCATTGGTTTCAGAGATATAGCCCCGAGTTGTTTAAAAAGTCGATATTTAACAATGTTTAGATGGGGCCATAAAATCCAAGCTGTATCCGACTCAACAAATCGGAACTAGGGCTTTTGTACTTTGGGTTTGTACTTTCAAAAAATCCTCACTTCAAATTATTTGCACAAGCTTACCTTAAAAATGTTGCACAGTGTTATTTACCGAAAGAGATAGATAGATGATACCAGGATTATTTTTACTTTTAATATTATGTTACAAAAGAAGCGTTATAATTTGTTTTCTTAATTGTACGATTAGAAGTTTTTGGACTCGATGACAAACACTTTGATGGACTTAGTTCTATATAGTTTTGACAAATAACAATCGATCCTTATTGAACCCCACATAATTATTCACTAATAATTATTTGAGAGACACTCCTCTCGATAGTTACCGCGCCCATAAGCTTTTTAGTTGGCCACCGTAGTATTTAGAGCTTTGTCAGGAAGCATAAACTTGTCCACGAAAAGTAGGATATCGCTGTATACAAGACTACAAAATGTCCAAAAAATCATCGAACAGTCTTTAAACTGCAGTTATGTTAGACTTGTATAAGAGATCTGAAGATGTTGTCCAAACATATTCTCTTGGACCTCGATGTACTTTTGGAAGTAATCTTGCGAACCATATTAGGTTCGATTTTAGACCGAATCGGTTAGTCCCTTCGACCATTTTAGTGCACATTTTTGAACTTTTATGGCGGAGGTACCGATATGACTTAAATTTAATTTGGTCAAAACATTACGAGATCCATAACTTGGACCGAGAGTTATCATGAGTTCCAACAGACGGACGGACGGTGGTAAGTACTTCCATCTTGGCTGAAACGAATATCGTCCAAATGTATGTGAAGTCTTAAATCATTATTTTGATGAAATCTATACGATATAATCCTAGTGTATATAATCTCGTAATCTAAAGTCTGAGGTTACAATTATACTTCGGTAATGATAAGTAAAAATCAAGTGACGCACAAAAATTCATTTGTCTTCATTATTTTCTCATACTGTTTAGCAGCAAATTTGTCTAAAACAATTTCAATATGTAGTCCACGAAGAACCGGCACTTCATACATTTTATTCAATAGATTTTTTATATATTTCCATTCCCATAATACTGAACTCGTTATTTTTGTTATAACCGAATGAGTTTTAAGACTCGAGAACTCTATACAGTTCGAATAAATAATAGACATGGGGTATATTCATTAAGGAATTAGCATTTGATAGTGGTATGATATGACATGAAGAAGTAATTCAGATTTTATTGGAAGTTTCTCTCAAAAACAGCTGACAAACAAAAATTTTTAAAATATTTTCTTACCAAACTTGTTAATGATGTACATTTTCTGTTCAGAAACTTAAGAAAATATAAGTTTTAATTTGAAATCTTGAAATATACAAAAATTTTTTTGAGAAAAAATATAATAACTAGTTACAGTAGCTTAAAAAATTTTGTTCGACCAAACCATTTCGGGGGGGGCCCGGGCCCCCCGTGCCCCCCCCCTGCGTACGTCCCTGGGCTGAGGGTATATCTCTGTCGGCCAAGCCGACTGATACTTTTTTACTTGTTTTTTTTTTTTTTGTTTGATATACCCCTTATAGATGTTGTAAATATTAAAATATTGTTTTAAAATATTAAAACAACAACAATGGGATTAAGCCAGACTATTTTGAAAAAACAAAATTGCAAACGCTATCCCAATAAAAAAACGCCACAATGCTTCAAATTGAAGACACTGGCACGACGTGTGTTTTTTTGCTGTAAAGCAGACCAACCAAATTTTGGTGTGGTCGAAATTCGACGACACATACAAGTGGAAGAGGTTTGAATTGTTTTCGCAGACACTTTCGTCGGAGTTGTATGAGGTTGCCAAGGAAAAACTTCTCATTGTACTTTTTTCTTTGCTTACCTTTATACTTCGAGCTGACGATTGATGTTTGGGTATAAAAAGTTTCTTTTTGAAGAAGTTATTGAAAAATAACTTCGGTGGAGAATATCCACAAACAAGAAACAAGGGAACTGATGAGATCCAGTGGCGTGGATCGAAACTATAGTATTCCCTGCCTTACCCCTTGGCGAACAATGCCAAATCTTTTCCACTAATAAAATAGTTGTATTAAAACAACAACAATGGGATTAAGCCAGACTATTTTGAAAAAATAAAATTGCAAACGCTATCCCAATAAAAAACGCCACAATAAGTCCGGTCAAAATAGACATTGAAATAGCAAAAATTCCCACAAAGCTGAATTTTGGTGGAGAGCTAGGGTTTGCCATTAGAATCAACGTCTTAAAAGTCCCCATCGGTCCCATGTGTGCAAAAAAAATTATTCGGGGTCAAAGGTCAAATTTTAAGGGTTTTTAGGTTTTCGGATTTATTTTTTTAATAACGGTTGATCTGATCAAAATGTGACTAAAGTAAATATTGTAGAAGGAACCGTTCTTGAGATATAGCTGTTCTAAAAAACACATGATTTTTATGCACTTATAAGGGAAATATGCACATATTCAGACAAACCGGCTAAAATAAGCGAATTAATCGGGATGTCCCCAAAAAAAAATATATTTTCTTGAAGAGCGAAATTATAGCTATCTTCTAAAAAAAATTCCAACAAAATCGGAGCGTGTTTAGTAGAGTTATTCAATGTTAGAGTCATTTTATGCAAAAATAGCCCATTTAACCCACATGTATAATCGAAAGCCCAACGGGAACGACCCCAACGAAAACTCTCCGATTTTTTTCACGTTTTGTCCGAAGACAGGGTGCGTTGCGCTGATTACGGAAATGTATAATTTTCAACGGTTGCTGATCCGGTTATTTGGCCCGAAAGGCCAAATTTAAAAACCGGGTTAGACCCGGTTCTACAGAACCGATTATCGATATTATATCGTTTGAAAGCTTACGGAAGTATCTAACACATAGTGTCGTTACTTTAACCGGTTCGCCTCATAATGCACTTAGGCGGCTAATTCTTTATTTGACCTTTAGATCGCGATATCTCGAAAATGGTAAGTCTTTTTTAAGAACCATAAAGACCACTCTTGAAGACAATTATTAAATTTACAACTTTTACTTTAGGCTTTTGCTAAGTCTTACCGTTTTTGAGAAAAATTAAAAAAACTGAATAATGTCTCCAAAAATGACCTTTGACCCCGAATAACTTGTTTTGCACACATGGGATCGATGGGGACTTTTAGGACGTTGCTTCTAATGGCCAGCCCTAGCTCTCCATCAAAATTCAGCTTTGTGGGAATTTTTGCTATTTCCCCCTTATACGGATTTCTATTTTGACCAGACTAAATGCTTCAAATGCGAAGATATTTGCTTTGAAATAAAACGTTGAGTTTTTCTCCAAATAAGTTTTTTGCCCATTCCGACCCCTGAATACTATCCGACCATCACCAAAATCAATAGGCTTCTTCCCCTCCGGGACCCTCATCAACACCCAAAATTTGGTGACGATCCGATCAAAATTGCGACCTGTAGCGTGATTACAAGGTTTAGACGGACAGACGGACGGACACACATAGCCAGATCGACTCAGCTCGTCGAGACATTCATTTTGGTATATATTCGTATGGGTCTACGAACATTATTTCGATGCGTTACAAACTTTTTGGCCAAAACCAACTTATATTACCCTCCCCACATAGTGATGTAGGGTATAAAAACACAGAATGTTCTAATTAAATGGGAAGTTCTTATTATCATTTGAAAGAACATTCTTTGGCATTTATTTTTCAAAGATTATGTCAATCAAATGATGGTCGCTTCTATGTCTTAGATGGTCTGTCCGTAGAGTCCAATTTTCGCTGAATTGTTCGAACATTTCGACCGGTAACTGACGAATGACAAGCGTGATTTTTTGCCTCAAGTTCTGAATTGAAGCGGGATTGCCCCCATACACGTTAGACTTTACATATCCCCACAGGAAAAAGTCTAACGGTGTGAAATCCACGATCTTGGTGGCTAATCGACCTCCAAAAACCTAAAATTGTCTGTTCTTCGAAGTGTTCTCTTAATAAATCCATTGATTGATGTCATGTGGGGAAGAAGCGTTGTCTTGTTGAAACCAAAATGTAGCCGAGATCACGAGGTTCATTTTCAAGCATGGCCGTAACCTTCATGGTCGCCACTGAAGGTTACGTTCTTACCGACATCATTTTTGAAGAACTATGGACTGAAACCGTTGTTTTTTCTGGATGAAGTGACACCTCTTTAATCACTTTAGGTTGCTCTTAACCTAAATTAGGCTACTTTCCTTGTTGACATACCCATTTAGCCAGAAATTGGCCTCATCGTTGAACAAAATTTGGCTGGAAACACATTCCTCAACGAAAGCGAATTTTAGTAATAAAGTTAAACGATTTGCAAACATTGTTCAATCGTAAGTCTTTCCACGATAAAATGCCAAAAAATACTAAATAAAAATAACATGATACCATAACACGACTCGCACGTGATCAGTAAAAAAATGCTATTGGAAAAAGTACCTATAGTTTGATCACACTTTATAAAAAAACACAGATTGTCAAGAAACAGATTTTCAAAGAAAATATTATTCCTCTATAAAAAAATGTTTCCCACTAGTCCTGTTTACACAATCATCCTTATAAAAAAATTTTCTTTACTCTTTATCATAAATTAGCGGGCATAGCCTGTAAACACTTGGCTGTGTGTCAAAGCCGACCTAACCTAAACCAACTCACAGTACGATGATCTTACAATTTCCACTAAAGATTATGTTCACTAAAGAACATTGTACCCATTACGTTTTTTGATCATAATGATGAGCATCATCATCATCCTTATAAACAGTAAACCAATTTCTTACCCCCTTTTTGTACCACACAACTTAAAAGATTTCTTTGTTGTTAAGCTTAATATGCTTAATTGGTGCGATTTAATTAAAATCATTTCATTTGCTTTCTTCACCATCATTGCTTGGCTTTTTTGTGGTACATTTCTTTTGGTTTTTTTCTTGACACCCAGCAAAATGATGACATTCTTCTTGCTCTTCATTCCAAGTACAACTTCATGAATTCTTTGCACTGCGGATGGGTGAACGCACATATCACCACGATTTCGAATTGTGAGCGTGTACTTAATTTATATTCATTCTTCTCGATTTGTATCGGTGGTCGTCATCAACACGTTCACTCGCAGATAATTGTCATTGGTATCAATATCTATTCCAAGTTTTTTGTGTGGTTACATTTAATAAAATGCTATGTGACACACACACACTGAGATAGGCGTAGAGGGTATTAAAAGACGCCAACAATAAAAAAAGACAGACACTGGAGAAAATCTATATCTATGTCTGTTAACTGACTGGCTGGTTACTACTCTACCATGCATGTGGAAAGATGGATGGACGGACGAACAGATCGACAGACAGACATACCCTGTCGTTTGGTGTGAGATCATTAATGTCATGTGTGAAATGATTGATCAATGAAACAATTTGTTCAAATGTATGTATGCTATTTGTAAGCTGTACTTATTGTTGTTATTTTTCTGCATTTATTATGGCGTGTTTTACATACATACATGTGTTCGTTCATACATACGTACATAAATAAAACTTAAATGCTACTGAATTGTAGATCATTTGCATAAAGTTATTGTCTTCGCATTTTGTGAAGCTGTAATCTGAGATATTGAATCTTGTTTTATTTAAGTCACAGTTTGAATATTTTTTGATTTGATATTGAGATTTCAACGACTTTTCATAAAACCCTACAGTCTTTTAACATTACCTTCAGAAGTCTTCCACATCCGCACATGTTGACAGGATTTTAGTCGAGAAAACCTTACCTTAAATACCGAACGGGTGTGCTGGAAACCAAGACATCTCAAATTATGCTGATGTGCAGATATCGGACAAGGTACGCGTCCGACAGGAGACTGAGAAGTCTATCGAAATTTGTATATCTTCAAGCTTATAGCTAAAAGGTTATATTGACTTTGATACGATTAAAAGTCAAGATGAGGTAAAGACAGTAATAAACGAGCTGAAGAATAATAATGCAGCAGGAGCCGATAGCCTACCAGCCGAGCTGTTTAAAACCGGAGGCGACACGCTGATAAGGTGTATGCATCAGCTATTTAGCAACAATTGGCGGGAAGAACGCGTACCCGACGATTGGAACCTGAACATCCTATGTCCAGTCCACAAGAGGAGAGACAAGACTGTGGTCTCCAAGTATAGGGCATAAGTCCCCTATTACATATAAGATAGTATCTGGCATATTGTGTGAGCGAAATAATTTGACCATACCAATGCGGCTTTAGACCTGGCAAGCCCACCATTCACCAGATATTTACCCTGCGGCAAAACATTGGTCCATTGGAGAAGGCTCATGAGATGCGGATCGATAACTACCACCTTTTTGTCGATTATGAAGTCTCCTATGCTCAAAGGTATTACAAGCCGTGTCTGAATTTGGTATTCCCGCAGTCCTCATTCGGCTTTGTAAAATGACTTTAACTCACACTCGATTCTCGTTGAAAAGATCTCTTCAATATCCTGCTTGAAGAGGTTATAAGAGACGCAAACGTAAGAAGAAATGGCACAACCTACACTAATAGCCACATATTACTTGCTTATGATGATGATAATGGTACCTTTTGAAGGTCGAAGGAGAATCTGCGAAGTGGGTCTGGCAGTAAACGGCGAGAAGACCAAGGTGATGGAGTCGACGCCAAATGCGGTCATAGAGCTCGGACCAACTGTTGAAGTTGGTTCCTAACATTTTTAGGTAGTAAGCGACTTCGTCTACCTCGGCACCGCCGTAAACACGACAAACAACATCAACAACATTGTATTGACCAACAGATGTACGAGTAAGTAAGTAAGAAGTTTAAAAACAAAGCTACATCTCGTCAAACAAAAATAACATTTTAAAAAGCACTGATACTACTCGGTGTGTTTGAGAGAAAATTCTTCGAAAGATATACGGACCAATCTGCATTAACTGTGTTAAGAAAATCGTATGAACCACGAGCTGTATCTGCTATATAACGACATCAGTATAGGAATACATGTCGAAAAGCAAAGATTGCGTTGGCTAGGCCATATCATAAGAATGAGCGATGGTGAACTCGTTAAAAAGACGTATAAATATGGGCCACATGGCGATGAACGCAGAACTGTCAGGCCAAGGCTTCTAGGGAGCAAACAAGTGGAAACCGAAATCGAAAAACGCGGTGTTCCAAAAAGAAGCAACAAACAGAGTGAAATTGAGATTTTTTCTTAGTTCGGCTTATGGAACAATTGTTCTGTAATGGGCCAGCTAAATAAGGAAGTAAGATTGAAAGTGTTCTCATTTAAATAAGGGGTTTAGACCTCACATGTGTTAAGACTAAACCCCTTTCAGACAATCTAGAATAGATTTAACCATCCGTCAAAACTAAACCTTTTGTCTTATTATATATTTTTAGTTCAGTAACATAATTGGGATCAATTTTAGGGTCAGAACTTAATTACGTTCTTAGATGGTTTTATATTGTAAACAGAACGTTATGTTTCATATGCAAACTAAGAATTAGTTCACTATCTAGTTCAATGGACACCGGTCGTTTTTTGAACAAAATGCGTATACTTAATATCTCACGTTAGTTTTTATGATGTTACTCATACGTTTTTGAACTAGGACAGTGAACTAGGTCGTTCAATTGCCCAAATCTACTAAGAATAGATTTCCAAACGCTTGCTATTCTACTTTGCATCTCCAGTTTTGGATGTCATGTTTTGTGATATGAGCTTCAACTCTGTATTTCCATAGGAGTTTTGGCCTTCGCTTTGGACCTATACCGTCAGATAGCTCGTATCCATATGCTTTCTGGCGGTGGCAACTAAATCCATCCTGCTGATATGACTCAGTCAATACTATCGTTATAATTTAATACGTTTTACTATATCAATGCCGGTAGGCTGGATCAACTCGTGGTTCATATAACAACGGTATGCACCGCTGACCCTTATAGGTCCATCATCTGCTTTCCCAAGTACCCATGCTTCGGATCCATAAATAAGAACGGGTAGTATCAGTGTGTGATACAATGCGATGCGACGAGAGGTGGTTTTGCTTTTAAAATGTTTACTAAGAGCAATGTAGCATATATATTCCTATATTTTATTCTCTTAATTTCAAAATTGATATTGTTGGTTTTATTTATTGTGGTACTACCTTAATATTGCAATTATCAACATTCAGAGCTGGTCCGAGTCTACTGGATGTCTTGCGTGTTGATACCATCAATATCGCAATGATTGCCAGATGGAACAATTAATTTGGACTTCCTAGATTCCGAATAACCACAATTTATCTGCAAATAGCTGCAAACCTTGCTGATATATAGTCTTGAACAATTGCTTAAATAATCAAAATACGCAAAATTTGTCGGTACAGTTATATGGGGGCTACATCAAAATGTAGACCTATGTTCGCAATTTTTGGTGGACAAGATGTATAACCAACGAGAACCTCCTATGCCAAAATTCAGCTTATTTGGTGTGAAAATGTAGACAAAATCCTAACAATACCGAATATTGGGAGGTACCGTTATATGGGGATAATATCAAAACGTAGACCCATGTCCAAAATTTTTTGTGGAGAATGTTTGTGTCCTCTGGGAACCGGAAAATGTAGCTTTAAACCCCCAAAATACTGAAAATCGCGAGGTACCTTAAAAGAGGCCTATACCCAAACGTTGACCTATGTCCACAATTTTTGGTGGAAAGGTTTAGTGATCACTAGAAACCCTTAGTACCAAATTACAACTAATTTGGAAGGAAAAAGTGGATTAAATCCTCAAAATATTAGCCGATGTTGTTCATATTTAGTCCATTATTACCCAGGGACACAGGCTGAGTTTGTGCAAAATTTCAGAAAGATATCTACACTCGTTTCCAGGTTATTAATTTCGCGCCGCTAGATCAGTGATTTTGACCACTGTGCGCTGGTCCGTCTGTTGTTATCACCCTAGCGTGTAATCACCCAAGAAGACAGGTAATGATCGAAGTTGGGCTATATGGTCCAATGTTTTGGTATAAGGGTACCTCCACATTTTCGTTATTTTGAGGATTTTAGCGACAAATGTTAACCAAACTTGCCATTACAACACCTCTCCACTGAAATTTGTCAACATAGGTCTATGTTTTGGTATAGCCCCCATATAACGGTATATCACCAATATTTTTGAAAATTTAACATAGCTGAAGCCAAGGTTTACCCTTTTAGAATACGCGACTTGTGGTTCTATACTATACAAATTAAATATTTTTGGATACAATTAAATGTTGTTGGACGTGGCAAAAAATATTGGCCTTAAAAGATAATTTGTGTGGAAGCTGTGGCTATATTTATGTTAAACAATGGGTAAAAATGGGTTGAAGCCACCATGTCTTTTTTTGTTTTCTCTCGATTTGTGAGTAAACCACACTTCCTTCGATTTTCCTGTCAAAGTAAAAGTAGAAGCAAACTAAATAAGGATCATCTCACTAATGTATTACTTTTCAAAATTTGAACTGCTTCTACCATTAAATGATGCTGACATTTTGAAGCCAGTTTTACAGTGTTTTTTGACATTTTCTTCTAATTTCATTCCGCAAACGGGTTTTACAAAAAATTGTATATAGGATTGTAGAACTCGCGATTCTGAGTTATTTGATATATGTGTCGTGAATGTAGTCTGCACAGCTTCATAGAAATCTGCATCCAAATACGGAAATTTTGTGTGCACATTTTTCTAAAAATCATATTTTTCGGGCCTAATATTTACAATTGTCATTCGATTTCCTCGTACTTGATTGCACATTTTAGTTTTTTACGTTCCGGATCTAATAAATCATTCCCCGTGAAAATCCATCCACTAAAACGCGAGTTACAAGAAAGTCCAAAGTAGAAATATCACCTAAAATTGTTTTTGGAAATAACGCGTATTTTATCGCGTTTTCTGCGGTTTGTTTCCACTGCAATGAAACAACTAATACAGCATCGTCGTTTTAGCGGAAACAGAGTTTTGAAAACTTCAGTGATAAAGGAGCTACATTCATTTTATCCCAAAAAATAGCGTGTGATGCTACATCCACGGTTCTTAATTGATCGCCTTGAAATAGATATATATCTATGTAGATTTTCATGGTGGACATTGAAATCGGATGCGGACAAAAAGCATACGCACTCCGCGCAAGTTAGCGACGTTATATAGGTTTTTAGGCACTAAGATGCAGCCGATGCTACATCTTAGCCTCCAAATTAAATTTCGAAAAATATATACAAATTACAAGATATGGTCTTGCTGTACATGAAAATCACATGCGGACAAAATGATTTTGATAATTACGCGATTTACACGTATTTTCAAATGCATATAAATACAAATAGGTTATTTGACCTCTATTTCCATTTCAGAAGCTTTGACATATATCCTCATTAACCCAATTAGCTTCCCTAATGGGAAAGCTTTAATATGAATGTCAATAAAGCAAAATCCGTCTATTTTATTGGGAGATTTAAGCAAAAAGAAAGAAGGATTGCTGTAAATTTTTACAATATTTTCTACTACATAATGCATGTGAAAAAAATATTTTTTCAAACAAAAATTATTTGTTGACCAAAATATGTGCTTGTTTTGGCTGTAACATCCAAACTACAACACCAATCTGTATGATAGCAGTCTCATTTGATACGCCGTGAAGTTTGGATCCACAACAATTTTTTATGTAATTATATGACCACTAAATGGGCTTTAATTTTGAAAAAAGTAGACTTATATTCAATAATTTAGCAATTTTATGTACATTCCGCGAATTCTGTGTAACATTTTGCAGGTATTATGCAATATACTCGCTAAAGTCACTTCGAGAGAACTTTTTTGTAACAATTGTGGTCATTAAAATAATTAGCGTTTTTACAATATTTTCTTTCTTAAAAAGGGAAATAAAAGCGCCATAACTTTTGTCCGCAACAACCAAAAATTGGCTCGCGACCAGATTCGTACTGGGAATCTTTTTCTTAACCTACATATCAAAAATCGTTGATGTAGCGCGAAAAAAAATTATACTTTTTTTCTGAAATGGAATATGAAATAATTGGCAATATTCCTGATATCTCGATTTTAGGTATTTCCAAAATTTTAACTACATGTTTTGACCGAATTATCTGTTATTTGAGATTTGAGGTTCCCAGTGGTCACAACATTTCTCGACCAAAGATTTGGATAATTCTTTTTTGAGATGTTCGTCATAACCCAACCATATCTTAATGAATAAAAATCAAATGTCGTCATAATCAAAATTCTGTTTTTATGGAAAGAAAATTTTCATTTTCAATTTAAATTGTAAATGTTCAATTTAAAGTTTTTCTGCAAAAACTATTTAACCGATTTTCCTAAAATTCCAGAGGGTGCGGGGTACCTTCCCTGTGATATAAATTTGCAAAAATTACGCATTTATCGGTTTAAAATTTTACGGAGTAATCTACAATGTAGTACTTCTTTCAGGACTAAGGACCCGACAACATAAGATGTTATATCTCCAATACTACTGAACCGTCATCAAGTTTGCAGCAAAAGCACAATGTTTGCCGTTATTATGTATATTTTATGAATTTCGGAGGCGGTGGGGTACCTTCCTCACGCCTTTCTTTTAAACGATGTATTTATAAGCCAAACTCGTGATTATATCGGTTTCAGCATAAATTGTGGGAGGCAATGGGGTTGTGTGTACCCTAGGTACATATATGGCACCAAATTACCGGACCACACCCACTTTTTAAATATGTTATATCTTGAGAACAAGGACAAAGTCCACTCTTTTCAATACATTATGTTTCCAAAACTACTGAACCTAATTTCATGTAATTTTCAGAAAATGTTCAGGAATATCCCGTGGTCCAAAATGATATAGGGATCCATATTTTAACTCTTATAATTAGATCGTTTTAGAATAAAGACAGGGAATATGGACGATAATAAATCCTAAACAGCATCAATGGCCGAACAAATCTGACAGTCCATAAGAGAAAATAATGGATACACACAAAATCTGTTGGTAAATTTTAAATCCTCCTCGGTTTGACAATGACCGAAGAAGTGAGGTAGAAAATACCTATTTTCGAATTGTCAAGCATAAAGGCGATAAAAAGTTTGCATTAAAACTCATTACGACGGGCCAGCAACGCGGACCCGGGTCTGCTGTTCAACTAATATATATTTCATGGTAGAGGGTATAAAAAGTACGCCTCGGCGGATCTTAACGCTTTTTCACTTGTTTAACATAATTTGGTGAAAATGTATTAACAAATATTTGATTTTAATTGTTATCTAAAAGCAAAGACATAGAAAAAACAATGGTCTCTTCCAGTACTGGAAGAATCTACTAATTTTTGCTATTTTTTCCGATAACATAAAGGAAAAATTGTTATCGTAGTAAAAAATAGTAGATTCTTGCAGGTTCTGGAACAGAGCACAAGTAAGACCGGCGTTATGTTCGGCCAGGTCGAACTTGTTATACCCTCCACCACAAATTGTATTGAAGTAAAATGGAACAATTAGTTTCCTTTCGTTTATGAAGAAGACTAAATACCAAATTTTAACAAGTCCGGTAAAACAATGTGGCTACATTTCAAAATACCGAAATTCGGGAGGTACCGTTCCTTGCGATTTTATCAAAACGTCGAATGTTTACATACTTTGTTTCATAAACATTTTTGCATTATGCATGTTTTCTACTCTCTATAGTTCTATGTCTTTGTCATATCGGGCCCTAACATTATGTTAAATTCAAAAGCCATTCACTAAGAAAAATGTAACAATAAAATTTGATATCTTGTTATATATATGTCTTTGCTACAAGCATGATAATGGTACTTTCTTTCACCTATAATAGTTGAACATTTATATTTTTTAATTTAAACATGAGTCAGACGTGATATTGACAACTCAAAATTAACATAAGTCGACTTATGCCCCTTTTTCATAAAACCACAGAACTGTTTGCATGAAGAGAATTATAACGAGAGAAACGTTGTCACAGAAAATTTCTTTTGCATCCCTTAAACTCCCAAACCTACACACCTAGCATTATGACCCATTTATGTGTTTGCAGTATAAGTGGATATTATCATCTTATTAGAAATATTGTCTGATCACCTTATATTGTCCATAAACAACAAAAATACTGTCTTTCTCTCCCAATCATACAAATTGTTAAAAAAAAAACTTTGCCAAAAACAAATACAAAAATTGTCCCTTTTAATTTTTTATTACTACCCTTTACGTTATTTTCTGGGCATAGCAATATTTAATTGACTTATAATTGGTCTGGAATTGGCTCATCCTCTTGAATAAAAGAGTGTGTACAACAAACACAACAACACCGTTTATGATTAAGCATTTGTATAGAATGGCTCAGACAAATTCGAAATTAAACATTAAATTCAAAATTGTATTTTTGTCAATGATGTTAGCATTGCAATGCATGTAACTCCCTATTGTTAGTGACTTGACCATCATCAACTTTATCATGGTGGTCGTTGTTGCCGTCATCCAGACCATGATCTGTCCTATGACTGGCATGTGAATGTGCATTTGTTGTACCTTTCTTTTATTCTGGCGTTCCACTTCAACGAATTTTTTTGTTGGTTAGACAAAAATTATAAAATTATTTAAACCGCCCTCTTCGAAGCAAATATTTCCGCCGGTATGTGAACTTGAAAATTGGCAAGGGCACCTATAAACCCATTAGTTTTTGTTGCGCTGGTTCCTTTTGTTTTTGTTTTTGCTGGTTGTTGGCTGGCTCAATATTAAAACGACTGTCCTGTTTGTTTGTCCCTCCCTTGACGTTACCTTGTCTGTTTGACGTCACCTTGTCCTTTTCCACATCTAAGCAAATAAAGTGTCAGCTGTTATTTCAGGTCAGTAGTTATAGTCTGTCAAATGTGTAGTAAAAAAACAGTTCTATACGGCTGAAGCAGTACTAAGCAAAAGAGAGGGAGAGTGTTGATCTAAACTGGTTTCCCTTAAAAACAATCGAAAAAACAATTCCAACTATATATTGGAAACTGTTTTCAAATAGTTTTACATACGAAAAGGGTTATTTTCTACTGTCAATCCAATAATAAATAGTGCATGTTGTTATGTTCTTGAAATGACATATTGAGGTCGCCGAAATGACATAAGGGACTTTGTTTGCACTACAGGTACAGTTTATCAATGGGGTGTAAGTTAATCTTACCCTCGCTTTAAGGGTATATGGCCACTTATTCAGCCCGAAAAAATATTTTTTTTCATGAATTTTTTCTAGATGTTTTAGAAGATTTTGTTTTCATCTGAAAGGTCAAACCTTGAGTTATGCTGGTCAGCAAAAGAAGTAACTGAAACCTTTAAGAAGGTCGAAAGTGAATCTGTTAAAGTGGATCTGGCGGTAAATGGCCACAAGATCTAGCGGTAAACGGCCACAAGAATTCGTACCAACTGTGGATGTTGGTTCCTATAATTTTCAGGTAGCTGAAAACTTCGTCTACCTCGGCACCGCCATTAACACAACAAACAACATCATTTGTCAAATAAGAGGTAGAATTGTATTGGCCAACAGATGCTACTTTGGGTTAAATAAACAAATTCAGAAGAAAGCCACAGTTCGCCAAAAAAAATAACACTTTAAACCAGTAAGGAAAGGATCAAAGTCGGGCGGGGCCGACTATATGATACCCTACACCACTGTGAGCTAGATAGAGTAAACAAATGGACGACGAGGGCGAAAAGCGATGTGTTCCAAATTGGAGAAATTAAATTTTCTGTAAATGTTCTTGGGTGACGTAGGGGATGAATGATACCATGCAACGGTCTTGACCGGTTTTAACATGGCAAAGCCCAGGATCTATCTTGGTCCCTCTTTCATCTCAAGTGGACACTGACCTCCCATTGGTGTCACCTGGGGAGCTGCCTTTAACATCCGTCAAATGTAGTGAACTAACATGTACCGCGCGTTCACCCATATAAACGTTAAAAACTTGGGTTGGGCGTTGGGCTGGTAAATCACCACGTCAAAACACCGTCTACTATGAAAAAAACAAAGAAAAAAAACAAACCCCTCTAAAGTTGACGAACCCCGCAAACGTTTTAAGGACCATGATCTGCGAATCTGCACCTGGAATGTCAGGACTCTCTACAGAGCAGGTGCAGTCTACGCACTGGCGGATGTACTTGGCAAGTACAAAACTGATATTATCGCCTTACAGGAAGATGGAACCGGGCAAACGTAAAAATAAGAAACGATTACGCACTGTATTTTAGCTGCCATGAAACGAAACATGAGCCACAAAGCAAAGTTTTTTAACATCAGTCTCATCTGCGCCCAAGCCCCGACCGAAGAGAAAGATGAACAGACCAAGGATATATTCTACGCGCGCCTAGAGAGAGCATATGACCGCTGCCCTGGCCATGACATTAAGATTGTTCTAGGAGATTTTAATGCTATAATTGGGAGAGAAAATATCTTTGGTCCAGCGATCGGAAAGTTCAGCCTTCATGAGGTAACATCCGACAACGGAATGAGGCTGATCGATTTTGCTGCGGCAAAAAACATGGTAGTGAGCAGTACCAGCTTCCAACACCTCGACATACACAAGGCCATGTGGATATCCCCAGATGGGAAAACAAGAAACCAGATTGATCATGTTGTGATAGACGGAAGGCACTCGTCCAGTGTGTCAGATGTCCGATCGATTCGAGGAGCGAACATCGATTCGGACCATTTCCTTGTAGCAGCAAAGGTACGTACTCGCCTTAATGTTGCGGCAAAAGTGCGATCTAACACAGGACGGAAGCTGGATGTCGAGAAGCTGCAAACACAACAGATAGCACAAGCCTATTCCGCTCAACTGACTGGAAGACGGAACTGCTTGTACCGATAATGTGGAAGCGCAGTGGCGAAGAATAGCCCACTCACAAAATCTGTGTTTGTGTACCAAAAACCACCACCACCTATGGTACGATCAGGAGTGCCGTAAGGCTACTGAAGAAAAGAACGCGGAATAGAGAGCAACCTTGCATTCAGTAGCAACTCGAAGCGCGAATGAAATATATCGGGAGAAGAGGAGAAGCGTATTTTCAGAAAAAAAGATAGAGCAAGAAAAACGTGAGCATGAGAAACTCGAGATGTTCAGAATGAAGTCCGCAAACTTTACCAGAGTGTAAAACACCAGACTGAAGGATATGGTGCAGGCACATTCTCCTGCAAAGATCATGAAGGGAATATGGTAACTGATACATATAGCGTAGAAAGGATCTGGAAGGAACATTTCAAGAAGCTCTTAGTATCGAATATGTGCGGCGATGAAGATACACCAGAACCCATCGCAAACGCTGGTTCAAGACCGGTGGCGAACTGCTGATAAGAAGTATGCATCAGTTAATTACCGAAATTTGGCAGGAAGAGAGTATACCCAAAGATTGGAACCTCAGCCTCATATGTCCCGAACACAAGAAAGGAGACAAGACGGTGTGTACAACTACAGAGGCATAAGTCTGCTCCCATTTGCATACAAAGTGCTGTCGAGTATATTGTGTGAACGTTTAAAACCCATGGTCAATAACATAATCGGGTCATACCACTGCGGTTTTAGACCTGGTAAATCGACAATTGACCAAATCTTCACACTGCGCCAAATACTGGAGAAGACCCACGAAAGACAGATCGACACATACCACCTGTTCGTCGACTATAAGGCCGTCTTCGACAGCCCAATTAGATCAAAGGTGTTTCAAGCCATGTCTGAGTTTGGTTTCCCTGGCAAACTTATAAAATTATGCAGGATGACATTGGCTAATACAAGATCAGCTGTTAAAGTAGCAAATAACCTCTCGGAACCTTTTGAAACAAAACGAGGTTTCAGGAAAGGTTACAGCCTATCGTGTGACATATTTAGCATTCTATTGGAGAATGTCATACGGGAAGCGAAGGTATATACCGATAGGGATAAAAATAGCACTATATTCAATAAGGATATTATGTTACTGGCCTACGCAGACGATATTGATATAATAGGTCGATCAACTCGATCCGTAACAGCCACTTTTGCGAAAATTGAAAAAGAGTCTGCCAAAGTGGGTCTGGCAGTCAACGGCGATAAGACAAAGTTTATGGCATCAACACGCAAGACGTCCAGTAGACTCGGACCAACTGTTGATGTTCAGAACTACAATTTTGAGGTAGTAAATGACTTTATTTACCTCGGCACCGCCATAAATTAAATGAGCAACATCAGTTTTGAAATCAAAAGAAGAATAATATTGGCCAACAGATGCTACTTTGGCCTAAGTACTTACATATGTATGGATCTGAAGCATGGGTACTTGCGAAAGCAGATGAGACAGAACTTGGTGTGTTTGAGACAAAAATTTCTCGAAAGATTTATGGACCAATATGCGTTCACGGAGAATACCGACGTCGTATGAACCAAGAGCTATACCAGCCGACCGACATCGATATAGTAAAACGTATCGAACTACAACGATTGCATTGGATTGGCCATGTCAGCAGGATGGATAAAGATGCCCCCGCCAAAAAGGCATTTGAATACGAGCCACTCGACGGTATACGCCCAAAGGGAAGGCCAAAACTCCGATGGAAAGACCAAGTTGAAGAAGATATCACAAAACATGACATCCAAAATGGGAGAAGTAAAGCAAAAGATGGATGCGTTTGGAAATCTATTCTTAGTTCGGCTTATGGAACAAGACGTTCTGTTTAATCTAAGTTTGGCTTATAGGTCAAATGTTTTGTGGAGGACCAACTAAAGTAAGTAATTTAAATAAAAATGGTAGTCTACTGCAATTAACTTATTTTACCCCTACTGAGAGAAGTCTCCCCTGTACCTTCGGTGATGTTGCGTAAAATATTTATTAAACATAGTAATAGTAAACATTATTATTAAATATAAATTTATTTTCTACTGCTAACTTATCCTTCCCACCTACTGGTCCCCCCTTTTACCGTAATTTCATTAAAGCAAGAACATCTAACTTTAATGAAACTAATTAAAAAGACAAACAATAAAATTGTTTTGTTAAACATTTTGTCAGCACTAATAGCTAACGCTTAATTATGGTTCATCTTAGAAAAAAAAAACAACAAAACAGAAAACAAAATGCTAACACACGAAAAAACAACTTGCAACAATTACAATGTAAAAACAAGAGTTTTAGCGCCAATTTGAGTGCAACTACAAATAAATTGAGAGACAAACAAACAGACATACAACAGAATAGATACACTCATACTGGTGTGTACAAATGGCAAAAATGGCAATAATTAAAACTGCCTACAAAACAACAACCCACAATATGGCCGTAAATAACAAAACCGGCAACATCAACATCAGAATTAACAACAACAACAAGTATGCTTGTTGATACTAAACAACAACAGAAGCAGAGAGGAAAAAATCTTACCATTCACAAAGTGTCGGTCTTTATGTACCCAGACAATGATGTGTTTGTTGGTAGTAGATCAACAATCTTGGCTAAAACCTGGAGTAGTATCAAAGTCTCGTACATACATTGTACATATGTATGTATGTACATATTTGGGTACTGCAGTTCTTATTGTTGCTGTTGTTGTCCATTGTTGTCTGTTGAGATGAAAAGTGTAAACGTTTATGTAAAACAACAACATCAACTTTAAACCAAGCAACCAAACCACTAACCAGCCATCTAGTCTTACTTACATATGTACATTCTACACATCAAGTAGCAACATATGTTTTTGTAGCCATCTCCCCTTACAAACAACACGTAATGTATTAGGCCTTTGCTTCAAACAATTTCGTAGTTTGAGCATAGGCAAATATCGGGTTAAGGGTTATGTACATTGTGATTATAGCAATTGTCGAGTTGTATCTCAACAAACGCCTTCTATTTGCGATTTTTTCTTAATATTGTTATTATATTCATTGCAGGATGACAAAAATGAACATATTTGCAGAATTTTATTTTCTATAATTTTCTCCGAGATACAGGATAACGTATTATGGCCTTGTAAAATTAAATGAAAATCAGTTCATAGATCAGAAAGTTATTGTGGTTATGATTTTAATAGTACGGTTACATTAGAGTTTTTTGCAGGGTTAACCCACTTCATGAGGATTTATTTGATGTTTGATGGAATTGACATTTGAAACCCAAACCCACTGGGTTAATCCGGTTAAGTGTAACCGGGGTATAACGTTTGAAATTAAACAAATAAAAAAGCGTTAAGTTCGGCCGGACCGAACTTTTTATACCTCACCATGCAACAATATTAGTTAATTTCCTTCCTGTCCACAATTTTAAATAAATATATTTTGTGACCACGGAAACCCAAATGCCTTATATGGATCAGAAAATGTATGAAAAAATGTCTTCAATCGGGCGCCACCTTTATTTGGCTGATATATAAAAGTGTGGACCCATGTTAACAATTTTTGGTGGAAAAGTTTTGTGACCACTGGGAACACCAAATATCAAATCACATGTAGTTCATTAACAAAAAATAGTTTAAATTCTCGAAATACCTTTAAAAGGAAGGTACCGTTATATGGGGTCAATACCATAACATGGACCTATGTTGAAAAATTTTGGTGGAAACGTTTTGTGACCACTGAGAAACTGAAATGGCAAATTACAGCTAGTTCGGTTAAACATTTTAGCTAAAATCACCAAAAACAACGAAAATCGGGGGTACCATTATATGGGACCTATGTTGAACATTTTTGGTGGAGATGTTTTGTGACCGCTGGGATCACAAACGTTAAACTGCAGGTAGTTCGGTCCGAAAATATAGCTAAAATCCTACAAATGCCAATAATCGGGAAGTACAGTTATATGGAGACATGGATCTATGTTGAAGATTTTTGGTAGAGTAAATTTGTGACAACTGGGAGACTCAAACGTTGCAAGATTTCTGTCAAGTAACGTAGCTAAAATCTTCAAAATCCTCAAATCGGGAGGTATCGTTACATTGGGGCTATACGGACACATGGACCTATGTTAACGATTTTTGCTGGAGATGCTTCGTGACCACTGGGAACCTCAAATGTAAAATTACTGGTAGTTCGGTCAAAAAATTATGCTAAAACCTTTTCAATGCCGGAAATCGGAGGTACTGTTATATGGGGGCTATACCAAAATATGGACCTGTTTTAAAAAATGTTGGTGGAGATGTTTTGTAACAACGGGGAGTCTCAAACGTCAAATTGCAGGTACTTCTGTCAAAAAGGTGGCTAAAACCCTTAAAATGCCGAAAATTAGGGACGTACCGTTATATGGGGGCTATACCAAATCATAGACCGATGTTGACAATTTTTGGTTGAGATATTTTGTGACCACACGATAGAAATATGTTTGAATACAAACAAATATATGTTTGTGTCCAAACAAATATATGTTTGCAACATTTTGTAACATATCTCAATTTAATATGTTTGGTTACCAACATATTTTTTATGTTAGAACATATTTTTTATGGGTAGAGAGGATTTTTGTCAACGAGAGTAACATCAGGGCTCTCGCAGCTGCGGAATGCTGGATTATAATAAAGAGCTGTGTGTGTGGGGTAATAGGAGACATAGAAGTTTTGTGATGTGTATGCGTAAAACACGTGTGTTTCGTGCGTTGTTGTTGTTAACCAACGTAGCAAGCGAAGAGGAAAAGAAACAAGTAAAAAAGTATCAGTCGGCTTTGCCGACAGAGATATACCCTCTGCCTGTGTGAATTAAAATACCTTTTCTCGAAAAAACGTATGTATTTAAGGGGGTTTCAAAATTTTGGGCGTATGAACTTTGTTAGGGAGCCACCGTAGTGCAATGGTTAGCACGTCCGCCTTGCACTCAGAAGGTCTGCGGTTCGAATCCCAGGCCAAGCAACATCAAATTTACAACGGTGGCAAAATTCCCTCTCAGTAATGCTGGCGACATTTCCTGAGTATTTCAGCCATGAAAAACTTCTCTAAAAAGTGGTGTCGTAAGACACGCCGTTCGGACTCGGCGATAAAAAGTAGGTCCCATATCATTGAGCCAATATGAATCGGCGTGCACTCATTGATATGAGAGAAGTCTCCCTTGTCCCTTCGGGGATGTTGTGGGAACATATATATATATAACTTCCAGACAAAAATATGGACTAGGATAAAAGCTCAAAGCTTCGAGAGTTGCCATGCGTTCCAGCGATTACATATGGCGCCATAGGGATTTTTTTGCACTTTTCTTGCTGTTTTCTCAAGAAGTATGGACTTGCCCCTAATTAAGATTTTACCGCCTTAATGGAGACAGCGAATGCAAGCTGCTTCCACAAAAATCAAAGTGATTAGAGAGCAGGTATTAAAGTGAACTTATCCGAAATTTTGTGTGGTGGTACCCGACGGAGTGGACAAATACAGTCCATATTCGGACATGATCTATATCTGGTAGATATATTACGATGTGTAAAATATGGACCAAATCGGTCACTCCCTTCAAGAGTTATAGTGCGCACAATTTTTTCGAAAATTTTTGAACTTTTCTGGGGGATGTACCTGAAAGAGTGGACCGATATGGTTTATCTTTGAAATCAAACTATACTTTCAAAAAATATTAGGAAGGCCAAATTATGGACCGAATCGGCAGATCCTTTCGAGAAATATATTGAGCTTCAACAACTACACACGGCGTCACAGGGGTTTTTGTACCTTTTAGGCCATTTTCTCAGGAAGTACGGACATGCCCCTGATGAAAACGAAGCGCTTCAAGAACAGGTCCTAAACTGAATTTCTTCAAAATTTTCTGTGGGAGGAGGAGTGAATTGATTGAGTCCATATTGGAACCTTATACAAGTCTAGTAGAAATTTCACGATGTGCAAAGTATGGACCAAATCGGTTACTCCCTTCAAGAGTAATCGGGCGCACAAATTTTCCGAACATTTTCAAACTTTTGTGGGGGCGGTACCGGAAGGATTGGACCGATATAACACATCTTCGAACTTAAACTAAGTTTTGACGAAATATTGCGAAAACCAAATTTTGGACCGAATCGGTTTATCCGTTCGAGAGTTATCGTGCACTCCAGCCAGCCAGACAGACGGACGGACATTGCTCAATTGACAATACGATGAGGCACATTTTGCCCGTATGAAAGTGTATATACCCTCGTTAGCATAAATGCTGAGGGTATAAAAAATGGTATTAATTATGTTGGACTTTTTTCATCAGTGTTCTAGAGAACATCGTTGAGTAAAGACGGTAAAGTGAGTGAATTAATCAGTGTTTTGTCTTTTCTTAAAGAAATTGTGCTTTTTAGTAAACTAAATGTCCAATACATTTCATAATTGAATCAAAAAGGTGAATATTTTATTGGACAAGGAAGAAATCGCATTTACTATTGGTAATTACATCAATACATTCTTCATATACATACTAACGTATGTATATTGAAATATGGATGTACCTATTTGTTACATTATATAATCAGTTGATTCCAGATGCCGATTTCCCGCTGATGATTTCAACTGTGAAGAAAATGTGTTTTATTTCACAACTAAGGAGAAGCGTTCAACGATGTTTCTATATATTTTTTCTTTTTAAAAGTGCGACTTTCTATAAGTTATTTTATTCAGTTTTTCTTTTATTAAAGTGTGTTATGAATTTCTATGGAATTTTTATGTATCTATGTGTCTGCTGTGCTTTTGCTTTTTTTTCTATGCCTTTCAAAAAAACACCACCATTTATAAATGTGCTGAGAGCAAGTGAGCATACATTTCAAAGTGTTTCACATTGATATTTACGCTCCCTTGCTCTCAGAAAGCGCTCACTAGTGCATGTGTTTGTTTTTTTTTTTGCACCCAAACGTACAATTTGTTTGCACCCAAACATATATTTGTTTGCATGAACCGAACATATGTTATGTTTGGGACTGCTTTCAAACAAATATATGTTTGCTGCAAAATATGTTTGGGACATATGTTAGAGAGGCCATTTTTTCTGTGTGTTTTGGAATTCTCAATTTACAAATGAAATAATTGAAATTCAATTGTAATTCTCAAGTTACAAACGAAATAATTCGAAATTCAATTGTTATTCTCAAATTACATGTGAAGTGTTTCGAAATTCAAATTAAAACAGAAATTCTTCGAATTACAGATGGGCCAGATCGGTCCACTCGTTCAGGTAACTCTCCACAAAAGTTCAAAAATGTTCGGAAAAATTGTCCTCACGATAACTCTTGAAGGGAGTAACCGAATTAGTTTATACTTTGCACATCGTGACATTTCTACCAGACATAGACGAGGTTTCAATATGGACCCTATTGATCCACTCTTTCGGGTACCTCCCACACAAAATTTTGCTCAAGTGCAGTTTAAAGCCTGCTCTCGAATCGCTTTGATTTTTGTTGCAGCCACTTGTATTCACTACCCCCATTACGATGATATAATTTTTTTCAGAAGCAAGTCCATACTTCCTCAGAAATCAGCACGAAAACTGCAAACAACCCATATAATACCATGTGTCGTAGTTGAAGCGCACGATAACTCTCGAACGGAGAGGGGCACTTGCGGCCCCTGTTACGACGTTGTAATTTGTTTTTCGTGGACAAGTCCATACTTCCTGCGATAATGACCCAAAAAGGTCCAGAAAATCCTACCGGCACCACCTAAACTGGCTAATGTGTAAAATAACCCCTTTAAGAGAGAAATCGACTTAGCTCAAACTTTGTAAATTGAGAAGTAAAATTTTAATATATTTAAATTCAGAAAATTAAGAACAACATTTTTAATTATATAGTCTGTAAGGAAAATATCCATAGACTAATAAAGAAAAAAAATTATTTCCTACAGATTTGTATTAGGTCCGAATATGTACTACATCGGATCACTCCTACGGGTACACCCTACCCAAAGTTTGGATAAAATGCACTCGTATTGGATCATTCTGAATTTTGTTGCAACATGTAGTTTTTTGGAAAATTTTCCCAACAGCTAAAAAACCTACAGAAGTATTGTGTAGGGTTTTGGGTAGGGAAATCCCGGGAATTCTCGGTTTTATGGTTACGGGATTTTCCCGGGAAACAAAATCATATTTCCCGGGAAATCGGGAAATATCTTTTTATATTTATCACAACTAATATTGAATGAATGAATAAATATGCCCATCACTTTTATACCATAGAATCAGAATTCGATTAAATTATACAGAATCAATATATTAAAAAAGATTTGGAAATAACTTTGATCTACAAAAGTGTTTTCCGTACCAAAAACATGGACTATAACGACGGATTTTTATTCTGTTTTGTTTAAGTGCGGAAGAATATTTTCTATACGAAGGATAAACAATCAAAATAACAACAAACTATATGTAGAAAGCAAAGAAGTAGAATACGTAAATAGCTTCTGCTACCTTGGATGTGTTATGTCTGTAAACGGAGGAACGGAGGAAGACGTCAAATACAAACTAGCTAAAGCCCGAGCGACTTTTGGACGACTAAACAAGATTTGGAGATCGCTGCAAATCACACTGCATACAAAACTGCGGTTATTCAATGCATGTGTTAAAACAACACTTTTATATGGAAGCGAGAAATGGTTAATAAACGATTCCACTATAAAATCAATACAAACCCAAATCAATAAGTTCTTGCGCATTATATGTCGAGTCTTCTGGCCTAACACTATTACAAATGCAGACTTATGGCAAAAAACAAACGAAGAGCCTATTGTGAAACAGATAACCAGGAAAAAATGGAGATGGATAGGTCACACTATTCGGAAAACTCCAGCCAGCATCACAAGATACACCCTTGAATGAAAACCCCAAGGAAGCAGAAGACGTGGCCGTCTAAGAAATACCTGGCGCCGTACAACCATAGCAGATGTCGGTAGAATTAACATTTCATGGGAAGAAATAAAATCACTCTGTCATGATAAAGCAAATTATAACATTATTGTAGAAACCCTATGTTCCACATTGGAATAAATAAAGGAACAAAAAAGCCACGAAGCCACCGATCAGGTCAAACATTTGGCATTCGAGATTTTTTCAAACTTAGTTTAAGTTCGTAGTTGGATCATATCGGCGGCCCACTACTTCCGGTACCTTCCTCACAAAAGTTCAACAATTATCGCAAGTTCCAGGCATAGAACCGATTCCACACAAAATTCGGAAAAAGTGTTAGAGCTCCTCTCGGATCGATTTGAAATTTTTCAGCAATTTATCTTTGTCGGGGGCAAGTCCATACTTCCTGAGATAATGTCTTAAAAGCTCCAAGAAACCTTGACGGCAACAACTAAATGGAAAATTGCCAATATAACTCCCGCGGAAGTTTCTGATTGGTCCAAAGTTTCCCGTTTCCCGGGAATGATAAAAACCGGGAAAACCCAAAACCCTAGTATTGTGTTATCTTTTTTTCTTCGGGTACGTGGCTGAGGGTATATCTCTGTCGGCTCAGCTGACTGATACTTTCTTACTTCTTTAATTTAAAACTTGTCCTAACCACCATATAGTGATTTGGATAGCTCCCACGGTAACCCCCGAGCAAATACTATCACGAGACCAATTTTCTGATTCCTGAAATTGTATTGAGCAAAAAAGTCCACTAGACCAATTGTCTACGGTAAAATCGAGCTTCCCGATTTTGACTTGAAGTTTTTTATCTACAAGGCCAAAACTGTCTGAAGGTGCGTTCTAATGCTTTTGCAATGTACTAGAGAGTTCTTAATTATTGTCTTGGCTACAATTTTTGTCTAAGTGTTGGATCGAAAATCTCAATGGTTTGGTTGTTATATGCCAAAATGTCAAAAAAATGAAATAACCTGGATAAAAGACTTCAATATCGGAAGGCTCCATTTTCACCGTAGACATATGGTCCAGTTGACTTTTTTGTTCAGTACAATCCCAGGAATCAGGAACGTGAACGGCCCAATTAGGTGTTCAAATCGCCCCACCCTAGTTTATACCCACTTTTTTCAACGATGATTTGATTGTTTTCGAAGTATGTAAATGCACCATGTTGCAATATACAATACACACACACATACCACATTTGTTCTTAGTCTTTTGATGGAATTAACAGTAACTTTATTCCCCTTCTCTATCCCTGGAGTACGTACACAAACCTTTACCACAATTGGCAACATTTACTCAACCAATCTCAACAAGCTGATCTGTGGCTATTACTATATCTATAACTATTCTGTCTCATACTATTTCCGTATAACTACATTCATGTAACTTATACACTTATTTGTGAGCAAACGTTTGTGTTACAATAAATAAATCTACTCTATAGATGATGGTCGTAAAGCTCTTCACAAATGGCTTTAGTACGGCAATTGGTGCTAGTGGAGAGGCTACTGCAAAGAAGCTATCATCTTTTGTGTTTGTCTTACTTGGCCAGAGATGAAGCACCACGAACAACAACAACAGAAATGAAAAAGTCTACCTACAAACTCTAAGCAAGTGAGAAATGTGTTGAAATTTGTTAACATTACACAAACAATAAGGCCATAATGTAAAGTCAGTCATATGGGTTAAATGAAAACTGCATACCTTGTATGTAAAGGCTAATTGTTAGTAAAAATTCCTACATAGATTGAAGGCATGCCATAGCATGCCGCTATCATTTTGTATTATCATTGTAATGGCAAAAAACAATATTCTACATTGTAGCAGCTACACACAACTCTACGTACTGTGAAGTTAGTTTTTAACTAGAAATTATGTGGTATGAAATGCGTTGGCTACTTTTCTATTGGAGGTTGCAACGAATGAAAATTTCCTTATCTTAGGATTCCTTGCTAGTCCCAAAGGAACACGTGCCCACAGCAAAGTCCTTTATTGAAGGGTATAAAAATTAGGCTCAGCCTAACTTAATGCTTTTTAAGATATAAGTCCTGCATGTTACATTTTGAAGTAAAGGCTACTTACCATTCAACGGGACAAGTCTAACGATGTTGTAATATTACACCACATCTATGATAGAGTACCTACAAATAGGCCTATTGCGGTTGTAATGCAACTCAATTGAAAAAAAAAACTACTCGTGAGGGAGAAAAACCCTCAGCCGCATGTTTTTTTTTTTTGCCATTCTTGCCGGCAATTCATTGCAATTCACATAGAACGGCGTATGTTCTTCAGTTTTCCCCATGAACGATTGTGACTTTGACATTTTGTTCAGTTGTTGGTTCTGTTTGTTTTTTTTTTTCGTTTGTCTCCTACAGTTTTGTTTTCAAATTAAGCCACATATCTCACCACGCTGCAATGGACTGAAAAGGTAGTTGTCAGCATAAGGGAGACATAATCAACAACATTTACCCTGTAAGTAGAACTTTCCCTTCTTGTAATTGTCTTTATCATTTTTACAACATTTACAAGTGCAAGTGTTTGCTTGATGTTGTTGTGTTGTAATTGTTGTTGGCACTTTTGTAGCTAGAATTGCAATTGCAATGCAGTTACATACATTTTTGCCAGCCGGCAACAAAGAGGTGTTCTAGTAAGTGCCTAAGGACTCTTTGTTGCACTTACAGGAAGTTGTTACAATCAACAACATTTGTTCCTTTATTTTCGATGGCAATGTGAAGGAATGTATGAAGAGATAGAGTGCAACACACAGAGAAATTTCTTTGTTCCCATTGGGTATAGCTGGTGTAGAGAAAAGCGGGAATTGTTCATATCCTTATTATGTAGAGGTTATGCTTGTCTCTGGGCATGGGTTAAATGTAATGAATTGTTTTTTTTTTTGTTCCTCAATGTGTAACACTTTTTAATACCGTTTATAAGGTATTTTTTTATTTTAACACAAGGTATACATATTTATTATTGATAGATAGCCCAGCGCCCTACATTGATAACATGTAAGGACCATAGCCTCAAGTGTTTTATATCCTCTGCGCTATTACTTTACAAAAAAACTGTTGTTTCACTGCCAACTGCCATCAATTGTCAGAGTATCAATACCAAGTATTGTTGATGAAATGACGTTATAAGGGGTGTAAAGGAAGTGAATAGAAATGAATGCTAATGATATGTGTCAATCGAAGCAGGTCAAGGCCGCTCTATCGTTTTGAAGTAAATGTGCGAATAATATTTATATGTTTGTTTTGTTTTAGTTGAAGATTCAATCATATGATTGCTTAAGTCTGAAGTATTCCCCCATTGGCTTAATTTCATCACTACCCTATTTGCAGAGAGTAATGTTTACAAAACGCACTGACAGCTTGCAAAATTTACTGATCGCTTCCAATATCATGATTTCATTCCGGTGAAGGGAATTATCAATTGGCCTTTCAGTTTTTGAAATTATGATAATTCCCTTCGCTGGGATGACGTAGGGGATGGAAGATACCAAGGATTGGTTCTGACCGGCTTTAACATGGCAAAGCCCAGGATTTATCTTGGTCCCTCTTTCATCTCAAGTGAACACTGACCTCCCCGTGGTGTCACCTGGGGAACTGCCTTTAACACCCGTTAAAGGTAGAAAGCTAATATGTGGCGCGCGTTCACCCATAAGAACGTTAAAAACTTGGGTTTGGGCGTCGGGATAGTAACACTCCTCTAGAAAAAACAGCCTACCATGAAAAAACGAAAGAAAAGAAAAACAAACCCCTCTAAAGTTGACGAGTCCCGAAAACGTTTTAAGGACCATGATCTGCGAATCTGCACCTGGAATGTTCGCACCCTTCTCTATAAAGGTGCAGTTTACGCATTGGCAGATGTACTTGAAAAGTACAAGGCCGGCATTGCTGCTATACAGGAAATACAATGGAACGGGAAAGGCATCAGAACAACACTTAAAGGTGACGCACTGTATTATAGCTGCCATGACACAAAGCATGAGTTTGGTTGCGGATTTGTAGTTGGTCGGAGGCTAAAACATCTGGTCTCCAGCTTCACCCCAGTGAATTAAAGACTCGCTGCAATGCGAATAAAAGCTAAATTCTTCAACATCAGTTATATTTGCGCTCATGCTCCCACTGAAGACAAGGACGAACAAACCAATGATATGTTTTATGAGCGCTTAGAAGAAACTTATGACCGTTGCCCTGCCCATGACACTAAAATTATACTAAGCGATTGTAATGCCAAAATTATAAAGGAGAATATCTTTGGCCCAACAGTCGGGAAATTCAATCTTCACAGAGAAACAATGGCATGGTATGGCTGATAGACTTTGCAGCTGCAAGAAACATGTTAGTAAGCAGTACCAGATATAAGCATCTCGATATTCATAAGGGCACCTGGCTGTCGCTAGATCAAAGAACAAGAAATCAAATTGATCACGTTGTGATAGATGGAAGACATGCATCAAGCGTGTTGGATGTACGATCGCTCCGAGGTGCAAACATAGACTCGGACCACTACCTTGTTGCAGATTAAACGTAGCAAACAAGGTGCGAAGAGACACAACACCGAAGTTGGACATCGGTAAGCTGCAATCACAACAGATAGCCACAGCATATTCCAATCAACTGGCCCAACTGCTTAATCAAACAATCCTCGTCCCGATAACATATCAGGTCAATGGCAAAACATTGCCCACTTTATGCAAACAGCAGCAAAATCAGTACTTGGATACCATCTCCACCAAGGAATACATGGTATGACCAGGAGTGTCGTGCAGCTACAGAAAGGTGAGAAGGGGAGAAAGGAGAGACGTATTTTCCACAGGAAAAAGAGAGAGAGATGGAAAAGCGGGAGTGTGAACAAATCGAGATGTACAGGAGACAGAATGAAGTCCGAAAATTCTACCAAAGAGTGAAACATCAAACTGATGGCTTTGGAACTGGCTCATCCTCCTGTAGAGACCAGCAAGGTATTCTAGTAACTGATACAGATACTGTGCTAAGGATATGAAAAGAGCATTTTTCCAAACTGTTGGTATCCAATAGTAGCGAAGTCGACGAAGATACAACAGATCCAATCCCAGAGAATGGTATGGAATGTATACCACCCAGACAAGATGAGGTAAAGACAGCAATACATCGGCTGAAGAATAATAAGGCAGCAGGAGCAGATGGCTTACTAGCCAAGCTGTTCAAAACCGAAGGCGACACGCTGATAGCACCATCTGGCAGGAAGAACGAGTACACGACAATTGGAACCTGAGTATCCTGTGCCCCGTCCACAAGAAAGGAGATAAGACTGTATGCTCTAACTATAGGGGCATAAGTCTACTCCCTATAGCCTACAAGATCGTGTCAGGGATATTGTGCGAACGACTAAAGCCTATGGTCAACGAGATAATTGGACCATATCAATGCGGCTTTAGACCTGGCAAGTCCACATTTGACCAGATATTTACCCTGCGGCAAATCCTGGAGAAGATCCAAGAGATTCAGAACGACACCTACCACTGTTTTGTCGATTTTAAAGCAGCCTTCGGCAGCCCGCTGCCTTCAAAGGTATTCCAAGCCATGTGTGAATTTGGTATCCCCGCAAAGCTCATTCGGCTTTGTAAAATGACTCTAACTGACACAAGATCTTCAGTTAAAATAGGAAAGAACCTCTCCGAAGAGTTTTGTACCAAAAGCGGTTTCAGGTAAGGAGACAGCCTTTCGTGTGATCTTTTCAACATGCTGCTAGGTTATACGAGAGGCAAACGTCAAAAGAAGTGGCACAATCTATACCAATAGCCACATGTTACTTGCTTATGCTGATGATATAGACATCATGGGACGATCAGTAAAAGAAGTAACCAATACCTTTATGAAGGTCGAAGGAGAATCTGCTAAAGTGGGTCTGGCGTTAAATGGCGAGAAGACCAAGCAGATGGTGTCGACGCGCAATGCGTTCATTGAGATCGCACCAATTGTTGAAGTTGGTTCCTATAATTTTGAGGTAGTAAAAGACTTCGTATACCTCGCCACAGCCGTAAACACAACAAACGACATCAGTTCTGAAATAAAAAGAAGAATTTTATTGGATGCTACTTTGTCTTGTGTAACCACTTTAAAAACAAAACCACAACTCGTTAAACAAAAAAAGGTTCACAAAACACTGATACTACCCGTGCTGATATACGGTTCTGAAGCCTGGGTACTTGCGCAAGCAGATAATCCAGTGCTTGGCGTGTTTGAGAGAAAAATTCTTCGAAAGATCTACAGACCAATATGCGTTGACAGTGAATATCGACGTCGTATGAACCACGAACTGTATCTGCTATACAACGACATCAATATAGTTAAACGTATCGAGATGCAGCGATTGCGTTGGCTAGGCCATATAATAAGAATGAGCGACGATGAACCCGCTAAAAAGGCGTATAAATTCGAGCCACATGGCGGTGCACGCAGAATTGGTAGGCCAAAGAATAGATGGCGCAAACAAGTGAATGATGAGATGACAAGGCGCGGTATTCCAGAAAGCGAAAGCGAAAGCGAAGCACTAAACAGAGAGAATTGGAGATCTTTTCTTAGTTCGGTCTATGGAACAAATGTTCTGTAATGGACCAACTAAGTAAGTAAGTAAGTATTTTACATTCTATATTTTAAATTTCATATTTAATATTTTACGTTGTATATTTTATATTTTAAATGTTATATTTTATACTTCATTTTTTATATTGGGCGCCACGCAGAAGGTCGAAGGTCGTCTTGCACGCAGAAGGTCGTGGGATCGATTCCTTGGCTAGGCAACAACAAATTTTCAACGGTGGCAAAATTCCCCTCAGAAATGGTGCCGACATTTCCTGAGTATTTCAGCCATGTAAAACTTCTCTACATATGGTGTCGGAGTCGGCGATAAACTGTAGGCCCATATCATTGAGCTGATATGAATCGGGGTGCACTCATTCATATGAGAGAAGTCTCTTTTGTTCCGCCTGGGATGTTTGTGGAACAATTATTATTATTAATATTATTATATTTTACATTTTATATTTTATTTTACTTTCAAAATAGTCAGGCTTAATCCCATAGTCGTTGTTTTAATATTTTATTAAAACAACTTTAATTAATTAGTGGAAAAAATTGGTGATGTTTACCAAGGATAAGGCAGGGAAGACTATAGTTTCAGATCTCACCACAGATCTTCATCAGTTCCTTTGTTTCTTGTTTTTCAACAAGAAACTTGTTATACCCAAGTGTCAATTGCTCGCTCAAATAGATACGATAAGTGTCCAAAGAAACACTCTGATCGAGAATTTCTTTGGTACTACCTAAACTCGAAGAACTTCACTTGCACACAAAACCAAATCTTTCCCACTGCTATGCGTTATGTTTTATAATTTATATTTTATATTTCATATTTTATAATTTATATTTAATATTTTATATACTCTTAATTATAATTAATATTTTATATTTTATTTTTTGTATTTTATATTTATATTTTATATGTTATTTTTTACAATTTATAGTTTATATTTTAAATTCTATAATCTGCATTTTTGATATTCAATGTGTTATTTCCAAGGTCCACGTGTAGAAGATATCAACTACAGTTGTGATATAGTTAAAGACTTAATTTACCTCGGCGCCGACATAAATACAACATTCAATATCATTCCTCAAATAATAGCTGCAAATGCTACTGTGGACTAATCACGATTATTGCAAATTTTGAATTTTCTAATCATGTTTTTATTATAAGTAGATAATTCTTATTTTTTAACTACGAACATATCTTGGAACTTCATGTAAATTAAGCTTGGTCATCAATTTAAGACCTAACTTTTTAAATTTTAAAAATAATGCACAACATATCAAATATAGATTCCAAAACTTTTTTTTTAAATAAGTCTTCATCAAACATACCGTAAAATTAATACATAACAACTTCCTTGCCTTCCAAGGACTGGTGATGACAATGAAAGTAAAACTTTTTAACCACAAACTTTACTAATAAACCATTAGTCTAACAACTTTTATTTTCTTTTGAATTTCATGCCGAACGTATCCTTGAACCTAATACCGGCTATTGTCCTTCAAATTGAACATCAAATCATCATCATATCATGCATTGCAAATTGCAACACCCTCGATTAAAAGCGGAAGTTCTTATTAATTTGCTATTATGGGCCAGACACACAGGAAGTTAACTTAATTTGTGATAGCCTCTCTAAACATTCATCATTCATCGTTGGTTCGAAAGCAAATGCAGTAGACAGACAAAATTAAAACAAAATATCAAAGAATAGGAATAATGAAAGTGTGACAGAATGAATAAACAAAATCGAAAATGGGAACACTCGCACAAACATATCCATCTCCATTAAAAAACAAGTTTGTTCGCAAAATAAAATTTCTAAAACTAAAAATGGTTTTTCAAATGTTCCATAAAAACAAATTATAGTTTTATTTGTTATATCCCTGACAAAGTCATAACCTGATTATGGTTACACAAATGGGCATTTAAATGGATAGGATGATGCAGACACATGATGATGATGGGTTTGAGCCAAATAACATTGTTAGGAGAAGCTAATGTTATAGTTAAGTGATGAAAATAAAAAAAAACAAGTAAGAAAAGCGTTAAGTTCGGTCGGGCCGAACTTTTTATACCCTCCACCACAAATTTCAGACATTTCGGTGGATTAATGTGGCCACAACCTTCAAAATACCGAAATTCGGAAGGTACCGTTCTATGGGGGCTATATGATGGCGTAGACCTATACCTACAAATTTCTGGGGGAAAGTTTTATACGCCTAAAGAAGACTAAATACCAAATTTCAGCCATGTCGGTGTGATAATGAGGCTAAAACGTTCAAAATATCGAAAATCGGGAGATATTGTATTATGGGGGCTATATCAACACGTGGACCTATATAACAATTTTATGGTAGAAATGTTTCTTAGCCTCTGGAAACACAAAATACAAAGTTACAACCGATTCTTTGGTCAAATGGGTCTAATACATTCAAAATATATTAAAATGACGCGTACTTTATAAGGGGCCTTATGTGGGGGCTATACCAAAACGTGGACCTATATAACCCAACTTTGGTAGGAATGTTTTCTGGCCTCTAAAGACACAAAATACTAAATTACAACCATTTCTGTGGTCAAATGGGTCTAATACATTCAAAATATATTAAAATGACGCGTACTTTATATGGGGCCTTATATGGGGGCTATACCAAAACGTGGACCTATATAACCCAACTTTGGTAGGAATATTTTTTGGCCTCTGGAGACACAGAGTACCAAATTACAACCAATTCGGTGGTAAAATGGGCCAAATATCTTAAAAATTCCTTAAAATGACGACGCGTCACGCGTCATTTTGTATGGGGGCTATACGAAAGCGTGGACCTACATAGCCCGCTTTCAATACCAAAAGTCCTACGTAAATATAACATATTTTCCCAAAATTTCATCAACCTACGTCAATCCGTTCGGACGCTAGAGTGATTTCCACAGACGGACAGACGGACAGACGGACAGACGGACAGACGGACAGACGGACAGACGGACGGACATGGCTATATCGATGTAGAATTGCACGCTGATCAAGAATATATATACTTTGTGGGGTCTACAATGATTATTTCGAGTAGTTACAAACGTAGTGACAAACTTAATATACCCCCATCCTATGGTGGAGGGTATAATAAAATGCCAATATTGTTCAATTGTTGTCATATGACTAAGTATGATGAGAGGCTGACGTTTAACGGGTTGTTATCGTTTAATACGATGTGTGATTTTTTCTCTAATAAAAAATATTTGGTGTATGTTTTAAACTTGAAATGGGAATCAGTGATCTGGGACTGTGATTGAAAATTAAAAAAAGTAAGGAAAGAATCAAAGTCGGGTGGGCCCGACTATATGATACCCATGTTTTTTAATATAATTTGGCGAAATAGTGTTTTAGTATGTCGAATTCATGAAATCGGAAAAAAAACACGACAACTAAAGCCTATTTCTGAACCACATATCAAATTCAGCCAAATTTGAACAGTCGTAGCATGTTTGGTGCATCAAATTCAGGAATGACTTGTGGTGATTTTTACGTACTTTTGTTTTAAGCAGGCATGTCAATTGGTCCGAGCTAAAAATTACACTGGTAAACACGACTTTTGTTTCAGCCGAAGTTTTTTTTGTTTCTAAATGAAATCGGCGAGTAATTTTCAAATTCGGTCGAGGTTTTTCTCCATCAGCTCTTGTTCTTGAGATATAGCTCAAAATCGGTTTTTACGAGTTTTACCAAGATTTTTCGGATACAAACAAATATTTTTTATGGGTTTTTCGATACTAATATATTAAGGAGATTTTGTACATTCGATACAAACTGTTTTTGAAATAATTATGGTGAATATATATCAAAAAAAAAAAATATAGATAATATACGACGGACCTTGTAAAAATTGCATAGTTTGAGCACTTTATGCTGTGATTACGTCATCGTTGGAAGTCATAGGATCTTCATATGGCATACCGGATATGCTTAGGGTGTCTACTATATAGTCCAATATTTATGTATAAAATATATAGTTTATAGCGCCCATGATTCGGCCATACCCTAAAAATATATCAAATTCACCATAATTATTTCAAAAACAGTTTGTATCGAACGTACAAAATCTCCTTAATATATTAGTGTCGAAACCTCCACAACAAATATTTGTTTGTATCCAGAAATAACGAAATTCTGGGTAAAACTCGTAAAAACCGATTTTGAGCTATATCTCAAGAACAAGAGCTGATGGAGAAAAACCGAGACCGAATTTGAAAATAACTCGCCGATTTCATTTAGAAACAACAACAAATTCTGTTGAAACATTCAACTTTTTCACTTTTGTTCAGCAGTGTCATGGGTCTGCAGCGATTTTTTCCACGGAAAAGTTGGCATCCCTGATCAAAGATTATCTCGGCAACCAAAAAATTTTACTTTTGGGTTATTTGAATTACTTGAAAAATAATTGGTATGAATTCCGGTACAAAAAGCTTTAAGCTTTAATTGCAACAACGATCAAAATGATAGTCAGACTATCGATAGTATATGGGAGATTTATCCAAAATTGAACTAAAATTGAGCGGAAATGCCATTTGTCCTTTATACAAAAATGTTGGATGTATGATCGTTAAGAGCATCAAACTTTGCTGCAGCAAAGGTACGTACCCGATTAACCGTAGCAAACATAGTACGAATAGACACAACCTGGAAGTTGGACATCGGTAAGTTTCACTCATAAGGGATATCTACAACAATTTCTTGGCATAAGTGCTTTATGAAATCACTCCTCGTTGCAATATCAGCCGCAAAATCCATGCGTGGATATCTGAGACCTCCACCAAGGATCCAGTTTATTACAAGGAATATTGTTCTGCTTACGAAGAAAAAAATGCGGCATATGTATATGGCTACTCTCTACTCAGCAGCTATACGTAGTGCACGAGAGATGCATCTGGAGCAGCCAAGATCATCCATATACGTTAACGTGACTGCAACAGCAACATACGTACTCTTTATTCTCATTTGTCGTGGTTTTGCAAAGGAAAGACACTCTCAGAGAGACTAATGAGCAAAATATTTTAAGCATCAATGATCTGGAGAAAAATAGAGAGGAGAAACGCCTTTCGGCAGGAAAAAAAAGAAAAGCGGAAAAGCGTGAGTATAAAACAGAGGTGCTCAGAATAGTTCGTGTATTAGTAGTGGTAACACACTCTCCCCATTACTAAGCAATGGCAAATGAGAAATAAAGAAATAAGGAAGTGATCACCAATGGTATAAAATATTTAGGTGTACAGGGGCCTAATTATGAGATTCGATTCGATCGAGAATTTACTCGTGAATAAAATGTCGACACGTCCTTGTTATCGATAATTTCGAGAAATAACCGGTAATCTACCACATTTTATCAATAGCACTCATAAAGGTAGACACCAAAAATAAATATTTATCTTAAAACGTAAATTAAAAAAAGAAAATTGAATGAAAAGTATTGAATATTTGTTGAATTGTTTGAATAATACATTGAACAATAATTTCGGAATGAGGTCGTGCTACGAAAATGTACGAAATTATTTATTTTTGCAAAATTTTTTGACATTGTTATAAATGATTGCTTATGAATCTACCTTAAAAAATGCGTGTTAGTTTGCCACGCTAAACATAAAAAACAGAGAAACCGAGAATCCACCAATCTGTCTCTGGATTTTTTTTAAATAATAACATATTTTTGATTTCTGTTAGTTATTGTTGATTGTAGTCATTGTTTGTTGTTAAACTTGTATTTTACCCAACACAAAATTTGCGCTTTTTTTAGATAATATATTTAAAAAAAATCCCTACAAAATAAAGACTATTTGAATTATATTTTAGTTTTTACAAAATTGCTAACTTTTTCAACTTATCTGTTCTTTAAACGTCCGCAAACATCAGTTTTGGATAATTGATTAACATATTTCTTATTGGTCTAATTTTATTATTATTCATGAAAAAAAAAACGACTGCAAATAATTTTTTCACAAATTGTTTTGCTGCTATTATGTTAAAAATTGTTTTAGGTTAGGTTAGGTTGAAAAGAGGGGCGAATATAAGAATCGCCACATGCCCGTATGGGGCATACACTTAAGCCAGTATAGGCCTGTTGTGCGCTATAATTTCGGAAGCCTAAGGGGAATACATTTTTTTATTGCTTAATTTATTAAAATAAAATAAATTTATCAGTTAAAAATTCTGTGCCATTGACATAATCTCTTAAGTTTTTGAACTCGCTTGCCTTAATTTGGTGGAGTTCTGGTATAGTGTTATTTCTTAAAAATTGGTTTCTTAGCGTCGCGAAGGCTGGGCAATGACAGAGATAGTGTTCCAATGTTTCGTCGTCCTCTCCGCATGCTCTATATTCGCTGCCTTCTGCACAACCGATTTTGTGCAGGTGTGCTTGTAGCCCTAGGTGCCCTGTAAGGATGCCTGTCAGTCTACTAATGTCTTTTTTACTCATTTGAAGGAGTTCCTTTGTTTTATCCTCGTCTGGGTTTCTCCAGAGGATTTTTGTATTTTTCCCCTTCTCTTCAGTATTCCAGAGGGATATAAAATTGTTTTAGATTTGTTTAATAATTAAAATTTTGTTATATAAAACGACAGCAAACATCCTTTCATTTGTTTACTATAGCTAATTTCCTGCGAGCAAAGTCTCACAAATATTTGTTCGATTATTCGATAATTCGATAATTTTACTCGATATCGGATGTTATCATACGAAATTTGAGTACTCGCATCGAAACTACTCGATACCGAATGCCGTAATTAGGCCCCTGGTTAATGTTGACGACATTTTCTGAGTATCTCAGTCATCTCAGACACGCTGTTCGGACTAGGCATTAAACATTAAGTCCCATATCATTGAGCTCAGTATATCGTAAGAGCATTTTTGCTTTTTAGGATTTAGCTACAATTTTAACCCAACTAGCTTTAATTTGACATTTGAGGTTCTTGAGGGGTCACAACACTTCTCCCCAAAAATTTACTATATAGGTCCATGTTTTGATATCGCCCCTAAATAACATTACCTTCCGATTTTAGTTATTTGAAGGACTTTAGCTTCGGCTAAACGAACTAGTTGCTATTTGATATTTGAGGTTCTTAGGGCTCACAACACTTATTCACCGAAAATTGTCAACATAGGCAAATTCGGTACCATGAGGGTTTTAACTACATTTTTAACTAAACTACCAGTATCATGACATTTGAAAATCCCTGTAGTCATGAAACGTATCCACCAAAAATTGTCAACGGTAACTCCCGAATTTTGACCGAACTACCCGTCATTTAAAATTTGATGTTTTAAGGGTCACAGCCAGTGTTGCCGAATTTTCTGATTTATCGTCATTTTGACGATTTTTTGGCCCAAAATTGAAAAATGACGATTTGACGATTTTGTGGTCCAAAATGACGATTTTTCACCTAAGCCAGAAATGCATGAAATAAAAGACGATATCTACATTTTGAGCAAAGTTTCACGAAAGATTT
Source organism: Musca autumnalis (assembly GCF_047663935.1). Lineage (NCBI taxonomy): Eukaryota > Metazoa > Arthropoda > Insecta > Diptera > Muscidae > Musca > Musca autumnalis. The sequence goes on from NW_027412088.1 coordinate 36,080,928, forward strand.
TAAGGAAAGCAATGTTCCAAACTCGATTTTTTGAGTTTTTTTAATGTTTTATAGCAATTTCCAGACGGATTGGCTATATTTAAGCACATATCTGGCATAAATAGGCACAGGTATTTCATAGTTTTTGCCCCACATTCAAACTACATGAGCTGAAAATTTTCCTTTAGTTTTGGTAATAGATGAAAATCTTCGTTAAAAAGTTTTCGAGATAAAATATTACTTATATATTTTGTTATAAATAATATGAGTCCAGCTTTATTAACTTCCTACAAATGCCCTCTTTAAGTTGTCAGCCAGTTTTGAATGAAAATTTGTATCGATTTTCGACTGCCCAACCAAAATCTACGTGTACGGACAAATATGGACAGTCACACTGTCAAGCAAGCGATATTTGAACTAAGCTACCATTTAAAATGGCAATGTGTACCCAGCTTTACCATACTGCATTGCTTCAAACTCGATAACCATAGGAAAACTATCATCTTCTGAAAGCTGTTTTTATAGCAGTATTTAAGTGATATTGGGTTATATTCATTGCTGTGGATTGTATATCTTATGTTGTCAGTCTCATTCACAAAAATAGCAGCGAAAAATCGCATTAAACGGTAACCTAACCGAGTTTTGGACCATGTTGACGATTTTTTGACGATTTTTCAAATATTGTTGACGATTTGACGATTTTTTTGACGATTTCTGATCAAAAACTGTCGGCAACGCTGGTCACAACACTTCTTCGCCAAAAATGTTCAACATAAGCCTATGTTTAGGCACCTATATCGGTACCTCCCAATTTTCGGTATATTGAGGGTTTTAGTTTCATTTTTGACTCAACTACCCGTAACTTGCCCTGCAGTCACGTAACTTCTCCACCAAAATTGTCAACATAGTTTCAAGTTTAGGTATAGCGCCCATATAACAGTACATCCCGATTTTCGGTATTTCGAGAATTTTAGTTACTTATTTTGCTCAAGTAGCGGTACTTTGTCATTTGAGGTTCCCAGTGGTCACTTAATTTCATCACCACCATCACCAAAAGTTGTCAACATTGGTCCATCCCAGCAAAAATTTGGATCGCTTAGTCATTATGTAACCCATTACAAAGTAATGTAACAAGTTAAAACGGTGGCATAAATCGTGGGTGTCCTACTACAAATCCTAGGGTTGTGTGTTCAACGCTCACAGTCGGCACGCAAGTTTTTTGTTAACAAAATAAGGAAAAGATGGTGGTGCAAATGTATGTGTTTAAACAACCCTTACCGCCTGTTCATGTATGTCGCACGGAAACCCGTACGAAAGGAAAGCAGTCACTCACTTCCCTCTAAAAATGCGTTCATGTATTTCGCAAACTTTCGTGCGACTGCCGTTACGTATCCTATGCGAAATACTACTAATTTGAATATACATTTGTACAACTATGTTCCATAAATGAGAGCCAAATGAGAAATGAAAACAAAATCCACATATACATACAAACATTGGAATACGTGTGATTCGTTTTGTTTGAAAAATAAAATGTGTCGGTATTTTGAATTATTTTATTTTATTGATTTCTTCAAAATAATGAATAAAACCGCCATTAAAACGGGTCTGTATAATTTTTATTTTGTCTCAAGGAGTTGTTGCATAAATTTGTTTTAGGATTTTCGGTGTTATTCGCGAGTTCTACTCGGCAGCTACAAAGCAAGTGAGTGATTTCGAAATACATAAACCCAAATTTAATGGAAACGTGTACGTTTACGTGTTATTTCGTATGGCTTGTCGGTCGTATAGACTTTCGTTTCGAAGGCGTTTACATGAACAGAAAATGATTTTTTTCCACTTCCGAAGCGCAAAAAACCTTTCGGTCGACATAGATGAACAGGCTGTTAATGTTCGTATGCGTGACACAGTGTGTTGTGCGTCCGACTACGAATTGGAAGTTCGCATGATCAAACCCAGCAGAGATTGAAATAAAATAAAAATATGAAGTGTGTTGAAATTGAAAACAAATTCCAATTCAACTCATTTATTCAAAGAGTGACATAACTCAAAAAAATGCGTTTTCTGATTTAGTAATTTCTATTTTTTCATGGACTTCTATTTTATCTTGTGTCAAATTTTCATATTGATATCTATAAACTCAACGAGATACAGCTCATTTACAACGGATTTGGCATAATTCAACAAAAAGTTTCTTGAGTTTATGAACCACTAAAACACTGCAAATAATGTTGATCTTGCACAGAAATTTAGCACTGATATTTGTTTAAGTCTTTACAAAAGATAATCCAAGTAGTTATTTTATTTTTTTGTGTAATAATATGTTTATATTGGGAAGTTAAATTTCAATCGCCAGCTTATAAAGGGCGTTTCTCTAAACTCGATTTTTTGAGATGTGTCACTCTTTGAGCAAATAAGCGATATGTTTTTTGGCTAATTTTTTAACATCTAGGGGCCCTAGAATAACTAGTTATACCAGTAGCTACAGACTTATTAGTAATTCAGTGCGACATGCCTTTGTTAAAATAATGGGTTAGTAGGTGGTTTTGTATGTAATTACGACTACCAAAAATGACTATAAAACCATTATTTAGTTAGGATTTTTTCCTAGGATGTGATAATCTCCATATAACGTCACCTCCCGATTTCCTGTATTAGAAGGATTTTAGCTACATTTCACCGAACTATCTTTTATTTGATATTTGAGGTCTCCAGTGGTTACGAAATTTCTCCTCCAATAATACTCAATACATGACCATGTTTTGGTATAGCTCCCATATTCGCTACATTTGTTGACAGAACTATCTGTAATTTGACATTTGAGGTTCACAGTGGTCACAAAGCTAGTTTAGGCTTTTGGAGTATACGTAGTGGAAAATCTTCACCAAATTAAATTTTGGACAGGAAAGTAATTATTCAAATTTAATTTAGAATATTTTATGGTGGAGTGTTTAAAAAGTTCGGTCCAGTCGAACTTAGTGATTTTTTGTACTTGTTGTATATACATATGTACATTACATGACATTCTCCAGCCTTCGATATGATGATTTCCGTGATTTTGATGTGAGTTTTTTACATATACACTATAATCATGTTATTGAGAACGATAATTCTAGACTTTCCCGAAGTAGAACTTCTCACTTCATAGAATACACATAATTAACTAATAAAAAGTCTTACCAAAAGAACAGCATTTGCACAGGCCTACCTGTTCTCTTTACGAATATGCATTAGCAATTTACTAACCTGCAAAGAAAGAAGTAGAAGAAAACATATAAAAAACAATTTAATTTAATTGATATTTGCAAAGTGCAGGGTTATATTTTTTTACTCCATATTAAGTACAATTTAATTAGCAATTGAAATATTGTTAAAGTGGGCTGCTACAACGTGCTCACACATACACAAACGAGAACATACCGAACAAAACGTTTACAACATAGGCCTAAATGACTATCAAAGACGTGGTATACGTTGATGGAACACAGCGTAACTGGGAAATAGTTCTTTATGCGTGTAGTACATACATATTTGTGCTTAATTTTATACATAACATTAAGATAGGTCACTATTTCCTGTTGGCAATTAACATTTTCACTTTTTGCCACCATTTTTTGTTCTCTTTGCAATTTTCTAGACGAATATATTCATTCTGTCATAGATCTTGAGCCTATGATAAGCGCCTATTTTTGGGAACTTTTTTTTGTAAAATTGGCTCTTAACTAGGGCTAGTTAACAATTAAAAAAAAAATAGTGCTGCTTTATGGGTCAGCATATCTTCGATTTCATTAACATCCCTTAAGTGCGTATGTGTTTAAGCTAACCCCCGCATTATTTGTTTGGTTTTTTCGCAGTTCATTTAACAGGAAGCGTTTCACAGGCGTTCGTTTGTTTTTACTGTCTTCTTAAAAGATTATCAAAGATAAGGTTTTTGTGTGTGTTCTGTTTTTTTTTTTTTTCGTTAAGAGGGCACAATAATTGTTATTTTCTTTGTCTTACCTTCCAAAACTAAAGTGCTAACAAATTCCTTTGGAGTTTTATGTCCCGAGGATATAAGACAATACAGTAAACAATAAGTTAAAGGGTTTCAAAATAAACACCAGAACACCCTCGATCCATGTAATTTATAGCTTATCAAATGAAATGAGAATGCATTTAAAAATGTGGCAAAGAAATATCTTCGATGGCCTGCTTTTCCGCTGTGGATTAAAGTGTAGTCAGCTTGTGTCATGGTAGGTTTTTTGTTGTATTTTTAATGCAGCATGTGGTGGAATTCATATAAAGATTAATTGTATTGGCTTTGTTACACTTTCCATGGGGAATATGGATTTTGTATCGTAATATTTAAAATATTTAAATAAATATTAAAATCAGTCTCTGAGAAAATTTCCCATTCATTTAAAAAGGCTGCAAAGGTTTCGAGAACTGTTTTTAAAAATACCCAATCTATCTTGTTGTAATAATAAAACTAATCACTGTTTCATATAAAAGCGTGCCTTAGCCACATCACACATGGATAACTTTTTTCTGATTGATGCCTTGAAATTTCTAGAATTTTATTCTAAACATGGCAAAAGCTTTAATCAAATTATAAACCCACTTTCCTTCTTCATGCATTCTAGTTTCCGTATTGATCAGCAAACGATTTCCAATAATGAAAATAAAAGCAAACACAAAACATTGTCTTCAATATATTCAGCTCAGCAAATATGGGCTACTACGACGATGATGCTAACGATGAAACATAAATGACAATACAACAGAAAGGAAGAATCATCAGCGAATATCATCAGACTGCCCTGAATGATGAGCAAGTGAAAAACACTTAATTGAAAATCTAAATATAAAATCTAATAAATGTCACATTAAAACAAATCATTTACACAAAACTTTAGCAAAACCACCCATATTAAGTATAATTTATGAAAGCCCTCCATAGCCATAAATGGGGCAATTAAATCCATTTTGATATCCATTAACCAAAAACAATAACTAGCTATTAGTCAAGAAATGCAACAAATGTTAACGTTTCTTCTTTTGCCTCAAAGTTATCTCTCTCTCTGCCACTGCCGAAGATGTCACTGGCAGACATTAATGCTGTCAGGCATTGTTGGCAGCAATAAAGCACAACCAATGGTAAAAGACTGGTAAAGTGAATACTATGATCGCGTCTGTTCCGTGTGGATGAGATAGATGCACAACATCCAGAGATTTTAAGAAATGTTTTACACATGGAGAAATGTTTAACGTGTGAAGAAGTTTTTTTGGCATACAGAACAAAGACTATTTTATTAAGAAACAGTATAGACCAAGGGTCTTGTATATATAGAAGAAGGGTCTTATATACGGTAACAAGGGGCGGCTTCGCCACTGGGGCTCCTACGCTACAAGTGATAGAAAAGAATCCATTAAAGCAAAATTGTGAGTTAGACGAAGATCTATCATCTCCTAAAAGTTTGCAGTTGTGATAATACCTTATATGCAATAGGGACCAGACATATGCCCCTGTAATTGGAGCACACAGTCTTATCTCCCTTCTTATGGACTGGACATAGGATACTCACGTTCCAATTGTCGGGTACGAATTCTTCCCGCCAGATAGTGCTAACTAGCTAATGCATGCCCCTTTTCAGTTCGGCTGGTAGGCTATCGGCTCCTGCTGCCTTATTATTCTTCAGCCGGTTTATTTCTGTCTCTACCTAATCTTGGCCGGGCGGTATACATTCAATTGGATCTTTGGTATCTTCATCGTCTTCATTAGTATTGGATACCAACAGTTTGGAAAAACGCTCTTTCCATATCAGTTACCAAATTACCTTGCTGGTCTCTACAGGAGGATGTGCCTGTACCAAAGCCATCAGTTTAATGTTTCGCTCTTTGGTAGAATTTTCGGAATTCATTCTGGCTTCTGACCAGTCCACTAGACCATAGGTCGAGCCTCCCGATTTTGACTTTAAATTGTATATCCACGTTTTTTGGAAATTTTGGAAATTTTGGCATATAACGGCCAAACCATTGAGATTTTCGATCCAACACACAGACTAAAATTGTAGCCAAGACAGTTATTAAGAACTCTCTAATACATCGCAAAAGCATTAGAACGCTCTTTCAGGCCGTTTTGGTCTTGAGAAGGTGCAAACATTTCGGAAAATGTCGATAAATGGCCGTGTGCTACAAAAGTTGATCAGAAAAATATTCAAGCGTTCTGATGCAAAATTCTATCACGTTGGGATCCATGGACAACGAAAATGCCTTTAGTTCGTTAAGATCGCTTCGTAAAGTAGTGAAAATCTGGGTTTTTACTTTTCAAATTTAAACGGGCATATCTTCTTTTTTCACAACGGATTTCTATTGATCCTTCTTCCTTTTAAAGGGGTGAATAATGTCTTTCGAACAAGTTATTATTTTTTTTTTAAATCAGTTAACAAATGACTAAATTATAGTGGTTTATGTCTGAAAACCCCCAGAAAAAACTATAACTGAATGTCTCATAAATTTCCCCGTCGAGAATCGTATGAATTTCAAATCAGACACCGAGCATTGTGCTCAAATTTATAGAAACATCGTTGAAAAACACCAAAAACTTTAGTCCGAAAATACTTGCAAATGGATGTAGAAGCAGAGTTTGTTGTTCGTGAATAAAAATAAAAGTAATTATTGTCATAGAATAACAATTGTTAATATAGTTATAAAATCATTGATAATTGTTTTTTAAAGTATAATCCCTGATGATGATCGACGATGCCGATCGAAATATTGGAAAAATAAAATGATAAAAAAATAAAAAAAAAAACAAAATTAAAATTGTTTTTTATTCTACTGACCTCGAGCCAAACTAAACTAAAAAAGGAAATTTTCAAAAATATTTTTTTTTGTTTTGTTCAATATTTATTCTGAAAATTGTGAGAAATTCAGTTGTAGTTTTTTTTCTGGCCTAGTGGGCAATATTTTGCCCTTGTGCTGATATGTTTTCAGTAAGGAATTGTGCTAGTTGAGTGGAATATGCTGTGACTATCTGTTGTGTTTTAAGCTTACCGATATCCAATTTCCGTGTTGCGTCTTTTCGTGCTTTATTTGCAACGTTTAAACGGGTACGTACCTTTGCTGCAACAAGGTTGTGGTCCGAGTCCATGTTTGCTCCACGGTACGACCGTACATCCAACAAGACCGATGATTGTCTATTCCAACTATCACAGCGTGATCAATTTGTTTTTTTTTCTTGTTCTTTGATCTGGTGACAGCCAGGTGCTGTTATGAATATCGAGATGCTTAAATCTGGTACTGTTAACTATCATGTTCTTTGCCGCTCTATCAATCTCAATCTCATTCCATTGCACGATGGGGCCGATGATAAATTTTTGAGGCAAAAAATTACAGGGGCAAGCTGGACCTTCAACATTTCGTGCAGATGTTTATAATCGACCTAGAAGCTAATCTGCCAAATTTGTTGATATCGGTTCATATATAGATATAGCTCTCATATATATGTTCGCCCGATTTCGAGTAATTGATGGACCAAACACGAAAATTCTGTCCAATTATGATGATATTTGGAATATGTGGCGGAATTCGGACTGGAAATAAGTTTGCCAAGTTATTTTGAAATCGGTCCAAATTTGGATATAGCTCCCTTATATATTTTCGCCCGATTTGAGGTATTTCGTGCAACAAACACGCAAATTCTGTCCAATTTCGATGAAATTTAAAATGTGTGACGAAATTACGTCTAGAAAAAAAGTATGTAAAATTATATCGAAATCGGTTCAGATTTAGATATAGCTCCCATATATATTTTCACCCGATTTTAGGTATTTCGTGCAGCAATCACGCTATATATGTCCAATTGTGATGAAATTTAAAGTGTGTGACGGAATTTGGTCTAGAACACATTATTGAGACAGATCTGGATATATCGTTCATAAATTTTCTATGTCGAAGTTAATGGTTTTCTCATTTTAGTTGGTTGATACCGAACTTCATGAAAACATAGTTTATATATTTTTCTTTTGACAAATTGGCCGAAACAGAGGCGGCATGAATCACGGGTTTGGTATTGTTGCCGTGTTCATAGCAGACTTCCGAAGCAAGTTTTCTTCCTTCACTATAATCCACATTAGGGCGCCCTCTCTTCTTTTTATCATTACCTTGTTCTAGCGTAAATACTGTGTCGCTAGCTAACCATAAGCTTTCAACACACGGACGATACCACAGACTACATCAAAAACCCTCACTTACTGACACAACAAATTATTGACCACATCTAATATTACATTTACACTTTTAATAATAATCTTAATTTACATACCATTACCCGTATTTTCCATTTTTAAAAAATAGATAATATCAACAGATCAGGTTTTGGCGCCAAAATACTTAAATTGTTTAATTACGACTGAATGTCAGAAATAAACGGAATCATAATTATGACATCTTTGACAGCTTGGCATGTCGCCGTGGGTCGTTGCCAGATTGTAATTTTTTGGTTTTGTAGGTTTAAAAGTGTTAAGAATATAATTCCGTTGTTATTTGATTTCAATCGCTGACTTGAAAAAATTACTTTTTGCCTCAAAAACCTGTCATTGACCCCATCGTGCATTGTCTGATGTTTCACTGTTGAGACTGAATTTCCCGACTGTTGGGCCAAAGATATTCGACTTTCCAAGTTTGGCATTAGATCGCCTAGAATAATTTTAATGTCATGAGCAGGACAACGATCATACGTTTCTTCTAAGCGCTCTTAAAATGTATCATTGCACAGTGGTCCCACTTGTATGGAAAGGAGTGCCAAAAATAGTTCTAATCGAGCTACCGCCTCGAAAATTTAAACATAGTTTTATAACGAGCTAACAAAAAACAAATTTTAATGGTTGTAAGTCCACATTTTGGTGTAGCCCCCATACCTCCTTGCAACAAATGCATTATGAGTCCAAATTTAGACATAGGTCCCATATGAACGTACCATCCAATATTCAGTATTTTGACGATTTTAGCCAGATATTCTAACCGACTTGGCTGTAATTTTCTATTTTGACTTCGGAGGGGACACCATACCTCCGTGCAAAAAGTGGTCAATATACATATATCCAAGTTTAGATATAGGTCCCTTATAAACGTACCTCCCGATATGCGGTATTTTGACGATTTTAGCCAAATTTTCCTACCGATTTGGCTGTAATTTTACATTTTGAGTTCTGACAACATACCTCCTTTTTCAATATAGGTCCACATTTATGTTTAGCTCCCATATAAACGTATGCCCCTATTTTCGGAATTGCGGCTATTTTACAGGCGTGGTATAAGGGGAATAACTTACAGAGTGGCAGATGGGGGCAGCTGAATTTTTTTATAGTAAAATAGAGACTTTCCTCTGTATTTTAAAAAAAGTGGACTTGCCCTTACGGGCCAACAGTAGTAGAACTCAACATAAATTTATTGTAATGATATTTAAAATAGCACAAAAAGTCATTTACCAAGAATTTATTTTTAAGGAAGTTAAAAAACTAAAAAACGAATTATAATTTTTTTTTTTGCCTAAGAATATTGTCAATGCCAACAACTATAAGTTTCTTTTTTATTTGGGAATTTTGCATATGGAGGCGAAGATCATTTTTAATATTAATTTCTAATTAATTTTTCGTTAGAAACGAGCTTTAATGACCAATGATGCGAGTGAAAAAGGAAAGCCGACGATACGAACCCACACAACCACCTATGTGACATGACATGTTTCGCCTTGGGTAGAGGCTCCTCAGACATATCGGCTGTGGGGCGGTTTCGATATCATCTAACTTTTTCTCTTTCAAACGCAATTTGTTTTTTACAACGCTGAATATTTATACAATCATTGTATGGATTTCATGACAAACGCTTAGCGAAGCCTTTGAAAGTTATGACTCATATTATGAGTATGGCTCTGAACACTAACACGCCGTGACAACACTTTGTTCCATGTGTTTTTCGAGACGTGGGTTCGAGCCCCAGCCTGGCTCAAGCTGATTTTATTTTTTTATTTGGGAATTTTGCCTATGGAGGCGAAGATCATTTTTAATTAATTTTTCGTTAGAAACGAGCTTTAATGATTTCATTTTTGAAATTATACATTTTCTTCTTCATTTTGTTATAATTTCACTCATAAGTAGACAGCGGAATTTTATGCAACATCTATTTTCAGTCCGATTCATGTCAAATTTTGGGACTGACCATATTTTGGCATCTGATTGAATTGCAATTGAAACATATGCAAAATTATGCAAAATGCATACATTTTTGCATATGCAAAATTTTTTGTATTTTACATATTTTCTTATGCAACAAATATTTCAATAATAGGTACAAACATTTTTGTATGTAAAATTTTTCTCTTTAAAATTCTTTTCAGACAAGTCAATTAAATAGATAAATGCACACAGAGAAGAGATATTGTTGGAACAATCATATTCTAAGAACAAAATAGTGTATTTTAAAAATCTGAAAATATACATTGTTGTTGCAACCATATATTTTTATTAGGAAACATGGTGACACAAAATATATTGTTGCGCCAACAATACATATTTTAAGAATTTTAAAATACACTATTTTGTTCTTAGAATATGATTGTTCCAACAATATTTTTTCTCTGCGTGTGTATAACCACAGCCTCAACCTTGAAAATGCCGAAAATCGGGAGGTATCGTTCTATGAACCTGAACCTAAACCGACAAATTTTATGTGGAAATTTGTTTACCCCCAAGAAAGACTTAATACCAAATTTCAGCCATTTTGGGCGGATATTGAGGCCACAATCTTTTAAATACCAGAAATCGGGAGGTACCGTTCTATGGGGGTTGTATGAAGACGTGGACCTATACCGACAAATTTCAGGTGGAACGTTTAATATCCCAAATGAAGACAAACTACCATTTCGGTGGATTACTGTGGCCACAACCTTCAAAATACCGAAAATCGGGAGGTACCGTCCTATGGGGGCTATATGAAGACGTGGACCTATACTAACAAATTTCAGGTGGAAAGTTTTATACTCCTAACAAAGACTTTATACAAAATGACAAAATTTTGTGATAAAACGAGAACAGAGAAGCCACTACATAGTCGATACGTCCGAAGATCTGCTTTACCACCAGTGAAACCAGGTAACGTAATTTTGGTGACTATGTGGGTTCGAGTCCTTGGTTTTCCTTTTTCACTTGCAAATAATTTCCGATCATCAAGCTTAACTCTAAACAAGAAAATTAATAAAAACGAGTTTTTGTCCAATCAGATTTTCTCTACGACCATCCTAACCATATATGCATTTCCTGTCTTCTCATAAGCTTCCAATTCTTTGCGGATCTATATTTCGTTTTTAAGGCACCACATACAAATCTCAACTTCTTCGACTTAAGTTGACATATTACCGCTGTAAATTGGCAAAAACAATACTGGATATTAAACATTTAATGTCTTTAGAGAATATTTATTTCAATCGCAATCAAATTTGTCGTCATAAATTTTTCGATTTTTGTCCACGGGCGGAACCACTGTGCATTGGTCTGTTCGTCCTGGTCTTTGGTTGGAGCATGAGCGCAAATAACGCAACAAATCCGTAACCAAACCAATGTTTTGTGTCATGGCAGCTATAATACAGCGTGTCTCCTTTGGGTGTTGTTGTGACGCTTTCCCACTCCATCATATGGCGGTTATATCGGCCTTGTACTTTTCAAGTAAATCTGCCAGTGCGTGAAGTGCACGTTCTCTATAAAGAGTGCGAACATTACATGATCGCGCGGCACATGTTAGCTCACTACCATTAATAATAATAATAATTGTTCCAAAAACATACCAGACGAGACAAGGGAGACTTCTCTCAATGATATGGGACATACTGTTTATCGGCGAGTCCGAACGGCGAGTCTTACGGCACCACTTGTATAGAAGTTTTACATGGCTGAAATACTCGGGAAATATCGCCAATATTACTGAGTGGTATTTTTGCCACCGTTGAAAATTTTGATGCTGCCTGGCCGGGGAATCAAACCCACGATTTTCAGCGTGCACCCATTAATGGGTGTTAAACTCTGCTCCCCACGTGACACCACGGGGAGGTCAGTGCCCACTTGAGATGAGAAAAGGACCAAGATAAATCCTAGGTTTTGCCATGTTAAAGCCGCTCAGGACCGTTGCTTGGTATCTTTCATCCCCTACATCACCCGTCTTCTTCTTCTACGGTGGACAAAAGAAGTTGTCCTCTTCTTCTTTCGGGGACAGAAGATGTTGTCTTCTTCTTCTGCTGTGGGCAGCAGAAGTTGTCCGTTTTTTCTGTGGACCGAAAAATTGTCGTCGTATTGTTCATCCGTGAATAGAAAAAAAAATCTTGTTCTTCGGTGTACTAAACAAGTAAAAAAGTATCAGTCGGCTTTGCCGACAGAGATATACCCCCAGCCTATGTCTGGAGACTTTTCAGAATTTTGTGGCCCTTTTTGGACATTTAATCTTACCGACAAAAACCAAGATTAGGATTAAAGTTAAAAAGTGTTGCGGAGAAGGTACTTGGAGAAATGGACCGACATTATGAAAGTGGATCTTATTTACGGATTCATGACTTTTCGATAGATATCGCGCCCAGTAGTCATTTCAGTGGGTCATCGTATAAATTTTGGACCAGTATGCCAGGAAACTGGACTTGTCACGGAAAACATAATATCGCTCTTTACAAAATACAATATTAGGAGATCCAACGTTTGGACCAAATTGGTTGAGCTGTTCGGGAGTTATCGTGCTCTCCAACCACTACATATCATGCCACAGGGGGTTTTTACACCTTTCGGGTTGTTTTCTAAAGAAGTATGAACTTGGCCCTTAAAAACTTTTACCGTCGTAATTGAGGCAGCGAATGCAAGTTGCTTCAAAAAAAAAAAAAAATTAAAGTGATTCGAGGGTAGGTTTTGAAGTGAACATATCCGAAATTTTGTGTGGGAGGTACCCGAAGGTGTAGACAAATATAGTCCATATTAAACCTGATCTATATTTGGTAAATATATTAGGATGTGTAAAGTGTGGACCAAATCGGTCACGCCCTTCAAGAGTTATCGTGGCCACATTTTTTCCGAACATTTTTGAATTTTTGTAGGGGAAGTACCTAAGGGAATGGACGGATGTGGCTTATCTTTAAACTTAAACTATGTTTGAACAAAATATTATGAAGGCGAATTTTTTGACAGAATCGGCAAATACGTTCGAGAGATATCTTGCGCTCCAACCACTACACACAGTGTAACAGGACCTTTTTGCAACTTTCAGGCTATTTTCTCAGGAAGTATGGAATTACCCCTGATGAAACTTGTACCATTGTATAGGCAGCAGCGAATACAAGTTGTTACAGCAAAGCGATTCGAGGGTAGCTCCTAAACTGAACTTTTTCGAAATTTTGTGTGGGAGGTACCCGAAGGAATGGACCGCTTGAGTCCATATTGGAACTTTATTTAAGTCTGATAGATATTTCACGATGTGCAAAGTATGCACCGCATCGGTTATCGTGCGCACAAATTGTCCGAACATTTTCGAACTTTTGTGGGGGAGGTACCGGAAGGAGTGGACCGATATAACCCATCTTCGAACTTAAACTAAGTTTGGACGAAATATTTCGAAAGCCAATCCTTTCGAGAGTTATCGTGCGCTCCAGCCAGACAGACGGACGGACATGGCTAAATCAACTCCAAATTATCTGAAACGGATTTCCTCCAAACATACTCGGCGTCTAAAACCATTAATTTAATGAGGCACATTTTGCCCGTATGAAAGTGTATATATGTACCCTCATTAGCATAAATGCTGCGGGTATAAAAAGGTGTCCTGTTCTTCTGTGAGAATGAGTTGTCTCCTTCAGAAGGAGAATTTGTCTTTTTTTGAGTATAGACGACGTTGTCTTCTTCTTCTGCGTACCGAAGAAATTGTCTTCTTCTTCTGTGGACATAAAAATTGTCTTCGTCTTCTGAGGAGAGAAAAAGTTGTCTATTCTTCTGTGGAGATAAGAAGTTTCCTTCTTCTATGGACAGAATAAGCTGTTTTTGCCCGGGGAGAAGAAGTTATCTTCTTTTGCAGGCAGAAAAAGTTGTCTTTTTCTGCGAACAGAAGAGGTAGTTGTCTTCTTCGGATAGAAGAAGTTGTCCTCTTCTGGGGACCGATATCGTTTCCTTTTTTCTCTTCTTCTGTAGACAGAATCTTCTGTGTACAGAAATTGTTGCTTTCTTTTTATTCTTCTTCTCTCTGCAAAATAAGTTTTCTTCATGTTTTTATGGGCAGAAGTATGGTTGAAGTACAAGTACTTGGTGATATCATATTGGCTTCTGGCGGGTTTGTCTGGGGTGTCATTCCCAACAAGTCCCCTCCACCGAATTTAGCAAGTTTGACAATGTGTGATTTTAAAGCTATTACCCGGCGTTTACAAATGCCAGTACTGGCAAGACAATAGCAAAAGTACAAACCTTTTTCAGAAATACATTTATAAATTTTTAAATATGTATAGGAAAAGTATGAATGTATTGGTGAAAATGGTTTTTAACTTTGCTATTGTCTTGCCAATACTGTCTGTGTGTAAACGCCTAGTTAGCACAATTCGACTATCAAAGAAAACTCTCTCTGAGTTTGGAGGTTTCAAAATAGGTACTTTTTCTCTTGTCCTTTTTACAGTGTATATTCTTGTAAAAAAATCCCCCACCAAACTGATGTTACTGATGAAATCAGCTTTAGCTGTTTCTCCAGTACCATCCAACAACAGCCTACATTTATGATTATTATGGCACGCGTACAATTGTCATTGCAAATTGTTAGCGAATAGAGAAGAACATGACATACTTCTTGAGACTACGTTCTAACCAAGTGATTTTCACACTCAACACATTGAGTGTGCGTTTGTTCGTTCATCTTGTTTACTTGGCTGGATCTTGACTTTTATGATGCACTTCTTCTGATGCGCGTATTACGGTGGAAGATTCAACACCAAAGGCATAGCAAGAATATTTCTTATTACGCTACAAAATGTTAACTCAAAAATCAAATAAAACAGAAATGTAAGAACATAAGTTGTAATAGTTGCGTACTATTTGTCCTACCTCCGATTGAGTGTGCACCATCTTAAATCGTTGTGCTCCCTTAGCATCCATGATCGCCCGTTTTAGTTGGTCGTAAAGCAACGAATCGAAAGCAAAACCCATAAAATAGGCGACAACAATCATCATCAGTGTGATCATTTTCGCCCAGACTTAAATTATTGCAGGAGTGGAAGAAACATCATCTACTTCTTGGATGGTGTATCGAATATTGCCGAACGACCGCCTGCCTGCCTACCCACCTTCCGACTTGCCACACAATGCAGTGGCAACGAGTATTGAGTTCTTGTGTTAATATATCTTGCTAAGCACACAACCAAGCAGTCAGCCATAATCACCGAACTATGTTGTGTCGGTTGTGGCATACTTCATGTGTTGAATTTTTTATGCTCTGGTCATGTTGTGGCTACTGTTGCTACCTTTTGCTTGATGCCACTAAATATGTTTCATTTTCTACTCACAGTTTGTATTTTTATTAAATCAATTTAGCTTGTTATTTAATTTCAGTTTTGTTCTTCTTTTTGCCCTGTATTGCATTTTTTATGGTTACCATTTGGTTGGCAGTATTTTCTTCTTTTTTTGTTTTGAATCTGCTTTAGTTCCCCGCCCAGATTGAATTTTACACCTATTTTGCTGTTTTATTTCGATTTGCTTTACGATTTTTAATGTCGTGCATTAAGTATCGTATTTAGATTTTTATTGAAGTTTTTATATGTTTGACTGATTAATGGTTTTATTTTTTAAAATATTTTTCAGTATAAACTTACTTACTTAAATAGGTTTTATTGTAAACAGACCGCTTTGTTCCTAAGAACAGATTTCCAAACGCACTGAAATACTAGTTGGTCTATGAGCACTAGAATAAATATTTATTCTGTGGCCACTAGAAGTTGAAAAATAAGATAAAAAATTACATTTTTAGAACAGTTGATGTGTAATTTGTTTTCAATTTCAACACTCTTCACATTTTTATTTTATTTTAATTCGCTCTCTGCTGGATTTGATTATGCGAACTTCTGATTTGTAGCCGAAAACACTACACACTCGGCCACGTCTACGAACATTAAGGGTTGTTTAAGGTGCACCACAATCTGTTCATTATTTTGTCAACAAAAAGCTCGCGTGCCCACCGTGAGCGTTCAACACCAAACCCTAGGATTTTTAGTCGGAGACACACGCTCTGTGCCACAGTACCCATAACTTAGTAAGGAGTTATATAAGTAGTTATTTCTTTTTACATTACTTTGTAATGTGTTGCGTAATGACTAACGGATCCGAAATTTTTCTGGGAAATATTCGCTCAGTTATTCACTATGAAATGCAAGAAATTTTGCTGAATCAGATTAAAAAAAAATATTGCTTAAAAATTAACTTCATATTTGTTTTATTGTTATATAAATTTCAATAAAATTTAACAAACAATTAATATGGGGATAAAATCCTCAAAATACTGAAAATCGGGAGGTACCGTTATATGGGGGCTATACACGCAGAGAAAAAATATTTTTCGCTTTTGTTGGAACAAAAATATATGTTTTGGTTCCAAAAATGTATTTGTTTTGTTCAAACATTGTAATCCAAATCCAAAAATACCATCTTTTGTTCCAAACATAGAAAACAAAAACAACTTTCGAATTTCCGCAATATTGTTAAAATCGTTAACAATACCGATTGTAGGAACTATCATAATCTAATTTTGTTTACAAAAAGTATTGTCAATACAGAAAACCAGCCCAGAAATTTTTGATTTGAGTGCATATACTTCTCATATACACTTTTCGCATAACTTGGATATAAATGTCGCGTATAATATTGCAATCATTGATGAACACAATACATGGTTTGCTACATTGGCTGACAACAAAGACAAACAAAAAGCCACAAGAACCCACCACAACATAAGGAATAATTAAACACCATAACAAACATGAAAAGGAAAGAAGAATGAAACAAAACAGAAACAAATAAAAACAAGAGTCTCACAAGTACATACACACAAAAACAAAGGTAAAGGCAGCATGTCATACAAACACACCACAACTCACCAAAATTGTTTTTTCAACACGGCCAGCGTTGTCAGTATTGGGGATTTTTCCCCAAATTGGGGAATTTTTATTTGAAATGGGGAAAAAAATTTCGACTTGGGGAATTGGGAAAATGTTGAGGAAATCTGAAAAATCTTTGGGGATTTTTGGGGAATTTCTTTTTTGACTAATTACTTCAGATTATCTGATCTTTTTTAATTTCAGTACGTGAATAGTATTAGCGCACGCGTGACGCACAAATGATATGCATCATATTCTAACTGGTCGCAGCTGTAATAATTTATGACAGATTTGAAAAGTTATCATGCGGTTCGACGACTGACAGCGTACTAGAACAGTGGGTTGAATTGAAATAACATTTTCCATCATTTCTACTGCTGAAGGGGACTTAACTGCAGAAATGGTTTCTAGATTGGTGGGCAATGATGAAATTAAACTTTATTTAACATTCATGGCTCCAATTATAAAAGAGATAAATATGCTTAGGCCCGTTATTATATCCTTTTTTTGTAGTTAAATGTTAGCCGATATCGGACAGATAACCCGTTTTATATTCCTGCAAGTTTGCTTTAATAAGAAGTGTCAGATAAATTGAAAGCAAGTTTGTGTTCCTTTTAAAATTTAAAGTGCGCCCAAAAACAAGAAAAATTTGAGAGCAAATTCGAATCAACCAATCCGATTTGAGTAAATTTTATGTATATAGACTGTTTTGCTTGAAATGGAATGGAAGATGTAATAACAAATTCCTGGTAATGCGAACTTAATTCCTTAGTTTTCTTAAAATAAGGTATAACAATAAGGGATTTTAAAGAAAAGATATAAGAACGGGCCTTAATCTAAGTTTTCAAACTGATGCACACTGCAAATATGCATTTTCCCTATGCATTTTCCCTTTCAATATTCGAGTATTGAAACCATTTATAAAAAATTAAGAAGATATTGAAAAAATAGTGGAATCGATCGAAAACGACTCGGCATATTTACCATGAGGAGCCATGGACCTAGGCTTTAATTTTGACTTGTACTTTTTTTGAGTAAACAATTATTAAAGTTAAAAACACCAGTGCCGAATATCTTAAACGCATGTTAGTACAAATGCTGTAACCGATGCCTACAAATATGCAATTATTAAACTTACAAGCAATTTTACCCCAATATTTGCAGCAATTCACAGGGTTAACACAATTATAGCTCTATACGAACCTTTTCAGTTGTCAACACAAAAATCTCCACGATTGTTTAAGAATCGCAAAGGAGAAAGTTATTATTCGTAAATTGGAAATGGTATTAAGTCACACTAAGAGTAATTTCACTGAAATTTTGACATGAAAGTAAAAGAAAATGTAAATTAAAACGGTCTGTTTGTTTCATACGAATATTGCAACAAAGCAAAATTGCAGAACAAATGAAACCGTGTACACTAGTTTCTTGAAATTATGCATTTTTCCCAAAAAATTCAAAGTTTCATGTCAAAATTTCATTGAAATTACTTTAGTGTGGGCCGAGACAAAATATGTTTTCCGTTCCAACAAGTAATTCTTAAAATGCAGTACGAGTTACTAGAATAAATAATCAATTTTCTAACAAGTCCATTTGTTGTAGACATTTTGACCCTCTAATGATTCTGAATCACTTGAAAGTGAAGTTTTCAATATCGTTAATTTAATTCATATATAAGTGTATAGAATACTTTACAAGTTTAATGATATGAATTTCAATAGTAAAATAAAACTACTTTCGATTTTTTTAATTATTTGTTAAAAAAAATTTGGGGATTTTTTTGAGGAAATTCAATAAAATCTGGGGAATTTTGGGGAAAAGTTTTGGGCAAGTTGGGGAAAAGAGTCTAAAAAATACTGGCAACGCTGAACACGGCATCGAATAGCGAGAGAAGAGAAACAAATTTTCGAAGAAAAGAGAGAAATATTGTTCATTTGACACAAACTATTTTTGGATTTACAATACTACATGAGGAATCCAACAATATGTTAACAATACATATTTTGCTCTTGGAATATTGTTGGATCAAACATATTTTTTTCTCTGCGTGTATCCAAACCTGGACTTATTTCCACAATTTTTGGTGTAAAAGTTTAGTAACCACTAGGAACAATAAGTGCCAAATTACAACTAATTTGGTAGGAAAGTGTGGCTTAAATCCGATGTTTATACCCTCAGCATTTATGCTAACAATGGTATATATACTTTCATAGGGCAAAATGTGTCTCATCGAAATAATGGTTTTAGACCCCAAGTACGTATGTTTGGACGAAATCAGTTTCAGACAATTTGGAGTCGATTTAGCAATGTCCTTCCGTCTGTGTGGCTGGATGGAGCGCACTATAAATCTCGAACGGAAGAACCGATTTGGTCCAAACTTTGAAGTTAGTAATATTTTGTCCAAACTTTGTTTAACTTCGAAGAAGAACTATGTCGGTCCACTCCTTCAGGTATCTGCCCGACAAAAGTTCGAAAATGTTCGGAAAAATTGTGTGTCCATACTTTGCACATAGTGAAATTTCTACCAGACATAGATGAGATTTCCTTATGGACTCTATCGGTCTACTCCTTCGGGTACCCTCCACCAAACATTTTGGAGAAGTTCATCTTAATATCTGCCCTCGAATCGATTTGATTTTCATTGGAACAACTTGTATTCCCTGCCCCCATTACGGTACAAGTTTTACCAGATGCAAATTCATACTTCTTGAG
Source organism: Musca autumnalis (assembly GCF_047663935.1). Lineage (NCBI taxonomy): Eukaryota > Metazoa > Arthropoda > Insecta > Diptera > Muscidae > Musca > Musca autumnalis. The sequence goes on from NW_027412088.1 coordinate 36,100,750, forward strand.
AAAACAGAAGTAAAAAGCTTCTATGGCACCATGTACAGTAATTGGAGCGCTCGATAACTCTCGAACGGATCAGCTGATTCGGCCCATAATGTGGTATTCATGATATTTTTTCCAAACTTAATATAAGTTCGAAGATAGGCCATATCTTGCCACTTCTTCAGGTACTCCATCACAAAAGTTCAAAACTTTTCACTAAAATGGTCCATACTTTTCATATCGTAATATCTCTACGGGGTGCCACCGTGGTGCAATGGTATGCACACCCGCCTTGCACGCTGAAGGTCGTGGGTTCGATTCCCCGGCCAGTCAACATCAAACTCTTTTCAACGGTGGCAAAATAATGTTGGCGACATTTTCTGAGTATTTCCGCCTTGTACAACTTCTCTACAAGTGTTGTCTTAGACACGCCGTTCGGACTCGGCGATAAACAGTAGGTCCCATATCATTGAGCTAATATGAATCGGGGTGCACTCATTGATATGAGAGAAGTCTCCCCTGTCCCGCCTGGGATGTTTGTGGAACAATTATTATATATATAATATCTCTATGCACATAGATCAGATTTGAATATGGACTATATAGGTTCACTCATTCGATTATCTACCACACAAAACTTGGGAAAAGCGCAGTTTAAGGGCTGTTCTCGAATCGTTTTGGTTCTTTTTGTAACTACTTTTATTCGCTGCCCCCATTACGACGGTACATAACTCTCAAACGGATCAGCCGAATCGGTCCAAACTTTGGCCTTTGAATCCCTTTAATTTTTGTTGTAGCGGCTTGTATTCGCTTTCCCCATTACGACGGTACATGCTTTGTCCGGGGCAAGTCCTTACTTCTTGTGATAATAGCCCGAAAGCACCAATAACGTCTGCCGGCTCCACTAAACTGGGTAGTACGTAACATATCCTTCGGAGGGAGAAACAGATTTGGTCCAAACGTTGTACATCGTATTATGTAGACGCCAGAAGTATTGTGTGTTACTTATTTTCTTTAGGTCTGAGGCTGAAGGTATATCTCGGTCGATCAAGCCGACTGATATTTTTTTACTTGATTTTATATTCGGCTCATTATTACCCACAGACACCCACAGACACAGACAGACTGAGTTTGCGCCAAATATCAGAAACATGCCTCAATTCGTTTGCATATTATTAATATTGTGCCGCTAGATAAGTGATTCCGACCACTGTGCGATCTACTACTTTACTTCTCCGTGTTTTGTAATATCATCTTCAACTTGGTCTTTCCAACGGAGTTTTGGCCTTCCCTCGGGACGTATACCGTCAAGTGGCTAGTATTCATATGCTTTTCTGGCGAGAGCATCTATATCCATCCTGCTGGCATAACCTAATCGTTGTAACTTGATTCGCTTTACTATATCGATATCAGTGGGCTGGTAAACTTCGTGGTTCATAGGATGTCGGTATTCACCTTCAACGAATACTAGTCCACTAAGCTTTTGACAATTTTTCTCTCAGAACAAACTCTGCCTCATCTACTTTGGCAAGTACCCATGCTTCAGGGGCAAGTCAATGCTCCCTGAGTCCATGGCTCCAAGGCTTTAAAAAACTCCTACGGACAGTACATATAGTAATATTTCTGCGAATCTGATGTTCGAAGATGGTGCTATCGGCCACTTCTTCAAAAATATTCGCTAAAATATTACGCACCATATCTCTATGCATTTCCGTCTGTCTGTGATATTCACTATAGCATCCACAAAAATAACATTAGGATGCTAAAATTTAGGCAAGATGGGTTTTTTGCAGACAGGTCAGGAAGATGGGCTATATCGTTCCACGTTTTGGTATAGCCACTAGATTTGAGATATTTCCGCGTTTTTTCGACATTTGTAGACCGAATTAGGTATAATTTGGCGTTTAGGCTTCCTAGAGGTCGCAGAACTTATGTATCATAAATTAAGAGCATGGGTCCGTTTTTTTTATAGCCGACATATAGCAGTACCGCCCGAATTAAGCTATTTTTGGCCACATTTTGAAACTGAATTAGCTATAATTTGGTATTTAGGGTTCCTAGTGGCCAAGCAACGTATTTATCAAAAATTATGGAAATGTGTCCATGTTTTGGTAACGGTACTGCCCGATTTGAGGTATTTTCACGTTTTTAGCCACATTTTCAGAACGATTTTATCTACGTTTTCAGATAGATCCACGCTTTGAATTTCAAGTTTTTTTCAGTTTTTATCTGCTCTTTCGGCAAGATTGGGTGTCATTTGGTAGTTGTGGTTTCCAGTTGTTAACAACTTCTCCATCAACAATTGTAGACATAGGTCTTCGTTGTGGTATAGCTCCTGTAAAACTTTACCCCCCGATTTTAGGTATTTTCAAGTTGTTAGATGAACGAATTAGCCTGCATTCGGTGTTTCGAGTTTCCAGTGGTCAAAAAGTCTCCCCCTAAAATGATGGGCATTAGTACTATCGCAACAGTAGGAAAACTATTTATATCATATAAGTTCAGGATATTTTCTTTTGGAGGGTATAAAATGTTCGTCGCGGTCTAACTTAACGCTTTTGCACTTGTTTATAATAGAATGCTTTTTTATAGGGTTGGGTTACTAATCCGACGCCCAACCTAAGTTTTTATCGTCCTATAGGTGAACGCGCGACACATGTTAGGTCAGGGGAGTTTATTGTCCGCCTGAAATGAAAGAGGGACCAACATAAGTCCTAAGCTTTGCCATGTTTAAACCGTTCTGGACTGCTGATTGGTATCTTCCACCCCCTATGTCACCCTTTCTCAATATAAAACTAATTTTAAAAAGTAAGAACAGCGGCAGTAACGTAGAACAATTACTTTCCCTTCGTTCATGAAGAAGCTTATGTGGCTAACCTTCAAAATACCGAAATTCGTGAGGTACCGTTCCATGGGGGCTATATCAAAACATCGATCTATAAATACAAATTTCTGGCGGAAAGTTTTAGACTCAAAGAAGTCTAAATACCAAATTTCCCATATTTCGGTAACAACTTCAAAATACCGAAAATCAAGTGGTACGCTTCTATGGGGGATATGGGAACCCGCGGACCTATATTGATAATTCTATTCAGGAACATTTTTTAGTCTAAGTAACAAATTTCAGTCTTTCGGTTATACACTGACGTCACCACCTTCAGAATTACGAAAATCGGGAGGTACAGTTCTACGGGGCTATATCGAAACGTGGACCTATACCGACGAATTTCAGTCAGAAAAGCTTTTACCTTCAACAAAGACTAAATACCAAATTTCAGCCATATAGGTGGGTTGCTGTGGCCACAACATTCAAAATGCCGAAAATCGAGAGGTACCGTTCTATGGGGCTATTTGAAGGCGTGGACCTATACCGACAAATTTCTGTGAGAAAGTTTTATATCCCCAACGAAGACGAAGTACCAAATTTCATCCATTACGGTGTGATAATTAGGCTAAAATCTTCAAACTACGGAAAATCGGGTGGTACCGTTCTATGTGGGCTATATCAAATCGTTACATCCTCCGCCAAATTTGTGTATGCATTACATTAAATGAAATCTCTTTATACCACTCTAAACTGTTGCATTAAATGACAGCAAAAACATAATGAAAACCAAAGCCGATAAATATTTTCCAGCTAATTTTAAATACTTCTCTATTTTGCCATATTATTTTTATGTGCATTTCGTTATGGCCAACAAATTGTTTCTTATTTGACATATTGAAACTATTAAACGTTTTTTAACCTGTGCATGTGACTTTACCGCACTAGCAGCTAGCGGCAATGTCGCACGCTGCACACATTCCAAATGCTTAACAGATTGCAGTCTCACACAACTTTTTTTTCCAGTCGTGAGATAATATTTTGATTTTATGAGTTTTTCTTCTCATTCCCAAATGGGGAAGTACTTAAAAAACTATGTTGTTTTTATATGCGTTAAAGATATTTCACGATGCGGAACAGTGTTCCCCAATGACGTTGAAAACAATGAAAATATTTCTATTTTTGAAACACAAGGAGTCATTTAATCTATTTGTTTTATGTAAGAAAATATTTAAAAAAACAACTTTGCTTATATATTAAACTAAAGAAAATACTAAATAGAATGTCTTAATTTGGACGAAGAAGACTTTATGTTATTTCCTATGAATTTTAAGGTGTATAAAACCTAAATAAGTGCAGTGTACGCCATTAAAAGTAACATCTATGACAAAAAGTGATTTATTTTTGTTTGTCGTTACTTTCCTGTTTGATTTTTTGTTTTGCTTGGCTTACGAATAATTATCAATTAAAAAAACATTGCTATATACACGTTTTTTATCAGCTAATAATTTGCATGTTCTGCCAACACTTTGCTTGGCGTGGCACGAAAATATTTTAAATGCAATTGTAATATTTACTATTTTTAATGTTGGTGCCAAAGTAAATTTGTTTTGTATTTTTTTTTTTTTTGCTTTATCGTGTATTAATCCAATTCCGTTGTATTACAACTGAAAGCACATGTCAAACTAGGGAAAATGGTGTGACGTTATGACCTACAATTGTTATGCATTGTAGATTAAATCATTCAGGGAATATATGTAGCTTTCCATAAATTTAAGAATATTGACTGACCTGAAAATAAACAAGAAAAAAAAAATTTTATTAGACTTTGTTAAAAAAAAAACAATTAAAAAATAAATTACAGTGATTTACTTATAAATACACTAAAAGCTATAAAATAATTTTCCGCTTAGCCTCAATAATAATTTTGTCCTAATTTTTAATTTAAATGCAAGCGTTTTATTTAAGAGATTTTATCATGAAGAATATACTTATTTTCTAGTTTTTAGTGCATTCAATAAATAAAAAAATAATAATTATTTAGTGCATGTAAATAAAACACTGTAACTTATTTTTTTATTCTTAACTATTTAGTAAATAACTTTTTGACCACTTAGAACCCCGTAGTCAATTTAGGTCGTGAATGCAGATAAAAACTTTGAAATGGCTGAAATCGGGTGATACCGCTATAAGGAAAAATGGGACCATATAGGAGTTGGTTTTTGGTGCTAATCTAAAAAAAATTAGCAAAACTTTATATAGTGTTGAATTGTTTCCTTCATATATTACACTCTCAGAACTTAAAACAGATCGTTTCATTGACAAATTTGGAAACTAGTTTTAAACGAAGTTACGTTTTTTGTTTGAGTTGAATCTAAATTGAATCTAAGTTTTCAAAATGCTTCAATTCGGGAACTAACATTTTTTAATAAATTTAAGTTGGGAAATTGTAGTAATGACATTGTTTTATAATGAAGCAATACAGTCAATGCATTGTCCCAATCAGGGACAGATACATTGCATTGGGAGGATACCAAAACATAGACCTATATTGTTCGTTTTTTTCTCGTTGACAATACGGAATACAAAGTAACAAGCACTTCAGCATACTTCACACTTCAGAACATGTAGCAAGCAACTGCAATCGGACGGTATCGTTACAAGGTTTCTCTACCTAAACATAGACATACGAGTGTATTTACAATTTTCCGAATTTTACTTATGTACCAAATGAGAATCGAAATACCAAATTACCATAATTACTGACCGGTAACACTCTTTGTAATTTTTTGAGTTATGTAAAATTATCGATATTTTAACACCGCAACGTGATAGAAGATCAAAATAGCGTATTGCCCCTTAACATACAATTTCGCGGTAAAGGTTACTTGAAACCTTTATGTCAAAAGGGATCATTTTCTTCAAACCGTTAAGAATTTTGATTTACACTTGTAGGCCTTTGTCTACATAACTCTTCATCTTCAAGGACAATATCTCGTATTGCACCACGTAATGTGACAAAAGAAAACCTTCGAAATACATAAATTCGGGCCGTGCCGTTATGCTAAATCGTAAGTCTATTCCTGCAATTTTACATCTTTATACTTTATAAAGTTCCCAACGAATATTTCGATGTGTTTCAAACGGAATGACAAGTTAGTATCTTATGGTGGAAAGTGTCGTTTGTCTACCACCTCAAAAAGAATATAAGTACGGCTAAGCCGAACTGACAATCGGAAATGATTAAATAGTTATAGAAATTTATATATCCACCATCCTATAGAGGTAATGCACATAATTTAACGTCAATTTGTGTTGTGATGTGATCACTTCTCATCGAAGAACAACAGGATAGCATAGGAATATCCCCTTAAATAGATATAGAAATGGTTAAGTAAGTTTACTTATCCCTTTCGGTGATTCTATGCCATATGGCATAACCAGTTTTTGAAGCCCGTTTTAAGGCAAAATACTTATGGGCACTCTTTTTTTAATAATTTTGTATTTTTCCCTGAAGTGTTATCTAAAAATAATTCGACAAAAATTTTTGATCGGTGGACCCTATACATTGTTATGTCTCAAAGAGCAAGCGCTCCTCGTTCGATTTAAATTTTGCATGAAAATACCATCTTATAATTTTATACATTTTATTAACAAAAATATTTTTTTTGTTAACTTTTTGTATTTAATTTAGTAGATAATCATTGCCTTAATAAATAAAACGAAAAAAAGATCCGAAATATAGTTCATTGGAGCTGCCAGATTTTTTATATTTCATACTATGCCATATGGCATAGATTTTTCCCAACGGAAATGTTTCACTTTGTTTGACTCCCAGATCTTCTATTGTAAAACCCCTAGATCTTCTATAAAAAGATCTCCAGATCTTGTATAAATAGACCTCCAGGTCTTCTATAAGAAGACCTCCAGATCTTGTATAAGTAGACCTCCAGGTCTTCTATACGAAGACTTCCAGGTCTTCTATAAGGAAACCTCCAGATCCACCATAGGAAAACCTCCAGATGATGTATAACAATTCTTGCAGATTTTCTAAAATAACTCCTCCAGATATTATATTAGATGGCCCCCACGTCTTTTACAAGCTGACCTCCAGCCCTTCTATAGGATGACATTCAGGTGTTCTATAAGAAGTCCTCCGGTTTTTTTTTTATAAGAAGGCCTCAAATCTTCCATAAGAAGACCCTAGGTTTTCTATAAGAAGACCCTAGCTTTTCTATAAGAAGACCCTAGACCTCCTTCTCTTCTATAAGAATACCTCCTGCCCTTCTATATGCAAAAGTCCTTCTCTTCTACGAGAAGACGCCCTGCTCTTCTATGAGCAGAGCTCCTGCTCTTGTATAAGAAGTCCTCCTCCTCTTCTATAAGAAGACCTCCTGCCCTTCTATATGCAAACGCCCTGCTCTTATATGAAAAGACGTCCTGCTCTTCTATGAGCAGACCTCCTGCTCTTGTATAAGAAGTCCTCCTTCTCTTCTATAAGAAGACCTCCTGCCCTTCTATATGCAAACGTCCTGCTCTTATATGAAAAGACGTCCTGTTCTTCTATGTGAAAACATCCTGTCCTTCTATGAGACGACCTTTTGCTCTTCCAGGAGAAGACATCCTGCCCTTCTATGAGAGGACCTTCTGCTCTTTTATGAGAAGATGTCCTGCTCTTCTATAAGAAGACCTCTTCCATTTCTATAAGGCCTACTGGTCTTCTATAAGATGAAATTTAATTAAAAACTTGAATATTTTAGTTTTGTTTTTTTTTTTTCATCTTTGTGTTTATTTCAGCTTTAGTCCATATTTTGTTGTAATTCAATTGTTTGAATAACAACAAAATATTTTAAAGTGGGCATGAAATTTTTTTTTTTTCCTTTAAATACATTCTATGCCATATGGCATAGTGTCCAAAAACCACTTTTCCAAATAAAATGTTAAAAAATTAGTTTTGATTATTCATATAGTGGGCTTAAGTATATATAAAATTGGAAAAATATATTTTTCAGATCAAAAACAAAAAAGAAGCACCGAAAGGGTTATAGATAACCACACACTATTCTATTATAAAAAAGCAGACTTCTTTTTAAAAGACGCATGGTTCTTCAAAAGACCGAATATGTCGTTCAAAAACCGCAGGAACATCGTCTTTAAGAAGATTCTAACTTTTCTCAAACAAATTCAGCAAAAAGTCTACACCATTTTCAACTGTAATTCAGAAAATACCAGTTGTAATTCAGACATTTTATTTGAAATTCAGATGTTTTATTTGTAATTCAGACATTGTATTTGGAATTCAGATATTCCATTTGAAATTCAGAAATTGTATTTGAAATTCGGTACTCGTCAATTTAAATTCAGAAATTCCATTTTAAATTCAGATAATTCATTTTAATTTCAGAAAATTTCAATTGGAATTCATATATTCCATTTGAAATTCAGATATTCCATTTGAAATTCAGAATATTTCAATTGAAATTCGGAGTTTCCACTTTAAATTCACGTCAAAAAACACGTCAATTGAAATTCAGAATTTTCATTTGAAATTCAGATATTCCATTTGAAATTCAGAATATTTGTATTGAAATTCAGAAAATTTCATTTATAATTCAGAATACTAATAACAAATTAAAATTAACCTCAAAAATTAACCTGGTACTACACCATTTTCAACTGTTATTCAGAAAATACCAGTTGTAATTCAGACATTTTATTTGAAATTCAGATGTTTTATTTGTAATTCAGACATTATATTTGTAATTCAGATATTCCGTTTCAAATTCAGAATACTTCATTTGAATTTCAGATTTTCCATTTGAAATTCAAAAACTCCATTTGAAATTCAGAATATTGCAATTGAAATTCAGATATTCCATTTGAAATTCGGAATTTCCATTTGATATTCAGAATTTTTCTATTGAAATTCCGAATTTCCATTTGAAATTCAGGAATTCCATTTAAAATTCAGATATTCCATTTTAAATTCAGAACACGTCAATTGAAATTAAGATTTTTCATTTGAAATTCAGAAATTCCATTTGAAATTCAGAATACATCAATTGAAATTCAGAAATTTTGAATTGAAATTCAGAAATATTCGGTTGAAATTCAGAAAATAATCTATTAAACATATTTTTATACCCTCAGCCTTTAGGCTAAAGAGGGTATTTACACTTTGATACGGCCAAAAATGTGCCTCATCGAAATAATGGTTTTAGACCCCAAGTATGTTTGTACGATATCCGTTTCAGACAATTTTGAGTCGATCTAGCAATGTCCGTCCGTCTGTCTGGCTGGTGCGCACGATAACTCTCGAACGGATCAATCGATTCAAATTTTGGGTATCGAAATATTTTGTCCAGATTTGATTTAAGTTCGAAGATGGGCTATATCGGTCCACTCCTTCAGGTACCTCCCCCACAAATGTTCAAAAATGTTCGGAAAAATTGTCCGCACGATAACTCTTGAACCGAATTAGCCCATACATCGTGACATTTCTACCAGACATAGATGAGGTTCCAATATGGACCCTATTGGTTCACTCTTTCGGGTACCTCCCACACAAAATTTTGCTTAAGTGCAGTTTAAGGCCTGCTCTCGAATCGCTTTGATTTTCGTTGCAGCCAATTGTATTCACTACCCCCATTACGACGATATAATTTTTTTCAGGAGCAAGTCCATATATCCTCAGAAATCAGCACGAAAACTGCAAACAACCCATATACGTAATACCATGTGTCGTAGTTGAAGTGCACGATAACTCTCGAACGGATCAACATATTTGGTTAAAATTTTGGGTCTTTCAATATTTTGTCCAAACTTAGTTTAAATTCGAAGATAGACCGGTCCACTCCTTCCGGTACCTCCCCCACAAAGGTTCAAAATTTTTCGGGCATGATAACTCTAGGAGGGAATAACCGAATTGAGCCATACTTTGCTATTGGTAATATTACTTTCAGGCATAGATCGAGTTCTAATATGGACTATATCGGTCCACTCATTTGAGTACCTCCCACACAAAATTTGGAAAAAGTATAGTTTAAAACTCCTCTCTGATCTTATTAATTTGTGACGCAGCAGGTTGCACTTGCGGCCCCTGTTACGACGTTGTAATTTTTTTTCGTGGGAAAGTTCATACTTCCTGAGATAATGACCCAAAAAGGTCCAGAAAATCCTACCGGCACCACCTAAACTGGCTAATGTGTAAAATAACCCTTTAAGAGAGAAATCGATTTAGCTCAATCTTTGTAAATTGAAAAGTAAAATTGTAATACATTTAAATTCAGAAAATTAAGTACAACATATTTAATTATATAGTCTGTAAGGAAAATATCCATAGACTAATAAAGAAAAAAATATTTCCTACAGATTTGTATTAGGTCCGAATATGTACTACATCGGATCACTCCTATGGGTACACCCTACCCAAAGTTTGGAAAAAATGCACTCGTCTTGGATCATTCTGAATTTTGTTGCAACATGTTGTTTTTTGCTGCCCTTTCCATCCTGGAAAATTATCCCAACAGCTAAAAAACCTACAGAAGTATTGTGTTAACTTTTTTCTTCTGGTACGTGGCTGAGGGTATATCTCTGTCGGCTCAGCTGACTGATACTTTCTTACATGTTAATAATGTATTGAGTTTTATTTACATTAACAAGAAAAACAGCGAACGACTAAAGTGATGATAGGGTTGTAAATAAAATGGCGGAAAATTAAGGACGCATAGCAATGACAATACAACGCATATAATCAAGATGCTATGTAAATACATAGTGTTAACAGTTAAAAACAAATGTAAAATAATCTATCGTCCCACCGGTATATCTTCCAGAGATAGGGCTTCTTCGTGGAGTGTTGAGGAGTGTTGAATGGCTCGACTGCAGTCGCCGACACTAATAGTTAACAAAGCTTCGTCTATTACAGATTCCAAATATTGCAACCTCTTCTGACCGATGTTTGGTGGTGTCACGGTTGGAATGGTCAAATTCCCTTTAACATAAGTTTTTTTTTTTTGACCCCATATAATTTTGATTGGGTTTAATTGAGGAGGATAAGGCGCTAATCATAAAAGAGACGCGGTGGATTGCAAAAATATTTCCTCCAATCTATTGTGACATGGAGCGTTATTTACAACAAGAACGAGTTCCGACAATTGGTTCCTCATTTCCACCCATTTGGACAAAACCGACTGGACCCACTCTTTTGCATCGTTTCCTCTGAAGGCTCCACGGCGTCGATACGTTTTTATTATACTGCACGCGCCTATCGCTCCAATGAGATGAACATTTGGACCTCTGGACGGTGGGAGAATTTGCACTGCCTTAGTACCAGGTTAATTTTTGAGGTTAATTTTAATTTGTTATATTCTGAATTATAAATGAAATTTTCTGAATTTCAATTGAAATATTCTGAATTTCAAATGGAATATCTGAATTTCAAATGAAAATTCTGAATTTCAATTGACGTGTTCTGAATTTAAAATGGATAATCTGAATTTCAACTGATATTTTCTGAATTTAAAGTGGAAACTCCGAATTTCAATTGAAATATTCTGAATTTCATATGGAATATCTGAATTTCAAATGGAATATATGAATTTCAATTGAAATTTTCTGAAATTTAAATGAATTATCTGAATTTAAAATGGAATTTCTGAATTTAAATTGACGAGTTCCGAATTTCAAATACAATTTCTGAATTTCAAATGGAATATCTGAATTCCAAATACAATGTCTGAATTACAAATAAAACATCTGAATTTCAAATAAAATGTCTGAACTACAACTGGTATTTTCTGAATTACAGTTGAAAATGGTGTAGGGCAGTGCAAATTCTCCCAACGTCCAGAGGTCCAAATGTTCATCTCATTAGAGCGATAGGCGCGTGCAGTATAATAAAAACGTATCGACGCCGTGGAGCCTTCAGAGGAAACGATGCAAAAGAGTGGGTCCAGTCGGTTTTGTCCAAATGGGTGGAAATGAGGAACCAATTGTCGGAACTCGTTCTTGTTGTGAATAACGCTCCATGTCACAATAGATTGGAGGAAATATTTTTGCAATGCGCCGCGTCTCTTTTATGATTAGCGCCTTATCCTCCTCAATTAAACCCAATCAAAATTATATGGGGTAAAATAAAAACTTATGTTAAAGGGAATTTGACCATTCCAACCGTGACACCACCAAACATCGGTCAGAAGAGGTTGCAATATTTGGAATCTGTAATAGACGAAGCTTTGTTAACTATTAGTGTCGGCGACTGCAGTCGAGCCATTCAACACTCCACGAAGAAGCCCTATCTCTGGAAGATATACCGGTGGGACGATAGATTATTTTACATTTGTTTTTAACAGTTAACACTATGTATTTACATAGCATATTGATTATATGCGTTGTATTGTCATTGCTATGCGTCCTTAATTTTCCGCCATTTTATTTACAATCCTATCATCACTTTAGTCGTTCGCTGTTTTTCTTGTTAATGTAAATAAAACTCAATACATTATTAAAAATATGTTTAATAGATTATTTTCTGAATTTCAATTGAATATTTCTGAATTTCAATTCAAAATTTCTGAATTTCAATTGATGTATTCTGAATTTCAAATGGAATTTCTGAATTTCAAATGAAAAATCTTAATTTCAATTGACGTGTTCTAAATTTAAAATGGAATATCTGAATTTTAAATGGAATTCCTGAATTTCAAATGGAAATTCGGAATTTCAATAGAAAAATTCTGAATTTCAAATGGAATATCTGAATTTCAATTGCAATATTCTGAATTTCAAATAGAATTTCTGAATTTCAAATGAAAATCTGAAATTCAAATGAAAATTCTGAATTTGAAACGGAATATCTGAATTACAAATATAATGTCTGAATTACAAATAAAACATCTGAATTTCAAATAAAATGTCTGAATTACAACTGGTATTTTCTGAATAACAGTTGAAAATGGTGTAGTAGGTCTTTCGTATGATTTCCCTTAAAGTACTACAAGGTCTTTCATAGAAGTCCAACAGGTTCTTTCACAGCAGACATAAATGACTTCTAATAAAAAACAAAAAGAGAAGACCAGTGAGTCTTCTATAAAATGACCTGTACATCTTCTAAAAGATCTTCCCTAGGTATATTTAGAACATGCAAACATTTTCCAATCAATTGACCCAAAAATGTTTCCGATATGCATTTTGTAGTCAAAATAGAGATTAAGAGTTCCTTCTAAATTATGATCATTTAAATAATTTAAATTGATTTGAAAAATTTTGATAATTGTAGAACAGGGTGTTGCCCGGAGTCGGAGTCGAGCTTTTTTTTCACGGCTCCGACTCCGACTCCAGCAAAATTTGCTAGACTCCGACTCCAACTCCGACTCCGAAGCCTTGGTCCCAATTTGAACTTCTATATCTCAATAACGGTAAAACCTACGAAATCATCATACAGGTCATGTAGAGAATTTTCATAGCTACAACATTTCCTTTAGTCCCATTTCGATAGGACTTGGTGTTTCCAAGCAAAATCGTGAAAACCTGAAAAAGCTCTAAAAATGTCAACTTAAATCGCGATTTATTTAAAAAGAGCTCCGGCGATTGTTTTTTGTTTTTTCTCATCTATGAACATTGTTGTTTCAAAATCCTATGTTCAAATTTGGGCCATATATGTCCAACCCTTATGGTTACACCCACACAAATGTTCAACATTTTTGTGTGGTTAAGGGTCTGTTCGAGGAACCTTTCGAACCATAGTGGTCCTGTTTACAGCTATATTATGTTTTTCGTAGGCTAATATGATAAAAAAGCAAATTTTTGAGCTATCATATCCATACTTTTGTCTGTTCATACGCCCAAACATTTTGAAAACCCCCTACGAGTAAATACATAATTTTTTTTTGGGAAAAAAGTATTTCAATCCACACACTGATACTTTTTACTTGTTTTGTTACAACTTGTATTCGCTGCCCCCATTACGACGGTACAAGTTTTATCAAAGGCAAGTCCACACTTCCTGAGAAGGCGTAAAAAACGTCTATGGCACTATGTGTAGTTGTTGGAGCGCACGATAACACTCGAACGGATGAAACAAATTGGCTCCAAAAATTATGCCTTCATTATATTTTGTTAAGTTCGAAGATGAGCCGTACGATCCATTCCTTCAGGTACCTTGTTCCACAAATATCCCAGAAAGGACGAGGGAGACTTCTCTCTTAACAATAAGTGCGCCCCGATTCATATTGGCTCAATGATATGGGACCTACTTTTTATTGCCGAGTCCGAATGTCGTGTCTTACGACACCACTTTTGCAGAGAAGTTTTTCATGGCTCAAATACTCAGGAAATGTCGCCAACATTGCAATGAGGTATATTTTGCCACCGTTGAAAATGAGATTTTGTCTGAACTGGGAATCGAACCCCGGATCTTTAGCGTGCAAAGCGGGTGTGCATACCTGTCAAATTATTTCAAAACCTCTAAGTTATACGGTGCCCAACTGAATTGATTGGAGGGTGCGCTATCTATCGAAGAGAAATGACTCCCACAATAAGATCCACTTCCAATATAGACTATGTCGATGCATTCAGGTTCCTCCTTTGTATCAGTACTGATCTTCTATCCAAATATATTTTTTGTCGGCAAAAAGGGCCACAAAATCTGAAAACATCCTAAATAGACTATATCGATTCATCCAGGTACCTCCTTTGTATCAGTATTGTGCTTCTATCCAAATAATTTTTGTCAGCAAAAAAGGCCCCAAAATCTGAAAACATCCCAAATACATAATTTTTGGAGAAAAGCGTTTTTGTTGCGTAGCCATAGTAAACCTGGAGACCAGCTCCACCAAAAATTGTTAACAAGGGTCCGTGTTTTGGTATAGATTCCATATAACGGCACCTTCCGATTATCGGTGTTTTGAAGGTTTTAACGAAATTTTTGACTGAACTACCCTAATTTGGCATTTGAGCTTCCCTGCAGTCATGAAACTTCTCCACCAAAAATTGTCGACATAGGTTCATCCCCGATTTTCGGTTTTAACTATCATTGTTTGATCGAACTTCCCGTAATTTGACATCTGATGTTCCTGGCAGCAACGAACTTTTTACACCTTGATACTACCCAAAATGTGTCTCATCGAAACCGTTTTAGACCCCACGTAAGTTTGGATGAAGTTCGTTTCATACAATTTGGAATCTATTTAGCCCCGTCCGTCTGTCTGGCTGACTGCTGCGCCAATAACACTCGAATGGATTAACCAACTCGAACCTAACTTTGCCCTTCATAATATTGTGCCCGAACTTAGTTTAAGTTCGAAGATGGTCTATATCGATCCTCTCCTATGGGTACCAGCCCCCCCTAAATTTCTAAATTTTTCTGTAAAATTGTGTAAACGATAACTCTCGAAGGAAGCAATCGATTTGGTCCAAATTGTGCACATCGTATTATTTCTTCCAGATATAGATCGGGTTCCACTCCTTTGGGTACCCCCTGCACAAAATTCAGATAAAGTGAGGTTTAAGAGGTCCTCTCGGATCGTTTTGAATTTTTTTCAGTAGTTTGTCCATGCGCCCCCCTTTAGGACGGTATATTTGTCCGGGGAAAGTCCTTGCTTCCTGAGATAAAAGCCAGAAAGCTCCAAGAAACCCTGACGACTCCAACCAAAACGGCAAATCCGTATGATAACACTCAAAGGGAGTTTCTGATTGGTCCAAATTGTGCCCAATGTTTAATTCCATCCAGTAATGTATCAGGATGGAATATGGACCAAATGGGACTCGATATTCCGGTAACTCCCACCAAAAAATTGAGAAAAGTGTAGTTTGGAAAAGGCGTTTTTTATTGTCCTAATTACAAAGATAAAATTTTTCCGGAGTAAGACCATACTTCCTAAGATGATGCCCAAAAGTTCAAAAACCCAATTGCGGCACATACTAAAATGGCTAGTTTGTAAGATAAATCTCAAATTTGTTCAAAAATTGCTTCCAAACAAAATTTGACGTGATTAAATATTTTGAGCTCTCAATGAATCAGAATTTAGCTTTTTAAAATGTTAAGTATATGTCAATGATTTGGTATAGTCCAACATTGCGGTACCTACACACAGAAAAATATATGTTAGAAATATGTTTGAATCCAAACATATTTTCTTTGTGTCCAAACAAATATATGTTTGCAACATTTTGTAACATATCTCAATTTTATTTGTTTAGGTATAGTCCCACATTACGGTACCTACACGCAGAAAAATATATGTTAGAAATATGTTTGGATCCAAACATATTTTCTTTGTGTCCAAACAAATATATGTTTGCAACATTTTGTAACATATCTCAATTTTATTTGTTTGGGTACCGACATATTTTTTTATGTTAGAACATATTTTTTATGGGTGGACAGTGGATTTTTGTCAAAAAGAGTAACAATAGGGATCTCGCGGCTGCGGAATGCTGTTCTATAATAAAGAGCTGTGCGTATGTTATAATAGGAGACGCAGAAGCTTTGGTGGTGTGTATGCGGTAAAACATGTGTGTCTTGTGCTTTGTCGTTAACCAACGTAGCAAGCGAAGAGGAAAAGAAAACAAGTAAGAACGGCGTTAAGTTCGGCCGGGCCGAACTTGTTATACCCTCCACCACAAGTTGTATTGAAGTAAAATGGAATAATTAGTTTCCGTTCGTGTATGAAGAAGACATAATACTAAATTTCAGCAATTTCGGTAAAACAATGTGAGGCACCATTCTAAGGGGACTATTTCAAAACGTCGATCTATACCGACAAATTTCTGATGGAAAGTTTTTAGGCTCAAAGAAGACAAAGTACCAAATTTCCTATATTTCGGTAAGAGAATGTGGCTAAAACTTAAAAAATACCGAAAATCAAGAAGTAAGCTTCTATGGGGATATAGGAAGACGTGGACCTATACTGATAATGCTCTTCTGGAATATCTTTTAACTCTTGGAAGACGAAATAACGAATTTCAGCCATTTCGATTGGATATTGACGTCACAATCTTCAGTATTACGAAAATCGGGAGGTACCGTTCTATGGGGGACTATATCGAAACCTGGACCTCTACCGACAAATTTTAGTCAGAAATGGGGCAATATGAAAGCGTGGACCTGTACAGACATATTTCTGGCGAACATTTTTATATCACATTGAAGACTAAATACCAAATTTCCGCCATTTTGGTGGAATATTGAAGACACAACCTTCAAAATACGAAAAATCGGGAGGTACCTTTCCATGGGGGCTATATGAAGGCGTGGACCTATACCGACAAATTTAAAGGGGAAGTTTGAGTACACCCAACGAAGTCGAAACACCAAATTTCAGCCATTTCGGTGGAATATTGAGACCACAACGTTCAAAATACCGAACATCGGGAGGTACCATTCTATGGGGGCTATATGAAGGCATGGACCGATACCGACAAAGTTCTGAAGGAAAGTTATTTACCACTAACGTAGACTAAGTACCAAATTTCAGCCATTTCGCTGTGATAATGAAGCTAAAACCTTCAAAATACCGAAAATCGGGAGGTACCGTTCTATGGGGGCTATATCAAAACGTGAACCGATATATCCCATTTTCAATACCAACCATCCTGCAAGTAATAAAAACTTCTGTACCAAATTTTGACTCTCTATCTTTAATATTGCGAGCTGTATCTTGATTCCAACAGATAGACAGACGGACGGACGGACAGACGGACATGGTCAAATCGACATAGAATTTTATGCTGATCAATAATATATATACTTTATAGGGTCACCGACGAATATTTCGATGTGTTACAAAAGGAATGACAAATTTAATTATACCCTCCATATGGTGGAGGGTATAAAATGGTATTTATTATGTTGTTCTTTTTTCTTCAGTTTTCTAAATACAATCGTTGAGTAAAGACGGTAAAGTGAGTGAATAAATCAGTGCTTTGTCTTTACTTAAAGAAATGGTGCTTTTTAGTAAATTAAATGCCCAATACAGTTTAAAATTGATTCAAAAAGGTGAATGGGAATATTTTATTAGGCAAGGAAGAAATCGCATTTACCTATTTATTAAATTATATAATAATTTGATTCCAGAAGCCGATTTCCCGCTGATGATTTCAACTTTGAGGAAAATGTGTTTTATTTCACAACTAAGGAGAAGCGTTCAACGATGTTTCTATATATATTTTTGTCTTTTTAAAAGCGGGACATTTTATAAATTATTTCATTCAGTTTATCTTTTATTAAAGTATGTTATGTATTTCCTTGGATTTTTTATGTACCTATATGTTTGTTGCTTTCGTTTTTTTCTATGCCTTTCAATAAACCTCCACCATTTAAAAATGTGTGTATATGTTTGAGGTAGCCAGTGAGCGCTTACTGAGAGCCAGTGAGCATACATTTCAATGTGTTTCACATTGAAATTTGCGCTCCCTTGTTCTCAGAAAGCGCCCACTGGTGCGTGCGAGTGCGGACCCAAACATATGTTATATTTGGGACTCATTGCAAACAAATATATGTTTGCTGCAAAATATGATTAAGGCATATGTTAGAGAGGAGTGTTTTTCCTCCGTGTACAGATTCCGCCTATTTTGAAGCGAACTCGTGATACAAAATTAATATATTTTATATACGGCATTATTATTGAGTTTGCTTCGTTTTTGGACAGAGACTGAGGGTATATCTTCTTGCTATTAGTCAATCTTCGATAGTATTGAAAACGATTATAACGGAATGGGTAACTCTAAAATAGACCAAACAACATAAATGTTGGTACAATAAGAATGAAATTGAATTTGACACAATAAGAATTGAAAATGTGAATAATGATAAACAGGAGTCTCGTGTAGGGAATAACTTCAAAAGATCATACTCGCCTTCAGGTTATGTACCGATATATTAAAATATCTCTAATAAAATGTTCAGCGCGCATTTGCATGCTCACATTATTTTCGATTTTTTTCACTTCATAGATTTTGCAAACGATTTTTTTGTTTTTCATTTTTCTTACAACCATGTCCGATAGTATTTCCCTTGGTTTGCACGTTTATGGATTTTACAAAACAATAAAAATATGATTAAATTAATTAGGGGTTAGTGATGAGGTTTTAATAACATTGTACACACACACAGGCAGATGTTTTACGGGGGGTTTATAGTTGTGTTCTGGAATTTTTTACATGAAACTACAACGCCAATGCTTTTTATATTGGCGACAAAAACAGTGTTTTTTTTAGTTTTTTTTGCTATCGTTAATTTGGGAGTTTGGGGTTTTATTTTAACAGATTGAAAAAATGTACATCGTAACATTCATTTTAACACGTAAAAGTTATTAGAGTTAATCGTATCACATTACACAAATCGAATATTTTAATTTATAAATAAATATAGGATGTGTAATGTGATACATATTATCATTAAATGATATATGTATGTAGGCGTGTATTTTTTCATTGCCACACGATCTCAGTCTCAATTTTATTCGATTATTTTTTATTTACAATGGGTTAAAGTTATTTAAAAATGATTTGTATTGCTGGCTAATTGTCAAATGTGGTCGTAACTGGAGATGATTTCAAAAATACAAAACAGACCAGATTTTCCAGATCGTAAATAAAGTTCTTAGATCACATGTCATTAGTTTGGAATTATTTTGCAATAGCAGAATATAAATACATGCGTCTGTTCTCCTTGACAATTTTCCATCCTATTTTGTTGGCTTTACAAATAGACCCCTTTCTAATGAAGGCTACCACACAAATCGTTTGTCATAAGACACAGCAAAACAGAACATCCAGACTAAACTCTGACATGGCAATTTAAGCGTTGTCATCGATAGCATAAAACATAACATTCACAATTACCGTTCAACAAAAGCATAAAAAATGCAGTTGCAACAATCACTTGCGGTCACAATTTGTTCTCCTTTTTTCCAGCTCCTTATGTTTTGTGTGCCTTTAGCACAGTTCAAATTATTTTGTTGCAAATATAAACTTCTTAAAAGACAACACAAACCCAGCCAGCAGAGTCTAACAAGCGTTCGTTCAAAGTTTTGCTACAACATAGCCACGAATTCGGTTGGTGGCTGTTGTTAGTCACTAGTCCGTTTATATTGCATTTCCTCAACTGTGACAAACCGTTAACGACAAAGGGAAGTTAGACGCCTTTTGGTGATAATAAACGACAAACGCAACTCAACAATAAGACAAAAAATTAAAAAAAAAAAAAAAACATTTGGCTGTACAAAAGGATAGCCTTGTTGCATAAATAGGGGATAACTTCAATGAATGAAAGCGAAAGTTATCTCAAAAGGTGGTCTTCTTTTTATTTCACTTTTCCAGTCAATTAATGTTGACAAAGTTTATTTGTATGTTTACAAAGTAAATAAATATGATTATCTGTATAATATTTATTTTAAGAATACTTTTATTCAACAGATGTTCTCAAAGGTGTGGTGTATTTTGGGAGAGAAATGATGCTCAAAATATTTAAATGTAAATATGGTGTGAATATGAATGATTTAGTGAAATGTGAAATGGTCTGATTTTTTCCATAATCTTGATGAAATATAGATTTGATTTTCTACATATTTCAGCATATTCTTATGGCCCGGTGGTTTTTCCAAATATCTACAACATAAATGGGAATCTGTCTTGCACCCTGTATGCCCAGGTTCGATGCCCAAAAATACCCCTGAGATGTAAAGCATCTCAGCAGGTGGTGTATTAAGGGGTGACACCATTTCTAAAGTCCAATAAAAGCCATTTTCATGATTTGTTTTTCTAGAAAACTACGAATCTTTTGTGGTCGATTTTTTCATGTTAAAGGACACACATCTTAATCTATTTTCGGATTTTCTTTTTGAAAACTATTACGTACATTTGTTGCAAATGGCCGTGTACGAAACCTTGTTTTTTCTGCAATGTTTTATTTAACTTGCTTTGGTGTTTGTTTAACTCATTTTCCACACAGTTGCAGTTGACCAATCGAAATAAAGCTTTGTACACTTTTCAGATTTTCCTATAGACCCTATATATGCGCGATTTTATCTTAATTTTTACTTCGAATTGGCTGTAACTTGGCAATGGTACAGAAGCTTCCCCACCAAAAATGTAGAGGTTCAGTTCAAATTTTTAGGTTTTATCTTAAGTCTTCAAGATTTTGCTCGGAAGCCGCAAGTCATATCAAAATGAGACTAAAGAAAATGTTGAAGCTGTGAAAATTCTCTACAAGATTAAATGATTTATTTTTTCCAAAGTTGTACCATTTTCAAGATATATAAGTTTAATTTGGGAAATTGCCGTAATGACATTGTTTTATAAGTAGGCGATACAGTCCGTGCATTGTCTCAATTTGAACTTCTATATCTCAAAAACGGTGAAACCTACGAGAGTATCATAAAGGCCAATCTTGTGGAGAATTTTCACAGCTACAATATTTTTTTTAGGCCCATTTACATAGGACTCGAGGTTTCCAAGCAAAATCGTGAAGACCTAAAGAACCCCTAAAAATGTGAACTTTAATCGCGATATATTTGAAAATCCCTCCGGCGATTTTTTTTTTGTTTCTTGATCTTTCTCATCTATGAGCATTGTAGTTTCAGAATCTGCAAAAACTTCCCAGGTGTAAGCACCTTCCATTTAAAATTGGTTAAGGAGCACCGTGAGAATGGACCGACATAGTCCACTTTGGAAGTGGATCTTATTTTAGGAGTCATTCCTCTCGCGCCCACCTGCCATTTCAGTTGGTCATCATATAATTTAGAACTTTTGGGCTATTATATCAGAAAAACGTGTACTTGCCTACGAAAAACATAATATCGCTGTAAGCAGAGCCACTCACTCTGTGAACATAAACTAAGTTTGGACAAAGTATTTCGAGATCAAATTTGAACCATGTCGGTTGCTACGTTTATGAGATATCGCGCGAAGCTTTTTGGCGAATATTTTCGAACGGAAGAAGTGGACCTATAAGCACCACCTTCGAATTTTATATAATATTCGAAGAAATATAATCAAAGTGTAAACCAACGCAGTATTCGCTTCGGGAGCTGTCGTGCTCACTAGCCACTACACATGCTGGCCGTAGGGTGGGGTGTTTTACGCTTTCGAATCATTTCCTCAAGAAGTATGAACTTGCCACTCGAAAAATTTGTACCATCGTAATAGGGGCTTTGCACCATGTTGCAAAAAAACGTCGAAACGATTCGAGAGGAGGTCTAAAACTGGCCTTTTCCAAAATTTTGTATAGTCCATATTATAACCGGATCTATGTATCGTATATTAAGATGTGCAAAGTATGGATCAAATCGGTTGCTGCCTTCGAAAGTTATCGTGCGCACCATTTTAGCAAAAACTTGTCAACTTTTGTGAGGTAGGTACCCGAAGGAGTGGACCGATATGGCCCATCTTCTAACTTGTTTTAATTTTGCACAAAATATTACGTCTGCCACATTTTGGACAGAATCGATTTTCGATATTTGAACTTGCCGACAAAAATGTGGATTAGGACTTAACTGCACTAAGACACAAATGTTGAACCTTTGTGGGGGAGGTACACTTAGGGAGGACAGATATGGCCATTTTAGAAGTTAAACTAAAGTTTGACAAAATATTAGGAGATCCAAAGTTTGGACCAAATATAAGGGAGAAATACCGGATGTTGTGGACCGGTATTGGATATAATATGACGAAGTTTTGATATACTATGACGAAGACCAAATGTTGGACCACCTCGGTTGAATAGTTCGAGAGTTATCGTGCTCTCCGACCGCCAGATATTTACACCTTTCGGGCTGTTTCCCAAGAAATATGGACTTGCCCCTGAAAAACTTTTACCGTCGTAATGGAGGTAGCGAATGGAAATAGCTTCAACAAAAATCAAAGTGATTCGCGAGCAGGTCTTAAAGTAAATTTATCCGAAATTTTTTTGTGAGAGGTACCAGAAGGATTAGGCAAATATTGTCTATATTCGAACCTGACCTATATCTGGTAGATATATTAGGATGTGCAAAGTATTTTTTACATCGGTCTCTCCTTTCAAGAGTTATCGTGCGCACAATTTTTCGGAACATTTCTGAATTTTTGTGGGGGAGGTACCTGAAGGAGGGGACCCATATGGCATATCTCCGAATTTAAACTATGCTTGGCCAAAATAATACGAAGGTCAAATTTTGAACCGAATCGGCAGTTCCGTTCGAGAGTTTTCTTACGCTCTAACCACTACACAGAGTGGGGCTTTTTGCATCTTTCAGGCTATTTTCTCAGGAAGTATGGACTTGCCCCTGATGAAACTTGTACCGTCGTACAAAAACATTTTGTTGCAACAAAAATGAAAGCGATTCGAGAGCAGGTCCTAATCTGAACTTATCCGAAATTTATGTGGGAGGTACCCGAAGGAGTGGACCGATTGAGTCCATTTTGGAACCTCATCTAACTTTAGTAGAAATTCCACGATGTGCAAAGTATGGGTCAAATCAGTTACTTCCTTCAAGAGTTATCGTGCGCACAAATTTTCCGAACATATTCGAACTTTTGTGGGGGAGGTACAGGAAGGAATGGACCGATATAGCCCATCTTCAAACTTAAACTAAGTTGAACAAAATATTACGAAAGCCAAATTTTAGATCGAATCGGTTGATTCGTTCCAGAGTTATCGTGCGCTCCAGCCAGCCAGACAGACGGACATTGCTCAATCGACTCCAAATTGTCTGAAACACATTTCGTCCAAACATACTTGGGGTCTAAAACCATTATTTCGATGAGGCACATTTTGCCCGTATGAAAGTGTATATGAGGAAAAGTCAAAATTTTTTAGTTTCCATGAAGCCAAGGTTTGCACTATTATAATACGCGAACTATTGTAGTTTACCAGTAACTATGACTATTGCTGGATTATTTTAGATGTTTTTGTACAAAGCTCAAAAATTTAGCAAAAAAATTTAATTTACGTGGTAGTTACGACCGTGTAAAGGAAAAACATAGGTAAAAACACGTTGAAGCTAAACAGGTTTTTTACATTGCTATTCGATTTCTGATTAAACCATTCAAATGACGGACATCTGTCCAAAGTAAAAGTAGGAGAATACAAAATGAAGATTACACTTCTAATGTATCACTTTCCAAAATTTCCACTGCATCCACCTTTTATGGATGCTGACATTTTGAAGCCGGATTTCAGGTGTTTTTTGTATTTTTTATGTAACTGGGACGCGCATTCGGATATTTCGAAAAACCAATTATAGGACTAAAGAACTCGCGATGTCGCATAATCTGATATGTATATTGAGTATGTAGTCCACACAGCAGCAGAGTAATCTACTGCCAAAGGCCAAAATGGAAAAATGGAAAAATTTGCAAAAAATGTTTTTCAAAATATCGCTGACTAATTCGCGTTTTATGTGGATCGTTTCCATTTCAATGAAGAAAGTGAATCATCACTCGCCTTTGTGCGAAAACAGCGGTTTGAAAAATTTAGTGGCATGGGAGCTGTATCCGATTTATCCAAAAAATACTGTGTGATGCTACATCCACGGTTCTTGATGGATTTTATTGAAATATGTTTAGATCGATGTATTTTTTCACGGTTGATAGTGAAATCGGATGCGCATAAAAAGTGTATGCACTTTGTGCAAAATATAAGCGTTATACAGTTTGTTGCACACTAAACTGCAGACGATGCTACATCTTAGCGGCCAAAGTAAATCCTTGCAAATGTGTACAAATTAAAAGAGAAGAATTCGCTGTATTGGTAAACCGCATGCGCATCAAGTGATTTTGAGGATTTCGCGATTTACACGCATTTCAAAATGAACATTACCCGATACAATTTTATTTCAAGATTATACCCCATTTAAAGGAACCCAACATTTATTTGAAAGATATCCATATCTTCTGCTAGATGTTAGCGTGTTTTCGAGAAGTGATTAGAATAAGAAATGTGATTTATTGCGTGGAATTTAACTAAACTAGAAGAAAAACTCCGACCTATTTTTTTTACAATTTGTTCAACTAACTCACAAAATAAATTTTAATAAATATTTTCTCTTACAAAAATTTTATAAATTTCCTCAATATATTTTTTGTTTTTTGCTATAATATGCAAACCGCTAAACGGATTTGTATAGTTTTGGTTTCATTTGAATGTTCGCGATGTTTAGATTACGTACATATTTTTCAGATGCATAAACAGCTTGAATTTTATTAGAACAATTTGTAAACTACCTATTGTTTTGAATGCTTTCCTAATTTCCGCGAAAATTTACAACTTTTTCACTAAAGTTATGGGACCTCAGTAAACATATAGTATGTAGGGAGCCCCTAATTAAGAGAGTTTCTCAATATAATGATTAGAGTCTTTTAAAGATTTTTTTCTTTTTATCAGAATTGAAACCGCCATAACTTTTGCGCGCAACAACCAAAATTAGTATCTCGAACAGATTTAAGAATGGGATTTTTTTCCCAATGTATGTACCAAAAATCATTCATGTAGCTTAAAAAAAATTTTTAATTTTTTTTTTATGGAAAACTAAAAAAATTTGTCTTTTCTTCATATACCCTTTCTAGCCTAAAGGCTGAGTGTATAAAAGGAATACCAGATAAACGGTTTAACCACGCGAACTAAACTTTTATATGTCAACTCGGTCGTTGGAGTTGCTTGTGCGAAAAATTTGCAGAAGAGCAGAAACGGCTCTCAAAATTGCATATAACTGGGCCAGACCGAGAGGTCTTAAGGTTAACCCGGAAAAACGGAAAT
Source organism: Musca autumnalis (assembly GCF_047663935.1). Classification (NCBI taxonomy): domain Eukaryota; kingdom Metazoa; phylum Arthropoda; class Insecta; order Diptera; family Muscidae; genus Musca; species Musca autumnalis. Next base: position 36,126,282 of record NW_027412088.1, read on the forward strand.
ATGTCTATTTACGAGGAAAACGAGAGTGGGTAACTTCGAGAAACCAATTTTCCTAAATAAGACAATAAATATTTCCCGCACAGTTGAATACAAAGGAGTAATTCTGCATAGGAAATTAAATTGGAAAGAACATATTCAAGAAAGGGCTGACAAGGCCCAAAGATGTTGGTCAACATGCAGAAGGGCAATAGGCTCAAAATGGGGTTTCAATCCTAGGATGACACACTGGCTATACAGAGTGGACGAAAATGCAATGTGAAGATATTGCAAAAAGTCCAAAGAACATGTTGCCTAAGCATTAGCGGGGCAATGAGGACCACACCGACTAGGGCTCTGAAAACAATTTTGTTTATACACCCAATAGAAATTCAGGTAAGTTATGAGGCAGCCATCGCAGCTACAAGACTAAAGTCGATGAGCGAGTGGCTCAGCAGAGACCACCGAAACGTACTAAAGGTCACAACGGGTGAATCTGTAAACCAAATAGTATCAGACCGCATACCTGAAACTAGTGAAGTAGCTTTGTGTGAAGTTTCAATACCAGACAGAGACATGTTGATCGATGGAACTCTAACACAGATTCCCGCTGGAAGCTGCGAGCTTACGGATGGGGCTGTGCTAGAGGGGAGAAACGGACTGGGTCTATATATATTGGAAACCGAAACGAGCGATGACAGAGTGTCTGAACTGGTTTGACACTCACACAAAGCCTACCACTGCGAACATCCTTACGGACAGCAAAGCAGCCATCACAGCTATAACGGCCGAGACAGTGAAATCTAGAACTGTCTTGAAATGCATACAGTCTATTAACAACTACTCCCAACATGGTACGGTAAACATTATATGGGTACTAGGGCATATTGGGATTAGGGGTAATGAAATAGCAAACTCCTTAGCAAAACAGGCAAGGGAGCAACCTACAGTCAGCCTAGATAACGCCATTAATGGCGACGCGCATAGAGCTGAAGGCATGGGCAAAAGATGCACATATATCGAGGATAAAAAAGGGATTACTTTTACTAAGTAAAAAAGACATTAGTAGACTGACGGGTATGCTTACAGGACACCTGGGTCTACAAGCGCACCTGCACAAATTAGGCTGTGCAGGAAGCAGTGAATGCAGGGCATGCAGAGAGGACGACGAAACGTTGGAACACTACCTCTGTCATTGCCAGGCCTTCACAAACCCGAGAAAACAGCTACTAGGGAGCGACATAATACAAGGACTCGACCACATCAGGACAATCGAGCTCAAAACATTAAGAGACTATGTCAATATGACAGAAATCTTAGACTAACGTCTATAGAATTATCAGGAATTTTTAACTAATTCATACACTAAATTTACAACCTCATCCTGACCGCAAATTTGAGCGCACAACAGGTCTACTTTATGGCTTAAGTGTATGTCCACATGGACATGTGGTGATCCTGCATCATCCCTGTTTTCAACTTAACCTAACTTTACCTACCCGTTTGTACCCAATTTACCCATTTTAATGGGTATTTACCATTTGGGTATTACTTATTTTTTATACCCTCCACCATAATATGGAGGGTATATTAAGTTTGTCATTCCGTTTGTAACTCATCGAAATAATCATTTGGGACCCTATAAAGTAGAAAAGAAGAATTCTAAATCTATTTAACCATGTCCGTCCGTCTACTGTAATCACACTATCTTCCGAATGAATCGAGCTACACATGTGTTTTTCGTCTGAACTAGGATCAAGTTCAAAGATGGGCTAAATCGGTCCACGGTTTGGTATAGCCCCCATATAAAGGTACCGTCCGACTTCAGATACTTTGACGTTTTTAGCCACATTTTCAGACAGAACTAGCTAAAATTTGAGGTTTAAGGTTTTCAGTGACCATGAAACTTTTCCACCAAAATTTACCGTCCATATAACGGTACCGCCCGATTTCCGGTATTTTGAGGCTTTTAGCTACATGTTCTCAGCCGATTTGCCATTATGATTCTCAGTGATCAAAAAAAGCTTTTCCACCTAAAATTATGATCATAGGTCTGCCTTTTGGCCCCATATAGCTATACTGAACGATTTCAGCTATTTTGACGTTTTTAGCTAAATTTTCAGACCGAATTAGCTATAATTTGACATTTAGGGTTTCAAGTAACGTCTCCACCTAAAATTGTTAGCATAGGTACTTTCGCAACAGAAAGAAAACTAATATATCCATATTCGCTCAGAATATTTTAAGGTGAAGGGTATATAAAAAGTTCGGCCCGGCTGATCTTAACGCCTTTTAATTTGATAAATTATATTATTAAATACACAACCTAAGCATCTATATACCCATGTAATATTATAACAATAATCTATTTAATTTTTGTACCATCCTATTATAAACTGTATTTTTTATTATTTTAGCTGCTGTTAAACTGAAGATTATGGACTCATTTAATATAATATTCTGTATTCTACTTACAATGCAGTCTCTGTTAACATATTTTTTTCAACAAACTCTCTAAAATAAAGTCAACCCACAGTCTTCACCCTAAATAGGGTGATTATCTCGCATTTTAGACAAACAATAACTACCATATCCAAAGTATTTTACGTCTTCTGTTTTCTTGTGTGCCAGTGTTTCATGAAACAGGTGAGTTTTTCTTCTTGTTTTCTCTAAAACTTCTTCTCATGCTGTTATTAATTGCAATTGCATTATTACCCCCTAAAGCAGTTGCAAACAACGCCGCATTCGTTGACGACTATTTATGGGTATGTAAAACGTCTCTTTAGCTGGTGGATGACTGGCTTTCTAGCTGACTGGCTGAATAGCTGACATAAGAAAGAAGATAAGTTAATCTTCCCTACGTATTTACCTTTGTATTTCTCAGCTATTTGTCTATTTACTTCCTTTTCTCGTTTTTTATTCCTTAGGCTGACTGCGTGTTTTTTTCTCTATTTAGTTTTTGTTGGTGGCATTGTCCAACGTGCAACGAGCAAATGTTGTCTGTTGCGACGACGTCTATTGTGTATGACCCTATTTCCGGTTTGTCATTAAATTTCATATGCCGTCGTTTTTAGCTATTGTTGTTGTTGTTGGTGTTTTAGGTGTGTGTTGATTATTGTGTGTAGGAATAGTTATATCCTCTTGCTCTCACCTCGTATATTCACTCTCTTTTTCACTTCCTACCCGGGTGATCCCCTCTTAAACTGTTTTTTCTTTAATATGCCTTTAATGTTTCGTATGACACAATTACCTTTTGTCATATGTCATTTGACCCATTTGTGCTGCGAGTAGGTAAGTATGGATGGATATACGTAAGTACCTTGTACAATGCAATGTGGTGTTGCATGACCATCATTATTATTCTCATATTTGGTTGATCGTGTTTATGTTCTAACCAAAGGTATGATCAAATACTTTTTTTTTATTTCACCATAAAGGAATTTGGAATTTGATCGTTAGTGAGTGAGAGTGTCATATGCTTTGACATCATAGTTGTTGTTGTTTTAGCTGTCCTTTCGGCATTTCGTTTTTTGTTGTTTTCATCTGTCAGAGGGGTGAACATAAATTATGGGATAATCCCTATTTAAGCTTATTTCCTGATGTTTATCATTATGTCACGAACCCTGTGTTTTGTTAATGCTTGTGTGAGAGAGAGTCCAGAGGAAAGGGATGCCTGCCGATGAGGCAATAATGATGATGAACAATGAAGCAACGCATATAGTTTTTGTGTTCATGTGAAATAGGTGATGTGATAATTTGTATATATGCTTCTTAATAATCGCCTTTACATTAAAATCACATTACATTTTCTATGTATTTGGCAATTTTGTTATGTTCAGCGATATCAAAAATTAATATGAAAATCCAGCATTATTAGGATAGATGTATAATATATCGTACCGAAATAGGACTATATATAGGCTACCATAGACAGTCCGATAAAGAACACGTTATGTATACCCTGAACTAACAATAGACTTCCAATCGAGTACTGAAAGTAATGTGTTTGCTTTTAAATTGCTAATTTGAATCAAGATATACATTCTTTGGTTAGTTTTGCTCTTAATTTTCTAAGACTGATGTTATTTTTATACCTTTAACCAAAATATGCGGGGTGTAAACTTTGTCATTCCAATAGTAAAACATCGAAATATTCGTTGGAAATCCTATAAAATATATATTGTTTATAAGCGAAAAATTTTCAGTCGAAATTGCCATGTTCATCCATTCAGGCTATATCGGTACATGTTTTGATATAGCCTTCATAGAACGGTTCCTCCCGACTTTTGGTATTTTGAAGGATTTAGCCTAAATATCTCTCCGAAATGGCTGCAATTTGGTATTTCGTCTTCGATGGGGGTATAAAACCTGAACTTTTTCGGCATAGGCAAACGGCTTCTCGGTGCTCCTGAGCCAAATTTAAATGGAAGTGAACTTTTTGCGAATTCTGAAACTACAATGTTCATAAATGGGAAAAATCAAAAAACCGCCGGAACGCCTTTTTAATGAATCGCGATTCAAGTTGACATTTTTAAGAGTCATTTAGGTTTTCACGATTTTACTTGAAACCCGCAAGTCCTATTGAAATAGGACTAAAGAACATGTTGTAGCTATGAAAATTCTCTACAAGATTGACTTACATAATATCTTCGTAGTTTTTACCGTTATTGAAATGTAGAAGTTTAAATTAGGACAATGTATTGACTATATGGCCTCCTTATACGAAGGGTACTAAAATACCTTCTGGCCTAGGCAACACACAGTGTCGCTAGGTGTCATTTGTGTTTTTTTAATGTTTGACAGTTTTTATCCTAAGTGTACTCAGCTCAGTTTGACATATGACCATGTGTTTGGTTCTTTACGGTGACTTGAAAAAATTACTTTGCGAACAAAATGAAATTTACTTGTGAACATTTTCGTCCGAAAAATTTTCACAACATTCGACGGGGATAATCACGACAAGAGTGCATCGATCAAACTAAATCTTTGTATGTCGATAAAGGACCATCTTATAGCGTTATGAAAAACTGGTTTAATGAATTCAATTATGACCGAAACTAGCCAAAAATTAAGGTCGTGAAGGTCGTCCAAAAACGGCCGTTGTGCCAGAAAAAAATTAAGCCGTGTGTGAACGGATAACCCAAGATCGCCAGATAGAGACATCCTTGGGTATTTATTCCACCAACTAACATTCGATATTGCATGAAAAATGGATTTTTCTCGATAGATTCAGCAAAATTGGTCAATCGCTCAAAAAAAGGATGTCGTGGATTAGTGCAAAGAAATTGTGCATAAAAACAATCGCTGTGCTTCAAACGGCATTTATAAGATCGTCACAGATCACGAATCTTGGATCTATGCTTAGAAGCCCGAAACTAAACAGGAATCGACCGTTTGGGTCTCCGAAAGCGAGCCAAATCCAAAGCAAATGTTCCCCTGTCTCTTCGGCAATACTGACCGTGTGGCGACTCTACGGCTTGATTCGGGTTTGTGAGCTTTACACTACAATGTATTTGCCTGAAGTCTCCTGAGAAATTCGAAAAACCAACAAGAGAAGACGAATTGTTTTGCATCATGACAAAGCGAGCTCTAACACGTCGAATCAAGCCAGCGCCTGTTTGACCGGACAAGACGTGGAATTGATGAGTCATACGCCATTGACTTCATTTGATTCCAGCAAATCAAGAAAAAAAATGTCAAATGACACCTGGCGACACTGCAAGTTGCCTGGGCCAGAAAGTTGTTTAGTACCCCTCGTATTACAATGTTATGCACAGTGCACCTTAACTAACTTAAAAGTTTTTGCTGATTCTGAAATAGCAATGTTTATAGATGAAAAAATCCAAAAACAAGAAAAAATCGCTGGATGAATTGTTTAATAAATCGCAATCTAAGTTCACATTATTAGGATTTTTAAGGTTTTTACGATTTTGCTTGGAAACCGCAAGTCCTATAAAAATGGGATCAAAGAAAATGTTGTAGCTGTGAAAATTCTGAACAAGATTGCCCGATTGTTATTTTCCTAGGTTTTACCATTTTTGAGATATAGAGGTTCAGATCAAACTTTCAGAATATATTCTCAGGTCCTCAGGATTTAGCTTGAAAACTGCAAATCCTTTCGAAATGGGACTAAAAAATATGTTGTAGCTGTGAAAATTCTCTACAAGATTGGCTTTCGTAATTTTTTCGTAGGTTGTACCATTTTTGAAATATATAAGCTTAAGTTGGGAAATTGCAGTCATGACATTGTTTTATAAGGAGGCGATAGAGTCAATCCATTGTCCTAATTTGAACTTCTATATCTCAAAAATGGTAAAACCTACGCAAATACCGTAAAGTTCAATCTTGTAGAAAATTTTCATTGCTACAACATTTTCTTTAGTCCTATGTCGATAGGACTTGCAGTTTCCAAGCAAAATCGTGAAAACCTAGAAACCCTTAAAATTGTATCAAATTGAATAGCGATTTATTTAAAAAGTGCTCCGGCGATTTGTTTTTTTATTTTTCTCATCTAAGAACATTGTAGTTTCAGAATCCGCAAAAAGTTCCCAGGTGTAAGCACATTGCATTTAAATTTGGTTCAAAAGCACCATGGAGAAGAGTATCTCCCGATTTTCGGTATTTTTCGGTTTTAGCCTCAATATACCACTGAAATGGATGGACTTTTTTATTAAGTCTTCGTTGTGGGGTATACAACTTTCACCTAAAATTGGTCGGTATAGGTCCGCGCCTTCATATCGCCCCCATAGAACGGTACCTGCAGATTTTTTGTATTTTGAAGGTGGTGACCTCAATATTAGTCTTCGTTGGTGGTATTGAACTTTCCATCTGAAATTCGTCGGCACAGGACCACGTTTTATATAGCCCCCATATAGACGTACCTCCCGATTTTCAGTATTTTGAAGGTCGTGTCCTGAATATTCCGCCAAAGCTGTTCAAATTTGATATTTGTTGTTCGTTGGGGGTATAAAAAATTCCACTTGATTTTTGTCGGTATAGCTCCCATAGAACGGTACCTAATGATTTTCGGTATTTTGAAAGTTGTGATCTGAATATCCCACCAAAATTTTGTATTTGCTGTTCGTTGGGGGTATAAAACTTTCCACTTGAGTTTTGACGGTATAGGTCGACGTCTTCATATACGAGGGCAGTTCGGAAACTTCTTAACCTAGCACAAAAAGCGCGGTATAAACAGAAAAAAGTTAAGTGTTTTGGAAACTAAATTTTGTTCCGATCTGTCAACTCCTTCATATAGAAACAGGTGCTCAAAAAAGACGCATCCGCAATTTTTTTACAATGGAAAAATTAGAAATGCGTGCTGTCATTAAATATTTACATAAAAAAGGTTTAACGGGACAAGAAATTCATAATGATATGGTGAATGTGTTAGGTGAAAGTGCTCCTTCATATGCAACAGTAAAAATTGGGTTGCTGAATTTAAACCTGGTCGTACAGGCATTGAAGATGAACCACGTAGTGGACGTCCAAAAACAGCAACAACAACAGAAATTGTAGCCAAAGTGCATGATATGGTATTAAATGATCGACGAATAAAAGTGCGTGAAATTGCTAATATCATGGGCATCTCAAATGATCGAGTCCATTTAATTTTGCATGAAGAACTACAGATGAAAAAGCTTTCTGCAAGATGGGTGCCGCATTTGTTAACAGTCGATCAAAAACGCATAAGAATGAACATTTCTCAAGCTTGTTTGGATCGTTTTAAGCGAAATAAAATGGATTTTAAGCGTCGTTTCATAACTGTTGATGAGACATGGATCCACCACTATACTCCAGAGACAAAAGAACAATCCAAACAATGGACTGAAGCTGGAGGAAGCGCCCCAAAGAAGGCAAAAGCAATTCAATCGGCTGGTAAGGTTATGGCAACGGTTTTTTTGGGACTTCAAAGGTATTTTATTGATTGACTATCTGCAAAAAGGTAAAACAATAAATTCAGAGTACTATTGCAACCTTTTGGATCAATTAAATGTACAAATTCGAGAAAAACGTCCGGGCTTACAACACAAAAAAATAATTTTTCATCAAGACAACGCACCAGCGCACAAGAGTGTTTTAACAATGGCTAAAATCAACGAATTAAAGTACGAGTTGCTTGACCACCCACCTTATTCTCCTGTAGAATAGATTAGAGGAAAACAACGCACGTTCAAAAGGCAGAAATACTAATCGATTAGGATGTCCTGCATTTTTACTGGAGTAGAGATCAGATAATATTTAGGCATGGTCAGATGGAAATGGCCACGTACTAACCAGGGTTTCGGAGTCGAGGTATTTTTGACTCGACTCCGACTCCGCCTCCAGACCAATTTTTTTCACGACTCCGGCTCCGACTCAGGGTCGACTCCGACGGTAAATTCCTAACCGCTAAAATTAATAAAATGTGCACAAATTATTAACTTTTTCGTATATTTGGGCCCATATAAGTTAATCTGTTGATTTTTCCTAACATATTATTTAGAAAGGGCATCCGTTCGAATATAATACTCAACTGCAGAACATAAATATGAAATAAAATTTATATCTATATTGTTTCTGCTGAATCTTACATTGGAAAATACCAACAAAATAAATGTTAGAAAGTATTTGTCGGTTTTTCCTGTTTTTTGCACGAGAATATTATCCGTCAGAAAATATGTGAAAATGAAGGGGCAATACAAATCATAAGGACTACACGCGCTAAAAAATTATAAGCAATTCATTACCAGGTTTTAAAATGTATATAAACTAACAGATTAGAGTTCTTCGAGAGCCTTAAGAGCCTTTTTCATGATTTTTTTTTCGAAGAAAACCATGAAAATTTTTGGTTGATTTTTTCCTTCATCTGAAAGACTTACTAAATTAATCTGCTTTCTGAATTTTTTGTGAAAAATATTAAGGGCCTGTTTATGTATGTATGGAGATAAGGAAATGAATGAGTAAGAAACCCAAAAAAAATTTGCGTGTGTTTTTCAAATTAGTTTTTTGTTTTGAAGCAAAGGAAATAAAATTTCGAAAACTAAAGTTTGGGTTCAAAATACATAAACAGGCTGTAAGAAGTTTTGTGGCAAATGATCGTCTACGAAATACTGTTTCTATTAAAGCGTTTTGCAGTGCCAACTCTAGCTCGAAAATTAATAATGGGATTGTTTGTGGTCTTGTGGGCTTATCAAGGACATTAAATTCTAGTCTTTCATCGATCGAATTTGTAAAAATATTAGATTTTACTTAAATGGAGGACTAAAAAAACATTTTTGGCTTTACAAAAATGAAGTTTTTGGCCATAAAACGGGCAAAAAAGATTTGAAAAATAAAATCGTACATTTCTGTAAAAAATTTTAATGTACAAAAGGATCCTTCATTCTATTTATCTGAAAACATTTCATCTCAAAATGATGAATCAATATCGCCAAACAAAGATATAAAGCTACTTACTCAAGCATTATTTGGAGTCAATAAAAAGTCATTACGTCATAACACTATAGGTAATTTGCCCTGTTTTTGAGACAAAAATTAATAATAGCGGAATTAAAGGATTTTTTAACTTTTTAAATTATTTATGTGTAAAAGTGAGATAAAACAAAGATTTTTACAGATAAATTCGGATATAACGAACAACGGTTATAAGCAACTACGTATATAACGAACAAAGCTATTTTTTCCAATGCAATTTTCATTAGTTTTCTTATACACAAGAAACTGTTGAAAGCGATCACGGTAGTAAGTAACAAAAATTTTGTCCCCGCGAGTATATTTTCCAACGAATTGTTCCTACAGTTTTGTATATTTTTTGAATATGCGCTAATAATATGTAAAAGCGAGATAAAATAAAGCTTACTACTGCCGCACCGTTTATAGAAAACCACGGATATACCGAACAAATGTCGCCATTACTTATTTTACTTGCAATGAAATTGTAAACAAATTTTTTTTTTTACATTTATTGTTTATTTCCTCAAACCAAACTTCAACAATTTTAAGACTTTTTGTTAAGAAGTAACCTAATAATATCTCATAAATATCAAAAAACGGGCAAAATAGGGTTTTGAAACCTAGTAATACTAATGCAGAAAACTTTCAGTAATGTGTTCTAGGTGGCAAAATCATGGCCAAACACGGCCAATTTAGTATAAGTCTATATGAAGTGAGTTTAAGAAAAATAAAATATTTATATCTGATTTTTTGTGTTTTTTGGTCGCTGCCCAAAATGTTTAAGCTATATTATATATTAAATAAATTCCTCTCGCAATTGCTAATCTATTCCATTTTACTCATATTTATATTTGGTTTATTTTTCCGCGGTTTTAAATACATTGAAATATGGCCTACAATATATATTTTTTTATTTCTTCTTCGAAATTCTCATTTTGACTGCAATTTAAACCGCGATAATGACGCTAATTTGAAAAATATCATTCATATTAATAAATTTTGACAGGTTCTTTTTTCAATGCCAACTAAAAAATTATTATTATTAAAAGTTACAAAATCGACTTCTTGCCTCAAAAACTGGGCAAATTACCTATAGTGCATAACTCAGAAACTTCTGCTATGCGTCCTTTGGAGTTCTTAATATATTCAATAGGGGCTTTCATTCCCAACTTGATTTTTTTACCTCAAGACCTTGACTTCCATTTTATGTCACAGTGTAATCAGTAGAATTTCCCATAGCGAATTAGATTGTCATAGAACTTTACTTTTGCTTGCAAAGAATTAATGGGTCAATTGGACCAAAAAGTATTCTGAAAATGCATTTTGTAATCAAAATAGAGATAAAAAGAATAGACTTCAGAGGTCAGTAAATATCCTGTGAATCGTCCTCTAAATTTGTATAGTAGTCCTTTTAAGAATAAATAATGATTAAGTCCTTTTTAAAATAAATAATGATTTTTGAAAAAATAGCGTCCAGAATTTAATGTTATATTTCTAATTGTAGAAAAAAATGCCCGGAGTAGGAGTCGAGTTATTTTTTTTCGACTCAGACTCCGCCTCCAACTCGTAGACTCCGACTCCGAAACCCTGGTACTAACTAAAATGACTAATCAGCACGATAAATTACGAGTTTTGTATCCGCTTTCACCGAAAATTTGCACATCGAAAATTTCCTTCAAATCGGCACCTTCGGATACCTCCCTCATAAAAGGGATTTTTACAAAATAATGGTCTAATGGTCTAAAAGCTCGAAAAAATCCTACGGTGTCTTCCAACAATTTTTGGTGGCCATAACCCATATATCTTCCTCCAATCGTTAAAACTTCTTCACGAAAGCGGTTTTTTGTTCTATCACAGAAACCGGATTTCATATTTAAATATTCAGTTCAAAAATTCCAAATAACAGAATCTGCCTGCCAAGAAAAAACTACATACGTTCAGCCACAAGTTCATGTGTATCACAGTTTTCTACATAATTAATACATCATACAAAATGTACCGAAATATATAATCAAACGGGTTTTCTGAGTGAGGATCGTGTAAAGGTGAAAAGGACAATGAAAACATGACAATTTGAATTTCTTGCCTTCGAACATACCCCTTAAACTTCCATCGCAAAATTTTTGCAGAATATTTGGATGCTATAAAATGTCATAATGTGGTACTTTAGAAACAAAGACGAAATGGACATGGAAGTATGGGTAATAAGGGCGAAATGTCTTACAAAAAGATACCTCATTTTCTTTAACTGCAGACATGTTATTTCAAAGCAAAGCTGCTATAAAGTAAAACAGAAATATAAAGCTATCTTCCCTAACCTTATAAGAGGACAATACAAAAATCGTCGTGCTCTTGCTAATTTCAAAACTTTACCTATGTCGAAATGTTTCCTTTATTAATACAATCCACGAGGGATTTCATTCCAAAAAAGGAATATTCCATCTCAGACTTTGAGTTCCATTTTGTGTCACAATGTAATTCGGCTTAAATACTTCTTCTTATCGAATCTCAGAGTTTTGCTATATATTAGCAAATTCAGTTCATTGAGATCTAACATTTTTAACATTACCCTGCCAGTGAGTCAATTCTATTTTCACCTTGAAATTTAATATCGCACAGATTCTATTTTCTTTTTAAGTTAGAATATGTTCAATGATTTGTAATAATGATCGCTAAGCTACATTTCACTGAAAAGAGAAAACAATTCAATAAGTTGCTCATTGCCTCTTCGAATTTACATTCCCACCGATTTTATAATTGAAATATTTTTTCCATATTAAATTCAAATTACCTCCCTCTGAATCTAAAAAAACCTGTTCATCATATCCACAACCTTCAATTGTCATTTCATCGAATTTATCCCAATATCGTGAGAAAATCTTTTTTCAAGAAAGATTTTTCTCATCTCATTTTAACACCTCCGCGTTCAGTTGAAATTACAGCTTATTACCTTGGTTAACCTCAATGGCGAACAAAATACGTTACATGTGTGGTACCACCAAACAAAACGTGTGTCACCAACCGATTTTTTCCTCACATTGTTTTTGTTGTTAAAATGCTAACAACAAAAACGGAACAACGTTTTTTTCCACTTCTTGGCCCAATGATGATTGATCCCTAACACTTTTTTCCCTTATCGTTAATTCTCTTAATTACGTTTTATGATTAGGTTATTTCCCCGTCTTTTTCCTCAGACTGCTTCTTCCTATGGTATTGTTTAAAATGCTTATCATATGTACGTATTTAGTGCGTGTGTTTGTGTGTCTGGGTGAATATGACTGACTGATTTTCTACAAGTCATGTTCAAAATCCGATTTTTTCATAATATGGCTTAAAGAAGAAAAAATATTGTATATTCGTGTGTGTAAAGAAAAATACCTTTAGACCTACAACAAGTACATCATACGGCCGAACAACAAGCCATATTTAAGCCCCCCTTCAATAAGAAGCACAAAAATGAATAACAACGTCGACGAAACCTACAGACTACGACGACGACAACGATGAGAGAAAAAAATAAAATCGTTAACCTCGATTTATTTCATGTATTAACTACCAGAACTAATACGTTTCATTCCATGTGCTCAATAATGGACAAATACTACATGGCGGAAAATGGTAGGGGGCCAAGATAATGTAAAACATAACATTTTAAAGAAGAAAAATGAATTTATATGAAATATGAAACCATGGCTTATCGTAAGAAGGAAATTCGCAACACAAAGAAAGTAAAACAATTACAGTAGGACCAATATATTGATTTGGTATGGTATTTATCCCACTTTCCCCAATAATCCCTTTGGAGGTGGAACGAAGACAAGACAGGGACCAAAGTAGACTCCACCATCGGCTCGAAAGAGCATATTGCTAAATTGCACGTCGAGTGCAATTTTTGGGAACTTTAAAAGTCAAATTATAGAGAGCTCAAAATCTTCAAATCGATAGGCACCTTTATACGGAGGTTATACCTTAATATTGACATTTTTGCTGGAGAAGTTTCGTGACTGCAGGGAACCATAAATGCCAAATCACGGCTAGTTCGGTAAAAAAAATGTAGCTATAATCCTCAAAATACCTAAAATCGGTAGGTATCGTTATATGAAGGCTATGCCAAAACATGAGTATTCTTGGCAAATTTTCATGAAGAAGTTTTTTTGAACACTGGGAACTTCAAATGTAAATAACAGGTACCTCGGTCAAAAAATGTATCTGAAATGTATCGAGAATTCTCCAAATACCGAAGATCGGAAGGTACCGTTATATGGGACCTATTATACCAAAACCTAGAGCAATGTAGAACATTTTTGGTGGAGAAATTTTGTGGCCATTGGAAGCTTCAAATGTCAAATTATAGATAGTTCGTAAAAAATGTAGCTAAAATCATCAAAATATCTAAAATCGGTAGGTACCGTTTTATGGGGTTTATACTAAAACATGGACCTACATATGTTGAACATTTTTGGTGGATAAGTTTCGTGACTGCAGGAAGCTTCAAATGTCATATTATGGGTAGTTCAGTCAAATTTAGCTAAAACCCTCAAAATAACTAAAATCGGGGGATACCGTTATATGGGGTTGGTACAGCCTCATGGACCCATGTTGAAAATTTTTGATGGAGAAGGTTCGTGACAACTGGGAACCTCAACTGCAAATAGTAGTTCAGTTAAAAATATTAGCTAATATCCACACACATACTTCAGTAACTAGTGCGAAAGATAACCCTAAAACTTTTTAAAAATTTCTTCCTTTCCAAAAGAAAGGGTGTTTCCATAGGCGCTTTCTGAAAAAAGGGTGTTTCCATAGGCGCTTTCTGAAAGAAAGGGTGGTTCAATAGAACCTTTCTGAAGGAAAGGTTGCTTCCATAGAACCTTTCTGAATGAAAGGGTGCTTCCATAGAACCTTTCTGAATGAAAGGGTGCTTCCATAGAACCTTTCTGAAAGAAAGGGTGCTTCAATAGACTCTTTTCTGAAAGAAAGGTTGCTTCAATAGACCCTTTTCTGAAAGAAAGGTTGCTTCAATAGACCCTTTTCTGAAAAAAAAGGGTGCTTCAATAGACCCATTTCTGACAGAATGGGTGCTTCAATAGACCCATTTCTGACAGAATGGATGCTTCAATAGACACTTTTCTGACAGAAAGGGTGCTTCAATAGACCCTTTTCTGAAAGAAAGGGTGCTTCAATAGACCCTTTTCTGAAAGAAAGGGTGCTTCCATAGACTCTTTCTGAAAGAAAAGGTGATTCCATAGATCCATTCTGAAAGATAGGATGCTTCCATAGACCCTTTCTGAAAAAAGGGTTCTTCAATAGACTCTTTCTGAAAGAATGGGTGCTTTTATAGACCCCTTCTGAAAGAAATGGTGCTTCCATAGACGCGTTCTGAAAGATAGACTGCTTCCATAGACGCGTTCTGAAAGATAGACTGCTTCCATAAACACTTTTCTGGAAGAAAGAGGGCTTAGATAAGCTCTTTCTGCAAGAAAGGATGCTTCCATAGGTCTTTTCTGGAAGAAAGGGTGCTTCCATAGGTCTTTTCTGGAAGAAAGGGTGCTTTCATAGACCCTTTCTGAAGGAAAGGATGCTTCAATAGACCCTTTTCTGAAAGAAAGGGTGCTTCTATACACCCTTTCTGAAAGAAATTGTGCTTCCATTGAACGTTTCTGAAAGAAAGTGAGCTTCGATAGACGCCTTCTGAATGATAGAGTGCTTCCATAGACCCTTTTCTGAAAGAAAGGGTGCTTCCATAGACCTTTCCTGAAAGAAGGGGTGTTTCCCTAGGCGCTTTCTGAAAGAAAGGGTGCTTCAATAGACCCTTTTCTAAAAGAAAGGGTGCTTCCATAGACTCTTTCTGAAAGAAAAGGTGATTCCATAGATCCATTCTGAAAGAAAAGGTGATTCCATAGATCCATTCTGAAAGATAGGATGCTTCCATAAGACCCTTTCTGAAAAAAGGGTCCTTTCATAGACTCTTTCTGAAAGAAAAGGTCCTTCAGTAGATCCATTCTGAAAGATAGGACGCTTCCATAGACCCTTTCTGAAAGAAATGGTGCTTCCATAGATATTTCTGAAAGGGAGGGTGCTCCCATAGACCCTTTCTGAAAGTAAGGCTCCTTCTGAAAGAAAGGGTGCTTAGATAGGCTCCTTCTGAAAGAAAGGGCATCCTTATAGGCTCCTTCTGAAAGAAATGATGCTACCATAGACCCTTTCTGATAGAAAGCATGCTTCCATAAACCCTTTCTAAAGGAAGTGGTGCTTCCATAGACTCTTTCTGAAAGGAAGGGTGCTTCCATAGATTCTTTCTGAATGGGAGGGTGTTTCCATAGACTCTTTCTGAAAGAAAAGGTGCTTCCATAAGACCCTTTCTGAAAAAAGGGTCCTTTCATAGACTCTTTCTGAAAGAAAAGGTTCTTCCATAGATCCATTCTGAAAGATAGGATGCTTTCATAGACCCTTTCTGAAAGAAATGGTGCTTCCATAGACCCTTTCTGAAAGAAACGGTGCTTCCATAGACTCTTTCTAAAAGAAAGGGTGCTTCTGTAGACCCTTTATGAAAGAAAGGGAGCTTCATTAGATCCTTTCAGAAAGGAAGGGTGCTCAAATAGACCCTTTCTGAAAGTGAGGGTGCTTCCATAGACTCTTTCTGAAAGAAAGCGCGCTCCCATTGATCCATTCTGAAAGATAGGATGCTTCCATAGACCCTTTCTGAGAGAAATGGTGCTTTCATAGACCCTTTCTGAAAGAAAGGGTACTTAGATAGGCTCTTTTTGAAAGAAAGGATGCTTTTTATTATCCTTTCTGAAAGGAAGTGTGCTCCCATAGACCCTTTCTAAAAGTAAGGGTGCTTCCATTGAACGTTTCTGAAGGAAAGGGTGCTTCCATAGACCCTTTATAAAAGAAAGGGTGCTTCTGTAGACCCTTTATGAAAGAAAGGGTGCTTGTGTAGACCCTTTATGAAAGAAAGGGTGCTTGTGTAGACCCTTTATGAAAGGGGTTCTTCCATTGAACGTTTCTGAAAGCGTCTGTTTCCATAGACGCCTTCTGAAAGATAGGGTGCTTCCATAGACCCATTATGAAAGAAAGCGTGCTTCTGTAGACCCTTTATGAAAGAAAGGGTGCTTCTGTAGACCCTTTCTGAAAAAAGGGTGCTTCAATTGAACGTTTCTGAAAGCGTCTGTTTCCATAGACGCCTTCTGAAAGATAGGGTGCTTCCATGGACCCCTTCTGATAGAAAGGGTGCTTCCATAGACCCCTTCTGATAGAAAGGGTGCTTCCGTTGAACTTTTCTGAAAGAAATGGTGCTTCCATAGACCCCTTCTGATAGAAAGGGTGCTTCCATAGACCCCTTCTGATAGAAAGGGTGCTTCCGTTGAACTTTTCTGAAAGAAATGGTGCTTCCATTGACCCTTTCTGAAAGAAAGGGTCAAATCATAGATCCTTTCTGGATGAAAAGGCGCTTCCATAGATCCTTTCTGAAAGAAAGGGAGCTTCCATAGAACATTTCTGTGAGAAAGGGTGCTTGCATAGACCATTTCTGAAAAAAGGGTGCTTCCATAGACCCTTTCAGAAAGAAAAGGTGCTTCCATAGACCCTATCTGAAAGAATGGGTGCTTCCATGGACTCTTTCTTTCTTGTTATGCAGATTTTTTCTGACCACTGGGAACCTTATATGTCAAATTAGGGTGGTTCAGCCTAAACATATAGCTATAATAATCAAAATACCTAAAATCGGAAGCTACCATTATTTGAGGCTATACCAAAACGTGGAGCTATGTAACAATTTTTGGTGGAGAAGTTTCGTGACTACTGGGAACCTCAAATGTCAAATAACTGGATTTAGCTAAAACCCTCAAAACACCAAAAATCGGAATGCAACTTTATATGGGGGATATACCAAAACATGGGTATATGTTGAAAATGTTTGATGAAGAAGTTTTGTGGCTACTAGGAACCTCAAATTACAGGTAAATCAGATTACTGTTAGTTCGGTGAAAAATTAGCTGAGATCCTTAAAATACCGAAAATCGGGAGGTAACGTTAAATGGAAGTTATAACAAAACATGAACTTTTGTTGATAATTTTTGTGAGCAGTTTGAGCCTCAACTGGTCAAATAAGAGGTATTTCGATCAAAAATGTACCCAAAACCCTCAAAATACCGAAAATCGGTACGTTCCGTTATATGGTGGCTATACCAAAATGTAGGCCGATATAGCCCATTTTCGAACTTGATCTGCCTATGGAAATATACACTCGGTTGCAAAAATATAGCATTTTAGCTCATTTGTTATGAACGGTAGAGTGCTTACATTAGACAGTCATGGCTAGATCAACTCAGAATTTTATCCCGATCAAGAATATATATTGTAGGAATATACATATATACTTTATAGGGTAGCAAAACATTACAAAAATAATAATGTGTACCAAAGTAGGTTTAGAACTTATGTCGGTATTTTCTGAGCTCATAACTCCGATTTTTTTTAGTTTTGTCTGCTACACCTAAAGTATTTCGAAGAAAATATTATAAAGACGAAGATATTTTGTGAAAAATTAATACTCAGACTAGATCAAAAGAATGTGTATTTGCGCAAGCACACGAGACCCTTGGAGTGTTTTGAAGAAAAGGTAGCGATTGTTCACAAAAAATTCCACTTGGCCCCGAGGAAAATTTCGTAACGGTCGGACTTTAGTTGCGACTTATAGAGTAACAAGAAGAAGGTTCAGTTCGAAATTACCTGTAGAGAAACAAAAAATAAAGATCAAACCTCCTGCAAATTTTGGTAATTATCGGTTCATAATTGCAACGCATAGTCTAATTCCTATATAACACTGAGAAAAGGCCAGTCACAGATAATGCAGGTGAAGTCTATTACTCTAAATATACCCATCGGTATACGAAAAAGTAATCGAAACACTAGTTCTTCGCGGTGTTACAAACTTTTGGTCCTATAACAACTCATTGCGGTAAAGGGTCAAACAACTCCCAACTCCCATATATGTAATAATCTTCGTATTAACCAATACTAAAACTATTTGTCGGCCTACATACTAACCATCCATCCATTGGTTAATGATTGTCGTTTTTTCTTTTCTTATTCCGCTGATGAAGCTCAAATTCTCTTTTTTTTTTTTTTTGCTTTTTAAGGTGGATACTTTGTTATTGGATCAGCTTGAACTTATTGCGTACACATACATTTATAAATATCAAAATACAAACAAGCTTAAATCAAGCCTTCTGTGGCATGACGGTAAAATTAAGATCAGCTTATAAAACAAACAACAACTACAATAATAACAACGTGGGTCTTTGTTTACATTGGATCGTCGTTGTCGTTGATTTTATTTCTGTTGATCACAGCGAGACAAAAGACAAATGATTTTAAACAACGGCAAACGAACGAATGAGAAGAGCAGCTCATTGGAGACATCAGACTAGCAAACATACCGACATACATACATATATTTGCTAATAAAGAGCAAGATAAATGCATGACAAAGCTTAAAAAGATCCAACCAAGTAAACAAACGATCATTAATGTAGAAAAGAAAAAGAAACGGCTAAAGTAGGGTTATTTTTGTTGTGTAAATGCTGCAGGTGAACTTAGGATATCCGGAGTGGGACATTAAAGGGTTTCTTTAAATGTTGTATATTGTAAAACTGTATTTTGAGAATTCTAGTACACCATTCTGTAGGGCCAGATATAAATTCCGGGGCAGACATTTTAATGGAGGCCTATTACCGGTATTAGAAAGTCATGTCCATAAACTGGAATCTAGCGGGGACAGGTTTACATTAAATAGTGTAGAATGTAACACCAATGAAAACATTTTTACAGTGTTTTTTATACCCTCCACCATATGGAGGGTATAATTAAATTTGTCATTCCGTTCGTAACACATCGAAATATTCATCGGAGACCCTATAAAGTATATATATTATTGATCAGCATAAAATTCTATGTCGATTTGACCATGTCCGTCTGTCCGTCCGTCTGTCTGTTGAAATCAAGATACAGCTCGCAATTTTAAAGATAGAGAGTCCAAATTTGGTACAGAAGTTTTTATTACATGCAGGATGGTTGGTATTGAAAATGGGATATATCGGTCCACGTTTTGATATAGCCCCCATAGAACGGTACCTCCCGATTTTCGGTATTTTTAAGGTTTTAGCTTCATTATCCTACCAAAATGGCTGAAATTTGGTACGTAGTCTTCTTTAGGGGTATACAACTTTCCCCCAGAATTTCGTCGTTATCGGTCCACACCTTCATATAGCCCCCATAGAACGGTACCTCCCGATTTTTGGTATTTTGAAGGTTTTAGCTTCATTATCCTACCAAAATGGCTGAAATTTAGTACGTAGTCTTCTTTGGGGGTATAAAACTTTCCCCCAGAATTTTGTCGGTATCGGTCCAAAGCTTCATATAGCCCCCATAGAACGGTACCTCCCGATTTTCGGTATTTTGAAAGTTTTAGCTTCATTATCACACCGAAATGGCTGAAATTTGGTACTTAGTCTACGTTGGTGGTATAAAACTTTCCCCCAGAACTTTGTCGGTATCGGTCCATGCCTTCATATAGCCCCCATAGAACGGTACCTCCCGATTTTCGGTATTTTGACCGTTGTGGCCTCAATATTCCACCGAAATTGCTGAAATTTTGGTATTTAGACTTCGTTGGGGGTACTCAAGCTTCCCCTTTAAATTTGTCGGTATAGGTCCACGCCTTCATATTTTAAAGGTTGTGTCTTCAATATTCCACCAAAATGGCTGAAATTTGGTATTTAGTCTTCCAAGAGTTATAAAATATTCCAGAAGAGTATTATCAGTATAGGTCCACGTCTTCCTATATCCCCATAGAAGCGTACTTCTTGATTTTCGGTATTTTTTAAGTTTTAGCCACATTCTCTTACCGAAATATAGGAAATTTGGTACTTAATCTTCTTTGAGCCTAAAAACTTTCCGTCAGAAATTTTTCGGTATAGTTCGACGTTTTGAAGTAGCCCCCATAGAATGGTGCATCACATTGTTTTATCGAAATTGCTGAAATTTAGTATTAAGTCTTTTTCATACACGAAAGGAAACTAATTATTCCATTTTACTTCAATACAACTTGTGGTGAAGGGTATAACAAGTTCGTCCCGGCCGAACTTAACGCCGTTCTTACTTGTTTTTAAATCATCCGAATGTATTTTTTCTATAGGCAGATCAGGTTCGAAGAATGGCTAAACAGGTCTACGTCTAGCCCCAATATAACGGTACCACCCGATATAAAGTATTTTGAGGGGTTTTGGCTGCATTTTATGAAGTTGCCAATGGCCAAAAAATTTCTCGACAAAAAATTGTCAAGATAGGTCCATGTTTTGGTATAGCACCCATATAATGGTACCTCCCGATTTAAGATATTTTGAGGATTTTAGCTACATTATCCTCCCAAATTATCTCCAATATAGCCCTTGGAGTTTCAGAAGGTCAGAAAACTTCTGCACCAAAAATTGTGGATATAGGTGCACGTTTTGGTGTAGGACCCATAGAGTATTTTGAGGTTTTTAACTACATTTTCTGATCGAATTAGCTGATATTTGATAGGACCACGTTTGGGACAGCCCCGATATAACGGTACCTTCTATATAAGTTATTTTGGGGTTTTTGCGAAAAATTTTTAACCGAACTAGCTGTAATTTGAATCTTAAGCTTTTCAGTGGTCACAAAACTTCTCCACCAACAATCGTCAACATAGGTCAATATTTTGGAATAGCCCCCATATAACCGTACATCAATTTTTGGTATTTTTAGGAATTTTGCTAAAATTTTTTACCGAACTAGCTGTAATTTGACACTTGAGGCTTTCAGCTGTACCTCCCGATTTTTGAGGCTTTTAGCTAGATTGTTTTGACGGGACTACCAGTAACCTGACATTTTAGGTTTCCTGCAGTCACAACATTTTAATCAACAATTGTCAACATAGGTACACACTTTGATATATCGCCCATATAAAGGTACTACCTGATTGAACACATTTTTTAGATTAGATTTAATAATGAGACAATGAACTACATAAAAAGACTGTTAATCTTATTCACCTCTGTAATTTTAGTTATCGTGATACCAAAGTAGTGAGTCTGGAAGTAGGCCCTCGATATATGTGGCGTATGAAGTGCCAACCCATTTGGTCTGCAATCTGGCGAACAAGACATCGAGCAGGTGCAGCTTGGTTGTTTTAGCAATGCAAATATGTTGGTTCGTGTATTGTTTAAGTTATCAGGTTCTTCTCGAATGAGTGGTTTAGCTGGGCAGCTTAACTTGACTAAAACCGCTCGTGTTTGTTTTGACAGCTGGGGTTCTTTTCTTGCGATGGATGGAGGGTGATCTCCATGTACTGCATTTACACCGTATCTCCGTACTGCCTTCGCGACTGCATCAGTGTGAATGTTATCCAAGCCTGCCTAGTAGATTCGTTGGTTTGGAGGTTCTCGTTTGTACCTTTGGACCCCTCTCTCTCTCTACGTCATGAAGATCTCTCCTGACTTGTCTGGGTGGAGGAAGCCTGACCACTAAATCGTGACAGGAATCCTCACTGCGATAACAGCCAAGCAGGTACTGCATCTGCAACATACTGTTGTGCTGATTTAACGGTAAAACATTCGTCTCCTCATGAAGATGGTCCGGTGGTGTCACGAGGAGGTACCCTGTTGCAGTCTTCAGGGAGATAAACTGGCAGGTTTGAATATTCTTACACTGCATAGCGCTAACATTTGCATACCAAGCTGGCGTCGAATAGCTTACCACAGACCGGTATAATGCTTTCCTGTGTAAGAGGTCGACAATGCAATTTGGAGTCGATTTAGCAATGCCCGTCCGTCTGTCTGTCTGGCTGGCTGGAGCGTAATATATTGTCCAAACTTAGTTTAAGTTCGAATATGGGTTATATCGGCCCACTCCTTCCGGTACCTCCCCCACAAAAGTTCGAAAATGTTCGGAAAATTTGTGCGAACGATAAGTCTTGAAGGGAGAAACTGATTTGGTCCATACTTTGCACATCGTGAAATTTCTACCAGACTTAGATAAGGTTCCAATATGGACTCAATCGGTTCACTACTTCGGGTAAATCCTACACAAAATTTCGGAAAAGTTCAGTTTAGGACCTGCTCTCGAATCGCTTTGACTTTTGCTGTAGCAACTTGTATTCATTGCCCCCCCATACAACGGTACAAGTTTCATCAGGGACAACTCCATAATTCCTGAGAATATAGCCTTAAAGGTTCAAAAGAAAAAACCCCATGACACCGTGTGTAGTGGTTGGAGCGCAAGATAACTATCGAACGGATCTGCTGATACGGTTCAAAATTTGGCCTTCGTAATATTTTGTCCAAACATAATTTAAGTTCGAAGATAAGCCATATCGGTCCACTCCTTCAGGAACCTCCCCCACAAAAGTTCAAAAATGTTCGGATCTACCAGGTATAGATCAGGTTCGAATATGGACTATGTTTGTCCACTCCTTCGGGTACCTCCCTCATAAAATTTCGGATAAGTTCAGTTTGGACCTGCTCGCGAATCGCTTTTTAGCAACTTGTATTCACTGCCCCCCATACGGCGGTGCAAGTTTCATCAGGGCCAAAACCATACTTTCTGAGAAAATAGCCTGAAAGTTTCAAAAAAAACCCCTATGACACCGGGTGTAGTGGTTGGAGCGCAAGGTAACACTCGAACGGATCTACACATCCTAATATATCTACCAGATATAGACCAGGTTCAAAGATGGACTATATTTGTCCACTCCATCCGGTGCCTCCAACACAAAATTTCGGATAAGTTCACTTTAAGGCCTGATATCGAGTCACTTTGATTTTTATTGAAGCAAATGGCATTCGCTGCCTCAAATACGATGGTAAACGGTTTTCCAGGGGCAAGCCCATGCTTCTTGAGCAAACGGCCCGAAGGGTGTAAAAACCCCCTATATATGTAGTGGCTGGAGATCCACTTCCATAATGGTCAATGTCGATCCATTCCCTTTAGTATCTCCTCCCCTCAAAACTTTTGATCTTTAATCCTAATCAACATTTTTGTCGGTTCAAACGCCCAACATTTTTAAAACCCCCTAAATACATACGTTTTTTGGAAAAAAAAATTGTTTCAATATACACAGACTGAGGGTATATCTCTGTCGGCAAAGCCGACTGATACTTTTTTACTTGTTTTTAAAACAATTCCCCCGCTAGGCAACATCAAATTTTCAATGGTGGCAAAATACCCTTCTGTAATGTTGGCGACATTTTCTGAGTACCACAGCAACGTAAAACTTATCTACAAGTGGTGTCTTTGGACGCGCCGTTGGGATTTGAAGATAAGCTGTGGGTCCCATATAACCTTGGCTTACTTGTTGTACCTATTATTGAAATATTTGTTGCATAAGAAAATATGTAAAATGCATAAATTTTGCATATTCACATATTATTTTTTGTATATGCAAAATTTATGCAGTTTGCATATGTCATATGTTTCGATTGCAATTTAATTAGAAGCCAAAAATACGCGCAGTCCCAAAATTTGACATAAATCGGATCAAAAATAGGGGTTGCATAAAATTCCGCTGTCTAACTATGGTGGACGGTATAAAAACGGAACTACTAACAGTTCAAAGAAAACTATTCAACGAAAAGCTCAGTTGGAATACAGCCGAAGATCGAACCACGGGTATTTTATCCCATGAACTAGGGGTTCACTAACCATTAAACATCACAAGTGTAACTTTGGCATTCCAACACACTTCCATAGATACAGACATTTTATGAAATATATATCCAAAACTTATTGGCAGCGATCTGCAACCTCTAACACAGCAAAGAAATTAATACGTACTACGATCACTGCACAAAAGATTAGAACCATAAACGTCCAATGACAAAATGCAAACAACAAAAACAAAATTAATAATTTTCATTGGCACAGCGAGCAGGAAGAAAATGTAAACATTTAGGTTATTTATGAAATATTAAAACGCAAAAGTGTAGAATAAGAACAAATCTCCATTTATGGCTGAAGCTGAGACCCCGCCACCACTTATTGTGTCCCGGCAAGCATTTGAATATTTTATGCTGTTTTGAGGAAATGGGCTTAAGAAGTCTCTGAATAAAAAACGCTTTGCACAATGATGTTGGGTGTTTGGCGTTTGAAGCTGGTGTTGGCAATGCTGGCTGCTCTTGGTGTTTTTGTTGTTGCTGTTAGTATAGTTATTGTTAAAACGGAGTTGCTGAGCAGCTTAACTAAATCCGGCTTAAAAAACTGACAGAAAATTAATGTTGACGCATAGTCATAGTTTCTTAAACATATGCAGAGTCAGAGGGAGCAGACAGACGGACGGACGAGACAGATAAAAAACAAACAAATGGACAAAACAGCAACAACCAACGCGTTCATTCTTCACATGTTTGTTGTGCCACACAAAATACTCATATCCAACAAATACACGATCCATATAAATACAGAGTCACATCCACATAGACTTAAGAGATAAACATTAATAATTTTATTTTTTTACACTCCGCCACAGTTTGTCCGTCTCCAACAGACAGCCAAAAAGAGAGAGAGTCAGTCTTTCTTGACAAAAGACATTTAGCAAAATACTGTAAGAATCATAGAATCGCCAAACACAACATTAAGCCGTATAGTTGAATACAAAAAAAGTCACACATTAACATTAGACTTAAGCCAGAGAAAACAAAGCGGAAAAACTAAACAACAACAGCAATAATAACAACACTGGCCGAATGGACCAGGCAAAATGAAAAATCCCATTTGAAATGATCTTAACAAATACCGCCAAACACACATCATATATCCAGCCACGTACATATATACATATGTATTTATTCTACATACAATCATTTTCTATCGGCTCTTCTTGATCAACAGCATGAGATGAGGATCATGGTAATGATGCTGCACATCAATATTTCAACATATGACACTTTGTTTGGTCTTTTGCTAATCATCACCTTTGAATATGATCACAAGATCACATTACAATTGCGCCAAGTAAATATGTATCCGATGACATGTCACATTTTTTTGTGTTATTCATATGTCATGTGTATGGGTAATTATTATTACCATCACCATCGTCATCATCATGTTCGACAAAGATCTTTTAAATTCATTCATAAAACTCTTTTTCTTTAAGGTTTGTTGTGGGAATCTGAAGAGAATGTGAGTAACCCTAATTTCTAAGGAGAGTCATTAGTGAGATGACAATAATCGCATGAAATTTGATTCCATTAAAAATAAAATTATTTTTTCGGTTAAGTATTTCCTTATCAGGGATAAAATGTAAAAAGGATTTTGCAAATAAGAAAGGATCAATGGATTTTAATTTTTTATACCCTCCACCATAGTATGGAGGGTATATTAAGTTTGTTTTTCCGTTTGTAACGCATTGAAATACTCATTTGCGACCCTATAAAGTATATATAGTCTTGATCAGGGTAAAATTCTAAGTCGATCTGTGCACGTCCGTCCGTCCGTCCGTCTGTGGTAATCACTCTAGCATCCACAAAAATTGAGATAGGACGCTGAAATTTTGGGAAAATGCGTCCTTTGTTTGCAGGCAGGTCAAGTTCGATGATGGGCTATATCGGTCCACGTTTTGGTATAGCCCCCATATAACGGTACCCCCCGATTTACGGTATTTTGACGTTTTTAGCTAAATTTTCAGACCGATTTAGCTATAATTTGACATTTAGGGTTCTTAAGTGTCAATAAACTCATATAACAAAACTTGTGGACATAGGTCCACGTTTTGGTATAGCCCCCATATAACGGTACCCCCCGATTTACGATATTTTGACGTTTTTAGCTAAATTTTCAGACCGATTTAGCTATAATTTGACATTTAGGGTTCTTAAGTGTCAATAAACTTATATAACAAAACTTGTGGACACAGGTCCACGTTTTGGTATAGCCCCCATATAACGGTACCGCCCGATTTACGGTATTTTGACGTTTTAAGTCACATTTCTAGACCGATTTAACTATAATTTGACACTTAGGGTTCTTATGTGTCAATAAGCTTATATAACAAAACTTGTGGACATAGGTCCACGTTTTGGTACAGCCCCCATACAACGGTACCGCCCGATTTACGGTATTTTGACGTTTTAAGTCACAGTTCTAGACCGATTTAGCTATAATTTGAGACTTAGGGTTCTTAGGTGTCAATAAACTTATATAACAAAACTTGGGGACATAGGTCCACGTTTTGGTATAGCCCCCATATAACGGTACCCCCCGATTTACGGTATTTTGACATTTTTAGTTATATTTTCAGACCGATTCAGCTATAATTTGACATTTAGGGTTCCTAAGTGTCAATAAACTTATATAACAAAACTTGTGGACATAGGTCCACGTTTTGGTATAGCCCCATATAACGGTACCCCCCGATTTACGGTATTTTGACGTTTTTAGCTATATTTTCAGACCGATTTAGCTATAATTTGACATTTAGGGTTCTTAAGTGTCAATAAACTTATATAACAAAATTTGTGGACATAGGTCCACGTTTTGGTATAGCCCACATATAACGGTACCCCCCGATTTACGGTATTTTGACGTTTTTAGTTACATTTTCAGACCGATTTAGCTATAATTTGACATTTAGGGTTCCTAAGTGTCAATCAACTTATATAACAAAACTTGTGGACATACGTCCACGTTTTGGTATAGCCCCCATAGAACGGTACCGCCCGATTTCAGGTATTTTGACGTTTTAAGTCACATTTCTAGACCGAATTAGCTATAATTTAATATTTAGGGTTCCTTGTGACTAAAAAACTTATATTCGAAAAAATTATGAACTTAGGTTCATGTTTTGGTATAGCCCCATATAACGGTACCTTCAGATTTTCGGTATTTTGAGAACTTTACCTCTACAAGTTTTAACCGAATTAGCTGTAATTTGAACATTTGAAATTTGAAGTTCTTAGTGGTCACCACACCTCTCCACCAAAAATTTTCAAGAAAGGTCCATATATGGATAAAGCCCCCATATAACGGTACCTTCCGATTTTCAGTAATTTGATGATTGTAGCGACAAAATTAAACCGAACTAACTGTAATTTGACATTTGAAGGTTGTAGTGGTCACCACAAATCTGCATCAACAATTTTCAACGTAGCCCCAATATAACAATATCTCTCGATTTTCGGTACTTTGAGGATTTTACTTAAAATGTTTAACCAAACTTAGGTCCATGTTTTGGTATAGCCCCCAAAAATTGTTCATTTAAGTACATCCGAACTAGCTGTTAATGCCATTTGTAGTTCCCACGTTATGTACCGATTTTCGGCATTTTAAGGATTTAAGCTAAAATTTTTAACCGAATTAGGAGTTATTTGACATTAAAGGCTCCCATCAAAAACGGTCAACATAGGTCCATGTTTTATTATAACCCCTATATAACGGTACCTGCCAATTTCTAGCCCACCAAACATTGTCAACATACATAGTTAGATATAGGGCCTCCCGAATGAAGCATTAAAGTTGGGGACAGGAATGAAAACTAATTATTCTATTTTAGTTCCGAATATTTTATGGTGGAGGGTATGAAAAGTTCGGCCCGGCCGAACTTAACGCTTTTTTACTTGTTATTATTAGTTTAGGACGTATGTATATGTTTCGTTTGTTTAAGGGGTTATTGGAATAATTGGAAATAAGAATATGTGGAAAAAACGCCTGAGATATGAGCGTTAAAAGAGAAAAATCTATTGTGTTTGGATGTAAAATAAACTCTTTAGACGCGTTTGATTCAAAAGGTATTTTTTATTTCGGAGTCATATATTTACAAATCCTATTTCAAAACGAGAGAATTAAAAAAAACTGGTAAGAACGGTGTTAAGTTCTTAAGAAGTGAACAAAAACAATTAGTTTCTTTTAGTTTATGAAAGTACTAAGCTCTTCCTCTTATTGCAGATGTAGTATATCCCAACTGATTATCTGTTTATTCCTTTATTTGAATTTATTTGACTTACCCCCATTATTATAAGTATTCTTTTGTTATAGTTTGGATTTACCGAACAGATTTATAGCGTTCAGGTTAACTTAAAATAAAAAGTGATGATTGAGTTTCAAGGAGGAGCTTCTTGGCATTAACTTTCAATGTAAAAATTATATTTTTAATGCCTTTAAATTGGTTTATTTTGCGTTTTCAAATCCATCAGATAGTAAAAGAACACATGTAATAATGACCCTAAATGTCTTACACTACGAACAATAGTTTAAAATAAGAAAAAAGAATAATTCAAAAGTTCATACTGAACATAGGGCGTCAACAAAATCTCTCCATCTTGGTCGGTTATTTGCTAGGACCTTTATTTGGTTCCATGTCATGTTACGAGATTGACATTCGTTTCTAACCATACGAACCCATGTGTTTCTAGGCCTGCCAGGTTTTCTGTGACCCTGGGGATTCCATTCAAGTGCTTGCCTGGCTATGTAAAAAAAAATCCGTTAATCAGTTTGTATAATGTGGCTAAAACTTTCAAAACATTGAAAATCGGAGGGCCCCGTTCTTAGGGGGGCTATATGAAGTCGTGGGCCTATACCGATACATTTCTTGTGAAAATGTTGATGCCCCCAACGAAGACTAAATACCAAACTTCAGCCGCTTATACCAACAATGAAGGCTAAATACCAGATTTCAGGCATTTCGGTGGGATATTGGCCACCACCTTCAAAATACCGAAAATCGGGATGTACCGTTTACGGGGTATATCTGAAGGCGTGGACCTATACCAACAATTTTTAGGTGGAAAGTTTTGTAGTCTCAGCGTAGACTAAATACCAACTTTCAGCCATTTCGGTGGGATATTGAGGCCACAACATTCAAAATACAGAAAATCGGGAGGTACTATTCTATAGGGGCTATAGGAAGGTGCGGACCTTTACCGACTAATTTCAGGTGGGAAGTTTTATACCCACAGCGAAGCATAACTACCAAATTTCAGCCATTTCTGTAAGATATTGAGGGCACATCTGTCAAAATACCTGAAATCGGGAGGTACCGTTCTATGGTGGCTATATCAAAACGTGGACCGATATGGCCCATATTCAATACCAAACATCCTAGGAGTAATATAAACTTCTAAACCTTTATTAGCTTTATCTTAAAATTGCGAACTGTATCTTGATTTCAACAGACGGACGGATGGACAGACGGACATGGTTATAGCGACTTTTATGCTAATGAAGAATATATATACTTTATAGGGCCTCCGACGAATATTTTGATGTGTTACAAACGGAATGATGTTTTTACTTATACCCTCTACATTACGGAGGGTATAAAAATATATTAAATAAAAAATAAATTATTACTATATATATTATACTAGAAAATAATTTTTCATGATGGAGTCTCTAAAATAAAACGCTTGAATTTGAATTAAAAATTGTGACAATATAAAACGGCAAGCGTTTTATTTGAGAGCTTCCATCATGAAAAATTATTTTCTAGTTTTAAGTGCATTTATAAATAAAACACTGTAACTTAATTTTTTTAATTATTTTTATTTTTAACTTTTTAGTACATAAATACATTTTTGACCACTGAGAAGTCCATAACCAAATTACAGTCAAATTAGGCCGAACATGTAGATAAAAACTTAAAATTGCCTGAAATCGAGTGATACCGTTATATGGGGGCTACACCAAAATCTGACCCATGTCCACAATTTTTGATGAGGGAGTTTCTGTACAATTGGGAACTACAAATGCCAAGTTACAGCCAATTCGGATTACAAATGAAGACAAAATCCTCAAAACACCTGAAATCGGGTGGTACCGCTATATGGGGGCTATAGGAAAAAAATTACCCATATTGGGTTTGGTTTCATATCCATGTATTGTCATCCTACTCTGAAAAGTGTGCAAAGTTTCAGATCGATTGGTCAACTGCAACTGTGTTAAAAATGAGTTACTAGATTTGAACTAAATCGGGTGGTACCGCTATATGGGGGCTATAGGAAAAAATGGACCCACATTGGTTTTGGTTTCAGATTCATATTTTGTGATCCAAATCTGAAAAGTGTGCAAAGTTTCAGTTCGATTGGTCAACTGCAACTGTGTTAAAAATTAGTTACTATATTTGAACTAAACGGACACCAATGC
This sequence comes from Musca autumnalis, assembly GCF_047663935.1. Lineage (NCBI taxonomy): Eukaryota > Metazoa > Arthropoda > Insecta > Diptera > Muscidae > Musca > Musca autumnalis. Next base: position 36,156,849 of record NW_027412088.1, read on the forward strand.
AAATTAAATAAAACACTGCAAAAATATTCAAAATTGTTTGGTGTTCAAATTCTAGGAGAGGTTTTTTCCTATTTTGACACCTGATCTTGTGTCAGTTGGTGTTATCCTGCATAATAGTATTAATAATGCAGTCCATACTTCTTGAGAACAGAGCCGAAGGATGTAAAAACCCCTATGGCAACATATGTAGTGGCTGGAGATCCACTTCCTTTAAGTATATCCTCCGCAAAACTTTTGATCTTTAATCCTAATCAACATTTTTGTCGCTTTTTTTCATATATGCCCACTCCCTTAATCGTGGATTTTTATTTTTTAAGTGTGAATTTTTAAAGTAATTTTTCACTCATCCCCACCCCTTTAAGCCTGGATTTTAAAATAAATTTGTCCACACATCCCCACGCCTATAAGACTGTATTTTTAAAGTAAATTTTTTCACATCCTCACCCCTTTAAGCGTCAAATGTTGTTAATCAACTTAATTCTGAGGTTACCAGTTTTACCATTTCTTCCCACTTTTAACCTGGAAATCGTTCCTTTACCGGTTGCTCCGTTTATGATATCTCGCGTGCCATTTTAGCGAATATTTTTGATCTTTTATGGGGGAGGTACGGGAATAAGTGGGCCTAAAAGCAACACCTTCGAATTTTATCTAATATTCGAAAAAATATTACGATATGCAAAGTGTGGACCAACACAGTATAGGGTTCGAGAGTTGTCGTGTGCACCAGCCACTACAGTTGCTGGCCGCAGGGGTTTTTTACAATTTTCGGGAAATTTTCTCAATAAATAAGGGCAGGTCTTGAGTGCAGCCTGTTGCGAGAAACATCAAAATAAATCAAAAGAAGGTCCTAAACTGCACTTTTTCGAAATTTTGTGGGTTAGGTATCCGCAGGAGTTGATCTATATCTCGTAGAAATATTTCGATGTGCAACTATAGTCCATCGATTACTGCCTTCGAGAGTTATCGTATCATTTAGCGAACAGTTTTGTTGTGGGGGAGGTATACAAAGGAGTGGACCGATATGGCCCATCTTAGAATTTCATTTAAGTTTGCGCAATATATTATACCAAATTTTGGATCTAATTGGTTTCTCCCCATTTTCTCAGCAAGTATGGATTTGCCTCTGAAAAAACTTGTACCGTCGTAATGTGACCATCGAATACAAGTTGTTACAATAAAAATCAAAATGATTCAAGAGGAGGTCTTAAGCTGCACTTTACGGAAATTTTGTGTGGGAGGCACCCAAGGGGGTCCATATTCGAACTTAATATATATATGTTAGGAATATTACGATGTGCAAGGTATTGACTAAATCAGTTAGTCCTTTGGAAAGTTATCGTGCACATACGTTTTTCAACAAATTTGAACTTTTGTGGGAGAGATACACGAGGGAGTGCATCGATATGGCCCATCTTCGAGTTAAAATTAAAAATATTACGAAAGCTAAATTTTGGACCAAATCGGTTAATCCGTTCGAGAGTTATCGAGCGCTAAAGCCAGCCAGACAGACGGACGGACATTGCTAAATCAACTCCCAATTGTCTGCAACGGATTTCGTTCAAACACACTTATGGTTTAAAACAACTATTTCGTTGAGGCCATTTTGTCCGTAGGTGAAAATGCGCCTTTGGCCCCATACGAAATCACAACCAACGTTGTTAAAAATCTCGTCGTAATGATAATGTCATTGCAAAGGGTTGGTGAAAATGACATGCCAAAGCATTGGTGGAAATGAAATGTCAAAGCATTGGTGTAAATGGCATGCTTTGGATCCAAAAATTAATAGCATCTTTTGGGGTTCACGCTCGTATAAAATTCATCGATGAAGATGCTAAAAAGATGACATGCCAGATCACTTTCATCCACTTTTGGTAAAATAACAAATATTTCACACTTGTATAAAGGAGAAGTTTTATTGACAAATTAAAAAAAAATAAGAACAAACGGTAATCAAACGGTAATGGGACTCCAAATTTTTGTAATTGATCGTAGTTTAATACAAAAAAAAATCAAGAAAACCGAAGAGTACAATCATTGTTAAAAATTAATTTAAATAATAAGATGCGAAAATTGCATCCAAGCCCACTGTAAAATTGTTTGTATTTTTTACGAAAAAAACAACAACAACCAAACATACAAAAAAGATTTGTTCCAATTTGGCCAATATTAAAGAAGTTATGAGTATTCCTTTGCATATAGTTTTTAGTAAAAAGAGAAATCTGAAAATATACTAAAATGTTTTACTGATGAGCAGCATCACCACAGCAAAAAATAAAGGAAATCAAAATCTTATTTTGAAAAAGTGTCCGATTTCACTCAGAAGTCCCCACATATATCTCTTCAATATAAAGTCCCAACATTCTAGATGTTGATTTGCATATTAGCCTGAACAAAAAGTACTTGCGTATAAGGGGGAAATATCAAAAATTCTTATAGAGCTGATTCCACACTTAAGATTTCACATTAGGCATACGCAGAACTTTCAAAATTGACACAACTAAAAACATTCTTTCATTGTACATTTGATAACGTAAAATAACAATTTGTGGATGTTTTATCAAATTGGTTTCAAAATCGAGTTTATTGCATTTGAAAATCCACTGTGATAAATTTTCTCAATAAGAAAAATGGGGCCAGTTCATAGCTTTTTATTGAACCACTACCGCTTAGAAGCAAAAATGACCACATTTTCAGAAAATAGAAGTGTGATAAAGGAATATATTTTATCATAAATATCAATAGAGCCATTCTGAGAAAAATAAATGATCGATAAATGCCATAAAGAAACGGTCAAAAAGTAACATTATCATGTCCAAATTGAACCATTATTTATTGGCGTATGTAGTGGCGTTAATATGATTGGGGGAGCCATCGCAAATTTCTTAACAATACTTGCAATTTTCAATATAGTGTTAGATAAAATTATAAAACAATACGAATAATATTCTTATACACTGTTTCGCATTGAGTCTATTATTTCATTTTTTCGCAATTTTGTTATAAGATTTTTATCTTGAGCCCACTCTATTGTATCGTAGGCTTATTGGTATTTTTTGACATAAACACTTTGTTAATCTAAATTCCAAATGCAATTATGACCATGTATTAATAAAGATAAACAATTAACAATTTATGGGTATTACCACCACCAAGTTTTATCGTTGTTTTATCTAAACAAACAACAGTTTAACTCGACCCAAACGATGGTCAACTGGTTATTTTAAATTCTTAATCAGTTATCGTAATTTTATGAGAACCTGTGTTAAGTATTTATATGTCATATAGTACGATATAACGTAACTTGTTATAATTTAAACAACACTGCAGATTAGATTAACTTCATAAGTTTAAAAGTATACAATGGGTGGTATGATTATGGATTTTGATAAATAAAAGAAAGAACAATTAGTATAACGCAATAATTTGGATATATTTCTATGCAAGTTGGACAAAGGTAAGTTGTTTATTGGTGATAAAAAATATACACATATACACTCGCCATAGAATTTATACACAATTTCGAAGAGAACCTTGAATAAAAGTAGTATTATGTTATAGCATGATGTGATCAGGTATATGATTCTATACATTATTAAATATATATTGCTAACATTGAGTTTTACTGGATAGATTGAAACGAAAACATTTTTTAATCGCTAGGAAGAATTCCGGCCGTGAACTTTTCCTGTAACGAATTACCCAATTACAGTCATGTTTAGAGGTTTCCCCCGCACAGACGCATCACGAAAGATTTCCATGATTTAGAATGTTGTCTAAAGGTTCAACGATGACAGACAAGGATCAGGAATCAGGCCTAAATAACATTCACATCGAAAATGTCCGTCATGCAGTATCACGTTTCACGTCGCACAGTGTTGCCGCAGTGGACAAAATTTGCAAAATTTTATGTTATGTTAGGGGTGTCTTTTTACTTACTAAATGTTGCTGAAACATTTTTTCAGCAACTTTTCCTTTATTCAACTGTCAAAATTTGCAACATTAGTAATAATTATTACAAATTATCACGTAAAAAGACACATCTATTAACATGTTAGAAAATTAGTCGACCTTTAAAGTAACTATTTCCGAAAATTGTGTTGATAGTATTAAAAGTTTTGGATAGGGATTTAATGGGTGGGCTATAAATATAGAATTTTAGTACAATAAGTTGACATTAACTGGACATGGGTAAAGTACCGTTATCAAGAATTAAAATTTTAAATTTTATAAAAAATATAAATTCTTAATATTTTGTAGAGTAGATATTTTGATTGCCACTTTGGCTCTTGATTTCCGTTAATTGGACATCTCTTCCGAAGCGAAATATGCTCATCCTTGCAACCTTCTGAGATATATTTTGATCGAATAGTCTTCAAATTTAAAATGGGATATTTTCTTAGACCCCTGAGTAGTTTCACCGATTTTCACAAAAATCGGTTCAGATTTGGATATAGCCCCCATATATATCTTCCCCCGATTTTGCTATAATTCGCTAATTGTTTGATGAATTGCCTTGAAATTTAACATGGGATGTTTCCTCAGGCCCCTGTTCAGTTTTACCGTTGACCTAGGTTGATGAATGTTTGAACTAGTACTAATGAGAGCACAGGAATGACAAATATCAAGTTTGGTCCATATCGGTTCAGGTTGGAATATGGCTTCCGTATTTAATTTCGTCCGATGTCACTAAATTACGAATAATTACGTCACAATTTCCTAATTTAATCAATATCTCACATACAGTGCGTGTTTAGTGCATAGAATACATAAAATCGAGCGAAAATATATACGAGAGCTATATCCAAATCTAAACCGATTTCTGTCAAAATCGGTAAAATGAAAAATGGGTCTAGAAAACATCCAATGTTAAATTTGAAGGCTATTTTTCAAAAAATTACCGATATACTGCAAAATCGGCGAAAGATATACATATATGGAGGCTATATCCAACTCTGTACTGATTTTGGCGAAATCAAATCAAAATCGGTAAAACTGAACACGGGCCTGAGGAAACATCCCATGTTAAATTTGAAGGCTATTCATCAAAAATTGAGCGATTTATAGCAAAATCGGGGAAAGATATATGTGGGAGCTATATCCAAATCTGAACCGATTTTTGTGAAAATTGGTGTAGGTATTCAGGAGCCTAAGAAAATAACACATACTAAATTCGATCAAAATAGACTGAGTTATAGCAAAATCGGGGAAAGATATATGTATATGGGGGCTATATCCAAATCTGGACCGATTTTTGTGAAAATAAGTAACGCAACTCAGGGGCCTAAGATAATAACACGTAGTAAATATCAAGGTTATTCGATGAAAAAAGACTAAGTTATAGCAAAATCGAGGAAAGATATACATGGGGACTATATCTAAATCTTGACCGATTTTTGTGAGAATCAGTTAACCTACTTAGAGGTCTAAGAAAATAACACATGGTAAATTTTAGGCTATTCGATCAAAATTGACAGAGTTATAGCAAAATCTGGGAAAGATATATATGGGGGCTATAAACAAATCTGGACCGATTTTTGTGAAAATCAATAAACCTTTTCAGGGGCCTAAGAAAATAACACAAATAAATTTGAAGGCTATTCGATCAAAATTGACTTAGTTTTAGCAAAATCGGGGAAAGATATATAGGGTGTTTTTTTAAGCTAGATAGAACTTTAAATTGTAAAAAGTAACACAAAAAATTAAATTTTGTTTTATTTGTTTCAGTATACTCTGACAAATCATCATGAGTAGACCCACGCTTGAGCAACGCTAAGAAAATATCCAAATTTACTTTGAAAATCAGTCGTCGATTCGCGCAACTTATAGACGACTTTTATCTCAAAATTGTGTTAAGCGATGAGGCGCATTTTTAGCTTAACGGGTTTGTTAATAAGCAAAATTGCCGCATATGGAGTGAGACCAATCCACAAGAGACCCTACAGACTCCATTACATCCAGAAAAATGCACCGTATGGTGCGGTTTTCACGCTGGTGGCATCATCGGACCTTATTTCTTCAAAAATGAGGCCGGAGCTCGCGTTACGGTCAATGGAGATCGTTACCGCACCATGATCAATGATTTTTTGTTAGAAAATATGGATGACATTGATCCGGAGGATATGTGGTTTCAACAGGATGGCGCTACGTGTCATACGGCGAACGCAACCATCGACTTATTGAAATCAAAATTTGGCGATAAGTTGATTTCGAGAAGTGGACCTGTCAATTGGCCTCCAAGGTCGTGCGATTTGACACCTCTCGATTATTTCCTGTGGGGCTACGTGAAGTCACTGGTTTATGCTGATAAACCAGCAACAATTGATGCCTTGGAGGCCAGCATTGTTCGTGTTATTCGTGACATACGGCCAGCAGTGCTTGAAAAACTGGCCAAAAATTGGACGTCCAGAATGCACTTCGTCAAGAACAGCCGCGGTGCCCATATGCCCGAAATCATTTTCAAATGTTATTGTCAGGTATTGATCTTTCGAATAAAAAAAAATTTTGATTACGATTTAATTTTTTGTGTTATTTTTTACAATTTCAAGTTCTATCGGGCTTAAAAAACACCCTTTATATGGGGGCTATATCCAAATCTGAAACGATTTTTTGTGAAAATCAGTAAACCAACTCAGGGGCCTAAGAAAATAACACATAATAAAGTTGAAGGCTTACTTACTTACTTAGCTGGCCCATTGCAGAACGTTTGTTCTATAAGCCGAACTAAGAAGATATCTCCATTCCTCTCTATTTGTTGCTTCGCACTCTGGAATACCGCGCCTTTTCATCTCATCATCCACTTGTTTGCGCCATCTATTCCTTGGCCTACCAATTCTGCGTGCACCGCCAAGCGGTCCGTAATTATACACCTTTTTATCGGGTTCATAATCGCTCATTCTTATGATATGGCCTAGCCAACGCAATCGCTGCATCTCGATACGTTTAACAATATTGATGTCGTTGTATAGCAGATACAGCTCGTGGTTCATGCGACGTCGGTATTCACCGTCAACGCAGATTGGTCCGTAGATCTTTCGAAGAATTTTTCTCTCAAACACACCAAGCACTGCCATGTCTGCTTGCGCAAGTACTCAGGCTTCGGAGCCATACATCAGCACTGGTAGTATCAGTGTTTTGTAGAGCGTTATTTTTGTTTGACGAGATGTGGGTTTGTTTTTAAACTGCTTACTTAAACCAAAGTAGCATCTGTTGGTCAATACAATTCTTATTTTTATTTCACAACTGATGTCGTTTGTTGTGTTTACGGCGGTGCCGAGGTATACGAAGTCTCTTACTACCTCAAAATTATAGGAACCAACTTCAACAGTTGGTCCGATCTCAATGGACGCATTGCGCGTCGACACCATCAACTTGTTTCTCACCGTTTACCGCCAAACCTACTTTAGCAGATTTTCCTTCGACCTTCATAAAGGTATCTGTTACTTCTATTACTGATCGTCCCATGATGTCTATATCATCAGCATAAGCAAGTAACATGTGGCTATTGGTGTAGATTTTGTCACTTCTTTTGACGTTTGCCTCTCCTATAACCTTTTCCAGCAGGATGTTGAAGAGATCATAGGAAAGGCTGTCTCCTTGCCTGAAACCACTTTTGGTACAAAACTCTTCGAAGAGGTTCATTCCTATTTTAACTGAGGATCTCGTGTCAGTTAAAGTCACTTTACAAAGCCGAATGAGCTTTGCAGGGATACCAAATTCAGACATGGCTTGGAATACCTTTGAACGCAGCGGGATGTCGAAGGCTGCTTTATAATCGACAAAAAGGTTGTAGGTGTCGAATCACTTGGGTCTTCTCCAAGCCTTTCCGCAGGGTAAATATCTGGTCAATGGTGGACTCGCCAGGTCTAAAGTCGCATTGGCATGGTCCAATTATTTCGTTGACCATGGGCTTTAGTCGTTCTCAACAATATCCCTGACACTATCTTGGAGCATAAAGTTGTATCTCCTTTCTTATGGACGGGACACATGATGCTCAGGTTCCAATCGTCGGGTACGCGTTCTTCCAGATGGAGCTAACTAGCTGATGCATACACCTTATCAGCGTGTCGCCTCCGGTTTTAAACAGCTCGGCTGGTAGGCCATCAGCTCCTGCTGACTTATTATTCTTCAGCCTCATCTTGGCCGGGTGGTATACATTCAATGCCATCTTCAGGGATTGGATCTGTGGTATCTTCGTCGTCTTCGCTGGATACCAACAGGTTTGAAAAATGCTCTTTCCATATCCTGAGCACACTGTCTGTATCAGTTACCAAATTACCTTGCTGGTCTCTACAGGAGGATGTGCCTGTACCAAAGCCATCAGTTTGATGCTTGACTCTTTGGTAGAACTTTTTGACTTCATTCTGGCTCCTGTACATCTCGATTTTTTCACACTCCCGCTTTTCCATCTCTCTCTTTTTTCTGCGGAAAAAACGTTTCTCCTCTCTCCTTTTCTCCCTGTATCTCTCTCGTGCGCTAAGCGTTGCTTCGGATTGTAAAGTAGCCCTATATGCCGCATTTTTCTCTTCGGTGGCAGCACGACACTCCTGGTATGATTCCTAGGTGGAGGTCTCTGGTATCCAAGTATGGATTTTGCGGCTGTTTGCATGGAGTGGGCAATACTTTGCCATTGCGTTGATATGTTATCGGGATGAGGAGTGCTATGATTAAGCAATTGGCCTAGTTGAGTGGAATATGCTGTGGCTATCTGTTGTGCATGCAGCTTACAGATGTCTAACATTCGTGTTTTGTCTGTTCGTACCATAGACTAATAAAAGAATAGACAGAGAAATTGTAGTGTGCTTTTTTTTTGTAGATGGCGCCCATCCATTCAATATGCTCATGATATCCTGAAGTTGTCACTCAAATATGTCGTGTAGTAGCTCCATAGACAAAATAATCTATAGATAGAGAATTTTAATGTGTTTATTTTTTATAGATGTTGCCCTTCCTCTCAATATATTCTCGATATGCTATGGTTTTCACTCAAATATGTCGTGTAGTAGCTCAATGTTAAAAAAATACCACTAACGCCATCTAACCATTACAGAGCATTCTAAGTAACATGCTGAGAACAATTCTTCGTATACACCTTCATTAGTCTATGGTTCGTACTTTGTTTGCTACGTTTAAGCGGGTGCGTGCCTTTGCTGCAACAATGTAGTGGTCCGAATCAATGTTTGCGCCTCGGAACGATCGTACATCCAACACGCTCGATGAATGTCTTCCATCTATCACAACATGATCAATTTGATTTCTTGTTTTCTGATCTGGAGACAGCCAGGTGCCCTTATGAATATCGAGATGATTAAATCTGGTACTGCTAACTACCATGTTTTTTGCAGCTGCAAAGTCTATCAGCCTCATACCATTGTCAGATGTTTCACTGTGGAGACTGAATTTCCCGACTGTTGGGCCAAAGATATTCTCCTTTCCAATTTTGACATTAAAATCGCCTAGAATGATTTTAATGTCATGGGCAGGGCAACGGTCATATGTTTCTTCTAAGCGCTCGTAAAATATATCTTTGGTCTCTTCGTCCTTTTCTTCAGTGGGAGCATGAGCGCAAATAAAGCTGATGTTGAAGAATTTAGCTTTTATTCGAATTGTAGCGAGTCTTTCATTCACTGGGGTGAAGCTGGATACCAGATGTTTTAGTCTCCGACTAACTACAAATCCGCAACCAAACTCATACTTTACGTCATGGCGGCTATAATACAGCGCGTCACCTTTAGGTGTTGTTGTGACGCCTTTCCCAATCCATCGTATTTCCTGTATGGCAGTAATATCGGCCTTGTACTTTACAGATACGTCTGCCAATGCGAAGACTGCACCTTCTCTATAAAGAGTGCGAACATTGCAGGTGCAGATTCGCAGATCATGGTCCTTAAAACGTTTGCGGGGTTCGTCAACTTTAGAGGGGTTTGTTTTTCTTTTCTCTCGTTTTTTCATAGTAGGCTGTTTTTTCTAGGGGAGGGTTACTAAACCGATGTCCAAACCCAAGTTTTTAACGTTCTTATGGGTGAACGCGCGGCACGTGTTAGCTCACTACCTTTAACGGGTGTTAAAGGCAGTTCCCCAGGTGACACCACGGGGAGGTCAGTGCCCACTCCTCTCTCTACCCATAAAAAATATGTTCGAACATAAAAAATATGTTGGTACCCAAACAAATAAAATTGAGATATGTTAAAAAATGTTTCAAACATATAGGATCCAAACATATATTTGTTTGCAATCAGTCCCAAACAAATATTTGTTTGGATCCAAACATATTTGTATACATATTTTGCTGCGTGTATAGGTTTTTGTCATTTTCGAACTGAGATAGCAGAGATTGCTTTGGAATTGTGTTTAGTCAGTGGATAGAAAGAACAACGTTTAGCTTTTTCTTCCTTCTGATGTGGATGTAAACTTGGATCTTAGAATCTCAATGGGTAGAAAGCCTCCACACAAAAAATTATCAGTATAAATTGATTATCATCAGATATTATTCTCCTCCAAGGAATTACACTTAACGTAGGGAAAAAGCTTAGTAGTTGCTAATTGCTCATATTTACATCAACTCAGTGGTGGTGGAGGGTATAAAAGTTCGGCCCGGTCGAAGTTAACGCCGTTCTTACTAGTTACTAAATCGATTACTCCATATTTTCTGAAACATATTTTTTATCCAAATCATTATCATTACCTTTTGAGCGTATCAGAGTATAGCAACAAGGCTAAAGGTATAAATAAGCCTTCTCAACTGTTGGCCTATTCATTAATAACGGTTGTTGCCATACAGTTGGCACGATTTTGAACTTTGGAGTAATAGATTTTGGATAAATGTTTATGGCTACAACTTTTCACTTTTATCATAATTCTCTTTGATAAAGAAAAACCATCGCTTTGGACTTTAGCTTTTTTAATTCAGTTCACTTTTGTTTTGATATCAAAATATCGATTTGACATGTGTTTATGTGCACATGTATTTGTGTGTATTAATGACATCACATTGCCTAATGTCACAATTTCACAATGAATTCGAAGACATGCAAATGCCAACATTTGAAAATTAAGGAAGGTTCCGTTGTTGTTTGCATGTGACTACGTGAGGATTAAGGAATGTCGCTGCCAATGTAAATACATATCATCTAAGTGCGAATTAAGGAAAATCTATGTTCGGTATGTGGATTTACAGTCACGAATATTATTTGACGCCAAATTAAATCCATGAAAGCTAGAAACTAACCGAGATACATTTATTGATTAATAGTTCTTGTCTACCCGAATGACCTTTGAAAACAAAGAGAATTATTTCTATATACGTACGTACATATGTATTTACACACATACATACATACATATGTATGTAAATAATTTAATTAATGGCGAGAATTGTTGATATTTGAATTCTGAATTAGTTTATGTTTTGTATTTGTGGAATTACTTATTACAGCTGTTTGCTTAGTCTGGGTAAATGTAATATGTACAATCATACCCTAAATATACGGATAAAGGATGTTTAAACCGATAACATACTTGAGACAAACACGAGAGAATTAGATATTTTTGTTCTTGTAAATAAACTGTTACAAAATCGAAACTAGGATAACTGATACCGGTCAGATACTTTTCGATTTTTTTCTCAAAAAATATTTTCTGTAGGAGGAATTAATGAATGTCTAAAATAACGTTTATTCAACTTAAATATGGAAAAAGGATAAACCCCTTTGAAATTATATTTTTATAAACAATTTTATTTTTTCTTATAACTTTCACTAAACGCAGCCTCACGTTGGAACAAAATGAGACATGGAACATAGAAATCGAAGAATACCTTCCATTTTTTATGGAAGAAGAGAGTTTTATTTAATTGAATGAATCGAGCTTTCCGTTTTTGTTTACAATTAAGTGAAGATATTTCGTTTTTAATCGAAAATGTTGACGATTTTTTATGATGCTCAAAACTTAGGAAAGTTAGTGAGAAATCTGAATGATATGTTATATTTATGGCTGTGGTAGGAAACTAACAAACTGTGTTAAATTTATACTGATTTTCGGTTTCTTTTAAGATAGCTACTCCGTCTACATTGTTTTTAATTTCTTATTCTTTACAGGTACCACATTCATGAGCGGTACAAAACTAAAGCAGATTTTACATCTAAAATGTTTTATAAAACATGCGTCATTTAAGTTGCCAACTTCATAGAAGACTGTCAAATAAATGACGTAAATTCCCAAATGCATGTTTTAGGTGCTAGTGTAAAATGAGTTTAACATAACTTCGGGAAAAGTACGAACGGTGTAGAAAAATAAACAAAACGTTGATTCATTGAAGGAACTGTTTATCATCGTCAAAGTAAAAGTCAAATTGATGTGCAAAGAGGAAAGAACCTCTATAAACGTGCTTATTGAGAGCAAAGGTTTTTGTTGTTGTAGCATCATACACGGAGAAAAAAGGCCTTTATAACATATGTCCCAAACATATTTTGCAGCAAAAATACATATATTTGTTTGCAATCAGTCCCAAATACAACATAGGTTTCGGTCCTGCAAACAAATACATGCTTGGATGCAAACATATTATATGTTTGGGTGCAAACAAATACAAACCCAAAAGCCACATAAAAACAAACACATGCACCAGTTGGCGCTTACTGTGAACAAGGGAGCGTAAATTTCAATGTAAAGCTAATTGAAGTGTAAGCTCACTTGCTCTCGGTAAGCGCTCTCTGGCTATCTCTCTCTGTGTATATGAACACACATTTATTAATGGTGGTGGTTTATTGAAAGGCAAAAGCAACAACAGACACATAGGTACATAAAAATTCCAAAGAAATACATAACAGACTTTAATTAAAGAAAAACTGAATGAAATAATTTATAATATAAAAAGAAAAACATCGTCGAATGCTTCTCTTTAGTTTTGAAATAAAACACATTTTCCTCAAAGTTGAAATCATCAACGGGAAATCGGCATCTGTTCAAATGATTATATAATTTAATAAATATTCAGCTCGAGGTCATGTAACATAAAAACAAAATTTTTGTTTTTTATTTTGCCTATATTTTGATCGTAATCCACGATCTTCATCAGGGCCTTTGATTTTGAAAATAAAACAATAACAAAAATTGTATATAAATATATTAGCAAAAACTTTTTCACATTAGAATAATTACGTTGTCTAATGTGAAAAAGTTTTTGCTAATATATTTATATACAATTTTCCTGATGATGATCGTAGATTACGATCGAAATATAGGCAATATAAAAATCTGAAAACTTAAAAAATGTTGTTTTTATTTTACATGACCTCGAGCCGAATAAAGTTATAAAAAGATGAAAAATAGTCCAAAGGTCAACAATAACTATTACAAGAATTTAATAAATATGTGTATATGGATGTACCATATTTCAAATATACATATGTATGTAATTACCAATATCAAATGAGATTTCTTCCTTCACCAATAAAATATTTCCATTTACCTTTTTGATTCAATTATAAAATTAATATTTCGAACACAAACGTGTTCACATTGACCACAGCCATTGTCAATTCTCGAAACTGTTGACGCCATTGACAACGCGGTGCTCATTTCGACCACAAACATTGTTGATACACTATCGATAACGGATCAGTTTGACCATGTGTGGTGTCATTTTTTCTCTGGCACGGTGCTCTTGAATCAAATTTAAAAGGAAGGTGCTTACACCTGGGAAGTTTTGGCGGATTCTGAAACTACAATGTTCATAGATGAGAAAAATAAAAAAACTAAAAAATCGCCGGAGCGCTTTTTACATAAATCGCGATTCAAGTTGACATTTTTAGGGGTTGTTTAGGTTTTCACGATTTTGCAAGTCCAATCGAAATGGTGCTAAAGAAAATGTTGTAGCTGTGAAAATTCTCTACAGGATTGATGTTTATGATTTGTTCTCAGGCTGTACCATTTTTGAGATCAAGAAGCTCAGTTTACATTTTTAGGTTTTTTTGTTCGGGTTTCACGATTTTGCTTGAATACGGCAAGTCTTATTGGCATGGGACCTGAGAAAATCTTATAGCTGTGAAAATTCTCTACAAGACTGGCTTATGTAATTTTTCCTAGGTTGTACCATTTTGTTAGATATATAAGTTTAAATGGGGAAATTGCAGTCATGACATTGTTTTATAAGGAGACGATACAGTTAATGCATTGTCCCAATTTCAACTTCTATATCTCAAAAGTTGTAAAACCTACGAAAATATCATAAGGGCAATCTAGTAAAGAATTTTGATAGCTACAACATTTTCTTTATTCCCATTTTGATAGGACTTGCGGTTTCCAAGCAAAATCGCAAAAACCTAAACAGCCCCTAAAAATGTCAACTTGAATCGCGATTTATTTAAAAAGCGCTCCGGCGATTTTTTTTAGTTTTTTTTATTTTTCTCATCTATGAACATTGTAGTTTCAGAATCCGCAAAAACTTCACAGGTCTAAGCACCTTCCATTTAAATTTGATTGAAGGGCACCGTGCTGGGTGTTGGAAGTGCGATGGAACGGACAAAGCGTTTATGCAACACCAAAATATGAGAGCACAGATTTATAGATGCCATGAAATTGAAATGATCTTCTATAAGTATAAACAGGTAAGGACGGCGTTAAGTTCGGCCGGGCCAAATTTTTATACCCTCCACTACGAACTGTATTGAAGTGAATAGGAACACTTAGTTTCCTTTTGTTTATAAAAGTACTAAATTCTTCCTCTTTCTACTTTCCCTCAAAGGAGCTCATATGGAGGGTCATCGTAGTTATTTCCAAAACATGGACGAATATTTACAATTTTCGAATTTAGCTTTTGAACGCCTGGCAACACACAATATTAAATTTCTGCAATCTCGGTTCCCCGATTTAAATTGTTTTTTGAGAGTAAGTTTTCTATTTTTTCCGAGCACAAAATTCTACAATCAAAACGTGGACCTATGCTGTCTGACTTTTTTCAAGGGGTGTTTTGTACCTGTAAAAATATGTTCTACCTCCAGCGAAGACTAAATACCAAATTTGAGTTATTAGGCTGAATAATGTGGCTAAAACTTTCAAAATAACGAAAATCAAGTGTACACACAATATTCAATTTCTGCAATTTCGGTTCCCAGATTTGAATTGTTTTTTGAATGTAAGTTTTCTATTTTTTCGGAACACAAAATTCTACAACAAATACTGCAAAAAATGTGACTAAGATTTTCAAAAAAAATTTGTAGCAAAACGTGGACCTGTTCCGTCTGACTTTTTGCAAGGGTGTTTTGTACCTGCAAAAATGTGTTCTACCTCCAGCGAAGACTAAATACCAAATTTCAGTTATTACGGTTAAATAATGTAGCCAAAACTTTCAAAATAACGAAAATCGGGGGTATGGTTCTATAGGGACAATATGAAGACGTAGGTAGGCATATACCGACAAATTTCTGGTGGAAAATTTTATACCCCCAACTAAGACGAAATAAAAAAATTTCAGAAATTTGGACGGAAGTTTGAGCCAAAATCTTCAAAATGCAGAAAATTGGGAGGGACCGTTCGAAGAGGGCTATATGAAGACACGGACAATTTTAGGTGGAAGATTGTGTACCACCATCGAAGACTAAATATTAATTTTAGCCGTTTCGATGGTATATTGAGAGCACTACCTTCAAAATTCTTAAAAATGTGAGGTACCGTTCTACCGGCGCTATGTGAAGGCGTGGACCTATACCGACGAATTTCCGATGGAAAGCTGTATACCTTCAACGAACAATAAATACCAAATGTCAGCCATTTCAGTGTGATATTGTAGCAAAACCCTTCAAAATACCGAAAATCGGGAGGTACCGTGCTATGGGGGCTATATAAACGGCCGGACCTATACCGACAAATTTCAGGTAGAAAGTTGCATACCCCTGACGAAGACTAAATACCAATTTATAGCCATGTAGGTGTGATAATGAGGATAAAATTCTCAAAATAACGAAAATCGGAGGTAACGTTCTATGGGATTATATGTAATGTTTACCGATATTTCAACAGAGGGACGGACCTGATTATATCAGCTTAAACTTTTACGCTGATCAAGAATATATATACTTTATAGGGTCTTCGGCGAATATTTCGATGTGTCACAAACGGAATGACAAATTCAATTATACCCTCCATATTATGGTGGAGGGTGTAAAAAGAGGAGTCTATTTGGAGACCTGCTGAATTTCTATGAGAAGAGCTATTCAGACTTCGAGTCATCTATGAGAAGTATAATCTTGCCTCTTTGAAAAAAAAAAATAAAAAGTATCTCTCGCCTTGGACGACATTGATGTACCCTCAGCCTGGGTGAACTAAAACTTTCATATATGGACAAATCGAATACCGACTACAAATCGAAAATCTTTTTTCCCATAAATATTGGGGGCTTTTTCGAACGTATGCACTAACATACGTAAATATCGAAAATTTTCGGGTATTTATCGAGAGGATTGTAGATGTTCCAAATATGGTTAACTTTTTCTAATAAATTTGATTTGGATTAAATCACTTGCAAAAAATCTTTGATCATTCAGCTCAACTCCAAAAAGAAAATTAATAAACATTACGACCATTATTTTCGCCCTTAAAGACAAAATTTAAAAAAAAAAAAATAAAAAAATTTGAGTCAGGCTGGGATTTGAAGTCACTTCCTCGAAAAATATATGAAATTGTTATTAAGACGTGTTGGCCTTGAAAGCCAAACTCATAACTTCCGAAGGCTGCGCTGAAAAGCGTTTGTCATGGAAGCCATGTAGATTGAAACGGGAAAATCTCCGTCGCAACAAGAATCACATTGCATTTGAAAAATCAAAGTTCGATGGCAAACCAGAGTAACTCCCTCCGGGAGTTATTATGTCCATAATGTTAGCGAAAAATACTGAAATTTTGGGGGAAGGTACCCCAAGAAGTGGAGCGTTATCGCCTATCTTGGTATTTAAACCCAGTTTGCACAAAATATTGCGAGATCCCCAGTTGGGAACAAATCGGTTGATCCGTTCGAAAGTTATCGTGCTCTCTAGCCACTACACATGGTGTCCATAGGCGTTTTTACAGCTTTCGGCCCAATTTCTACGCAAGTATGGACTTGCCACGGAAAAAATGTCTGACGTCGTAAAAGGGGCCGTGAGGACGAACTGTTGGAAAAAAATTCAAAACTATTCGAGTGCTGGTCTTAAACTGCACTTGTCCGACAAAGTTTGAAATTTCGTGTGGAAAGTACCTGAAGGATCGTACCGAGACTGATCAATGTCTAGTAAAAATATAACGATGTGCAAAGTATGTACCAAACCGGTTAGTTCATTCGAAAGTTATCTTGTGCCCGGATTTAACGAAAACTTTTGAACTTTTGTGGGGGATGTACGATACCATTACCATCTTCGAACTTAAACTAATTCTGCACAAAATATTACAAATTTATGCATTCTTGAGTTATCGTTCGCTCCAGTCAGTCAGAAGGACATGGCTAAATAGACTCCAAATTGTCTAAAACGGATGTCTTGCAAACATACTTGAAGTCTTAAAACATTCCTTTAATTCCGACTGGAACATAGGTGCATCACAAATGATTTCCATCTATCTGTGTATGTCCATAGCAATATTTTTCATCTCACTCCATGTTATTCGACCATTTTTTAATTCAGAATCTACTTTGTGAATTGTATTCGTTTAGTTGTTTGGTTAAGTCAGCTGAAGATTTTCTTATGGTATGACCAAGCTATCTGTCTTTCTTTTGCTTAATTTCTGCTTCCAATGGTTGTTGATTTGACATATTCCACAAAGCATCGTTGGTTATGGTGTTGGGCCAGTAAATACCATGTATGCGTAGCAGACACCTATTCGTAAATGCTTGCATGGTTGGTGTTTTTGCTATGTATTCTCATCGATTTTGTTTTTTCTATATTGATCTATATTGATCTGTCGACAAGATTTTGAAGTTTTGAAGACATGTCGGAGAATCGGTGTGACAGAAGACAAATGTCATCTGCATAGTCAAGATCATTTAAATTTCCTTGGAGGCCTATTGTTACTCCACATTGCTCTGTCATAGCTCTTCTCATAATAACATCAAGAACTATGTTAAATAGAAGCGGCCATAGGACACAACCTTGTCTTACTCCAACATTAACTTTTAATTCTTCACTTACGAGGCCTTCATGAGAGATTCGCAAAGTGCTTCTTTGTATAGCTCTATGATAAGGTTAATTATTTCCTGGGGCGCACCTTTACATTCCAATGCATTCCAGATAGCGTTGTGATGAATTGTGACGAACGCTCGTTTAAAGTCCACAAATATTAGATACAGTTGAGAGCGCCACTCAGCAGACTGTTCCACGACCACTCAAATGCTGTTAATGTGGTCTACACATGATTTGTTCGGACTAAATCCTGCTTGCTCTCGTCTCAGTTGGGGTTCAAAAATTGTTGATATGGGTTTATGAAGAATAAGTGCAACGATTTTATTCAACATATTTAGCAGCGCTATTCCTCTCCAGTTGCTAACATTTTGAAGATCACCTTTTTGGGCAACTTTATGACTAATCCCTCTTTTAGCTGTTTCGGCAAGTGCTCCTTTGATTAATTGTTGGATATATCAATATATATATATATATATATATATATATATATCAATTTTTAAAATTTCAGGAGGTTTGCCGTCTGGCCTGTCGGTTTCCCACTTATTAGTTGCTGATAAGCTTCCGATATTTCGGCAGTTGTTGGAGCTAGAACATTAATATCTTCTCTGATGTTGTTTATGTGCTGTTTGCATCACAGTCACATATATTTATACTTCTATTTATACTTCTATTCTGTAACCCTTTGTACTTTTCCCAGATTTTCAACTGCTTGACCTTGTCGCACGTAAGGACACCATCTTCGGTTTTGAGGGGCTTTGCGCTGCTTTTGTTATTTCCTGTAATTTGTTTTGTTATTCTGTATAGGTCTTTCAATCTTCCTGTCTCACTAGCTTCTTCTGCAAGGCTTTGAATCCAGTTCCTCTTAACTCTCCTGGCACTTATTTTTTACTTTCTTATCTTCAGAACTGTATTGTCTTTTTTTCTTCTTTCCGATTGGGAGAATTGGCCTTGTTGATTTCAGCTTTCAACAGTTTTCTCCTTTCAATGTGTTCCCATGTTGTGTCTGAAATCAATGGTTTATTATTTTTTTTGTGTAGCCAATTTCATTAATTGCTGCTTCCGTGAATGCAGATGTTATCTTTTTGAGATACTATTCAATTTCCTCATACTCTGGGAGGATGTTGATTTTTTCCTTCAGTTTGTTTGTGAAGTTTTTGCAGATATCATGATTTTTAAGTTGTGTGATGTCTAATGATCTTCTTACACCTTTATTGGTGCGAATAACAGTTTGATGTTTTAATCGACTATCAGCTACAATCAGGTGATGATCGCTCCTCTCTTGTTTCTCACATCTACCAAAGATCCTCTCCACATCCTGCTAATCGCAATATGGTCTATTTGATTTTCGGTAAGCCGATCGGGAGAAACCCATGATACCTTCTGAATTTGTTTGTGCGGGAAAAGTGTTCCGCCTAATACAAAATTAATGTTGTCACATACTTCATGTAACAGCTCTCCATTTTCGGATAGGTGACCAATACCATATTTGCCCATAACATTCTCTCGGTTGTAATTGTCGCTCCCAACCTGTGCATTGAAATCACCCATTAAAATTTTGATGTCGCCGTGATTGATGTTGTTAAGCACATTAGAGAGTTCGCTATAAAAACGTGATTTGCATTCCATGTCGGCGAGTTCGGTGGGTGCATAACATTGAATGCATGATATGGGCCTTGCGTTTTTATTCTGACCACAATTATTCCATCTGTGTGTGGTTTCCATTCAATTAGAGTCCCGCTAGCTCGGGATTGGTCGGGGGGTTTTCCCGAATACACAAATTTTGATCCACCGATAGTGTCGATTTCCCCACTATCCGGCAATCTCACTTCGCTAGCACCCAGTATCACCATTTTGTAGTTCATGAGTTCTTTCTCTAACTGCGACAGCTTTGATGGTTCTAACATAGTGCGTACATAGTTCATTCCATTGGTCGTCATCGAGGAGTAATCCGTGTAGATTCGGATGGGTAGATGATTGGTCTAAGGCATCCTAGGCTGGTGATGGGGCTGCCAGCTTTGCCATCAGCCCGACGAACTCTGCTCGTATTAGCTTTCACTACATAACTATGAAGTGGTCCCAAGGGAGTACCACGCGGAGGCCATTGCTTCTGCAATGGGGCCAAATTGTTGATCTACGAGTCGACTTGACTTGATTTAAAATTACATTATGGTGTACTACGAAAAAAGATATTCATCTTCTGAAGACCATTTGAACCACTATTTCATGAGTATCCCTGCTATTAGAGACCTATTTGACTTTTTTCTGAGAAATCCTACGTGCTCTATGAAAAATCATGATGTTCACCAATTAGAACTTTTCATCACTGTGAAGCTCATGACCATGTTGAGAGGTGTTGTTCGGCATAGTCCAATTTAATAATTCGTATCTCCTTGCATTTGTATTGTTTAATGCCATATTCGATCACGTGCTTTAGTATTCAGTTCGTTTCGTTGTAAATTCCTTTTATCTTTAATACATGAATGCAGTTGTTTACTGTTAGATATTTTGTATATAACATAATAATCGGTTTACTCTTCTTAATAATTTTTTATGATCATCTTTCTTAATTGCTCGATATTTTGTTAATTCTTTGGAATTAAACCGACTACCGGTCTTGATCATGAACAGAAAGATACAACTTCCTCTCTTACGTACAAATTGTATGTATGTGCGTACCACCATCTAATCTATCAACTGGATTTAATTCAATAAAATCTTTTATTGAACAAAAGATACACAGAGACATGTTGTTCATCTTTTTTTCTTTCTTACTAGACCACATTTAAAATGGGGGAGAAAGAAGAAAAAATAATCTTTAATTCGGCTAAATAGCTTACTAACTAACTAAGCACACAAAACGCTAAAGGTTAAATTCCGTTTTTTGGTCATTAGGTGTCACACATAATTACTATACGTTTTTGTTTCTTTTGGATTCATATCTTTTGGTCGACGAGATAGATAGCCCACAGTCACATCAATGAGAAACCAATGACTTCCCAGGCCTTACAAATATCGGCAACACAACAAATGTAGACAGGTTGTCTGTTATTGTTACCTACTATAAATATATTTATTGGTTGACTAGCTAGCTTGGTTGGCTGACTGGTTGGTTGGTAGGTGGCTCAGCATTTTGAGACCGCCGCTGTGTTGTGTCAAGACCAGTAGTCAAATGTGCATTTAATGGTTGCCATAATGGCTTTAATATGATTGTTCTGGTCATTGTTGGTATGGGGGGGTCTAACAAAACCAAATCATTTTTCCATTTCTTTTTTTTGTTAGTTCAGTCCTTTTGTTGCCTCCGTTGGTAGTGCATTCTGTGGGTACTACCCATCAATGTGTTCATCAAATTGTTGGGCATTTTCTTTAACTCTTTTGGGTTATATCGTGCATTGGTATTTTTTTTTAAATGCTGGGGTGGTATTGCCTTCAAAGATTTATATGAAGGTATGCATGATTTTTTCTGAATCATTGCCTTCCGTCTTAACACCTTTTGTTGAATATTATTTCAGCTCTTTTTCACTTTTGTTTTGTTGTACATTGTGTTTCTTGTTGCTGTTGAATGTATAGGCCTAGGTTTTCATACGTGTGATAATATTTTTTGTAGGTTTTCATTCTTTTTTTTTTTTTGTGTTAAGTCGTCGTGTTCATCATCATCGTCATATTCGTCGGTTTGGTGTGTCGTTGTATATTTGATCTTTGTTTTTTGCATTAAGCGTCACATTTATTTGGGATTATGTATGCCACCATACCACCTTATACAATTTCTTAAGGAAAAGCTAACAGATATTGTTTGGTAAAAGGGTAACCAAATGATTAAAATTGTATGTATTAACTTAAAAGGAGGTGATAAATTCTCATATCTAAACTTTTCTTCCTTGTAGTAATATCAAAAAGAGTTGTAACTTTTTACTATTGCAGAATTCAAGTAGTATTCAGTGTCGGCAGGTGTAATTTGACATTTTTTGTGTTGTGTTGTTTACAGCGACTTCAACAAATCAGTATGCAAAAAATTGATTTTACTTCCGACGTGAATAATCACGGCAAGAGTGCATCGATCAAATTAAATCTTTGTATGTCGATAAAGGATCATCCTATAGCACTATAAAAAATCGTATCCAAAAGCGGGCGTTGTGCCAGAAAAAATTAAGCCGTGTATCAACGGATAATGCAAAAACGCAGTGCTGTATACCGTGAGATAGAGGCATCCTTGGGCATTTATTCCACTAACTAACATTTGATATTGGGTTAGTAACCCACCCCCAGAAAAAGCAGCATGCTATGAAAAAACAAAAGAAAAGAAAAAGAAGTCCCTCTAAAGTGGACGACCCCCGCAAACGTTTTAAGGACCATGATCTGCGAATCTGCACCTGGATTGTTCGCACTCTTTATAGAGAACATGCAGTCTTCGCATTGGCAGACGTACTTGAAAAGTACATGGCCGATATTACTGCCATACAGGAAATACGATGGATTGGGAAAGGCGTCACAACAACACCTAAAGGTGACACACTCAATCATAGCTGCCATGACACAAAGCATGAGTTTGGTTGCGGATTTGTAGTTGGTCGGAGGTTAAAACACCTGGTCTCCATCTTCACACCGGTGAATGAAAGACTTGCTACAATTCGAAAAAAGCTAAATTCTTCAACATCAGCTTTATTTGCGCTCATGCTCCCACTGAAGACAAGGACGAACAGACCAAAGATATATTTCATGAGCGCTTAGTAGAAACGTATGACCGTTGTCCTGCCCACGACATTAAAATTATTCTAGGCGATTTTAATGCCAAAATTGGAAGGAAAAATATCTTTGGGCCAACAGTCGGAAATTCAGTCTCCACAATGAAACATCTCACAATGGCATGAGGCTGATAGACTTCGCAGCGGCAAAAAACATGGTAGTTAGCAGCACCAGATATAAACATCTCGACATCCATAAGGACACCTGGCTGTCTCTAGATCAGAAAACAAGAAATCAAATTGATCACATTGTCATAGATGGAAGACATTCATCGAGCGTGTTGGATGTGCGCTCGTTCCGAGTAGCAAACATAGACTCGGTCGATCAGAAGTGTCGTGCTGCTACCGAAGAGAAAAATGAAGCATATAGGGCTAATTGACAATCCGTAGCAAAACGTAGCGCACGAGAGAGATATCGGGAGAAAAGGAGAGAGGGGAAAAGCGGGAGTGTGAAAAAATCGAGATGTACAGGAGCCAGAATGAAGTCCGAAAATTCTACCAAAGAGTGAGGCATCAAACAGGCACCTCCTCCTGTAGAGACCAGCAAGGTAATTTGGTAACTGATTCAGATAGTGTGCTCAGGATATGGAAAGAGCATTTTTCAAACCTGTTGGTATCCAGCGAAGACGACGAAGATACAACAGATCCAATGGTATTGAACATGGTATTGAATGTATACCGCCCAGCCAAGATGAGGTAAAGACAGCAATAAACCGGCTGAAGAATAGAAAGGCAGCAGGAGCCGATGGCTTACCAGCCGAGCTGTTCAAAACTGTAGGCGACACGCTGATAAGGTGTATTCATCAGCTAGTTAGCACCATCCGGCAGGAAGAACGAGTACCCGACGATTGGAACATGAGTATCCTGTGCCCCGTCCACAAGAAGGGAGATAAGACTGTATGCTTTAACTATAGGGGCATAAGTCTACTCCCTATTGCCTACAAGATCGTGTCAGGGATATTGTGCGAACGACTAAAGCCTATGGTCAACGAGATAATTGGACCATACCAATGCGGCTTTAGACCTGGCAAGTCAACCATTGACCAGATATTTACCCTGCGGCAAATCCTGGAGAAGACCCAAGAGATGTAGATCGACACCTACCACCTTTTTGTCGATTATAAAGCAGCCTTCGACAGCCCGCTGCGTTCAAAGGTATTCCAGGCCATGTCTGAATTTGGTATCCCCGCAAAGCTCATCCGGCTTTGTAAAATGACTCTAACTGGCACGAGGTCCTCAGTTAAAATAGGAAAGAACCTCTCCGAAGAGTTTGGTACCAAAAGAGGTTTCAGACAAGGAGACAGCCTCCTTGTGTGACCTCTTCAACATCCTGCTAGAAAAGGTTATACGAGAGGCAAGCGTCAAAAGAAGTGGCACAATCTACACCAATAGTCACATGTTACTTGCTTATGCTGATGATATAGACATCATGGGCCGATCAGTAAAAGAAGTAACTGATACCTTTAAGAAGGTCGAAGGAGAATCAGCAAAAGTGGGTCTGGCAGTAAACGGAGAAAATACAAAGTTGATGTTGTCGACGCGCAATACGTCCATAGAGCTAGGACCAACAATGGAAGTTGGTTCCTATAACTTTGAGGTAGTAAAAGACTTCGACTACCTCGGCACCGCCAACAACAAACAACATTAGTTGTGAAATAAAGAGAAGAATTGTTCTGACCAACAGATGCTACATTGGCTTAAGTAAGCAGTTTAAAAACAAGGCCACATCTAGTCAAAAAAAAAAAAAAACAACGTTTTACAAAACACTGATACTACCTGTGCTAATGTATGGTTCCTAGGTACTTGCACAAGCAGATAACGCAGTGCTTGGATTGTTTGAGAGAAAAATTCTTCGAAAGATCTACGGGCCAATCTGCGTTGACGGTGAATATCGACGTCGTATGAACCACGAGCTTTATCTGCTATACAACGACATCAGTATAGATAAATGTATCGAGATGCAACGACTATGTTGGCTAGGCCATACCATAAGAATGAGCCATGATGAACCCGCCAAAAAGGCGTTTACACGCAGAACTGGCCAAGGCTTCGATAAGGAGGCGATACAGTCAGTGCATTACCTCATTTTGAACTTCTATATCTCAAAAACGGTTACACCTACGAAGATAACATGGAGGTCAATCTTGTGGAGAATTTTCACAGCTACAAAATTTTTTATGGGCCCATTAACATAGGAATAGCGGTTTCCAATCCAAATCGTGAAAACCTGAAGAACTTCTCCGGCGATTTTTTTGTTTCTTGATGTTTCTTATCTATGAGCATTGTAGTTTCAGAATCTGCAAAAACTTCCCAGGTGTAAGCACCTTCCATTTAAATTTGGTCTGTTCCAGAACCATAAAATGTTTATATAGGTCCAGGTTTTGATATAGACCCCATGGGACGATATCTCCCGATTTTCGGTATTTTGAAGGTTTTAGCCTCATTATCGCAGCGAAATGGCTGAAATTTGGTATTTAGTCCTGGGGTATAAAAATTCCTCCCGGAAATTTGTAGGTATGGGTCCACTCCTTCATATAGCCCCCATACGACGGTACCTCCCGATTTTCGGTATTTTGAAGGTTGTGGCCTCAATATTCCACCGAAATGGCTGAAATTTGGTGGTTAGTCTTCACTTGGGGTATAAAATAATCCATATGAAATTTGTCGGTATAGTTCCACGCCCTCATATAGTACCCATAAAACGATATCTCCCAATTTTCAGTATTATTGAAGGTTTTAGCTATACTATACTACCAAAATGCCTAATATTTTGTCCTCTTTTGGGATGCAAAACTTTCTCCCAAAAATTTATCTGTATCGGTCCACGCTTTGATGTAGACCCCATGGAACGGTACATTCCAATTTTCGGTGTTTTGAAGGGTATAGCTTCATTATAACACCGAAATGGCTAAAATTTGGTACATTGACTTCGTTGTGGGTATACAACTTTCCACCTAAAATTTGTCGGTATAGGTCAACGTCTTCATATAGCTCCCATAGAACGGCACCGCCCGATCTTCGGTATTTTGAAGGTTTTATCCTCATTATAACACAGAAATGGCTGTAAGATTGTACTTAGTCTTCGTTGAGAGTATAAAACTTTCCACCTGAAATTTGTCGGTATAGGTCCATGTCTTCATATAGCCCCCATAGAATGGTACCTCCGATTTTGTACATATATCTCGTTTTCCACCAAAATAGCCGATATTTGGTATTAAGTTTTGACAGAGGTATGAAACATTCCCGCCGAAATGTGCCGGTATAGGTCGACGTCCTCAAATACCCCCAGAGGACCGTTCCTTCCGATTTACGGTATTTTGAAAGTTGTGGCCTCAATATACCACCGATATGACTGAAATTTAGTTTTTAAACTGCCATGGGTGTAAAAAAAATATTGCAGAAGAGAATTATCAGTATAAACCCTTTTCTTCAAATAACCCCCATAGAAGCGTATTTCCCGATTTTCGGTATTTTAAGGTAGTATCCCATCGAAACGAATAAAATTTAATATTTAGTTTCCGTTGGTGGTATAAAACTTCCCACCTTAAAATTTCCGTTATTGTTCCATGCTTTTATATAAAAAATGTCGCCCCATATTAACTGTTTTAAAGGGAGTATTACCAGTTGAGATATATGTACTACTCCTGCAATAAAAGGAAGAGTTTAGTACTTTCATAACCGAAATAAAACTAATTGTTCCTATTCACTTCAATACAATTCGTGGTGGAGAGTATGAAAAGTTCGGTGCGGCCGAACTTAACGCTTTTCTTAGTTTTTATAATTTCACTGTTATAGGCAGTGGCTAATAACCTTTTTATATTATAGCTTGTTGCAGGGTTAACCTTCTTTATGAGGATTTATTTGAAACATAATCAAAGGAATTGACATTTGAAACCCAGTCGGATTTTAAATCCGGTTATATATGTATGTATAAACGTACTATAAGCATTTATCGGGAAAACCGTATGATACTTTTTTATACATGTTATGAACCTGTGCAAATAAAAGCTGCTAAGTTTGTTCCATGTTTGTATTTCGTACTTTATATAAATAACAAATAAATAAACCCAGAACTAAAATACCATCACATCCTCAGTTTCACCCTTTGTCATACTTCTGGGTTTACGTTTTATTTTGTTTTTGTATCGCATTGTTTCCATTATTGTTTGCTACTACTTCGTTCGCTTTGCTGTGTTTTGGTTGTTGGTTTTCTTTATTCGAAAAAGTCTTAACAGTCATTATAAAAATTTATTAATTATTCAAATCCGATTGGATTATAATAATTTATAATGCTTAGTTGACGTATTTATACATGATTTTCTGTATTCTGAAACTCTCTCACCGATACTAAGGCATGTGGAAAAGACACACACACCCAAACATACATAAGTGCTAAGAAATTTACATACGAGTGTCATTCACACAGTGGCAGATGAATCCACTGGACTGTGGATTACGTTTAATATGCAATATTTATATGTATAAGTTTATCTCCATATATGTACGTATGTATGTATTTGTGGGTATGTGTGAAAGTGTACTTATGGATTTAAGTTAAAATATAAGCAGAACTGAGTATTAAGCTGTTTTTAACACAACAACCAGCCAGCCAGCCGTTCGGCCGCCTCACACAGAAATCGTTCATTGACGTTTGCCCACCATCAGTGACTTGGTGGGTCTGTTTTGTCATTGTTGGATGGATACTGGCAGGCAATGTTATTATTGCTGTTGCTGCGGCTGTGGTGTGGTGCGATTGTAATATTTGCTTGGAGTTATTGCGGCTTTTCGCAAAGTCAATGAATGAATATGACAAACCTTGAGTTCATATTAAACAACCAGTAACTCCATCCATCGGCTACAACAACCAACCATAACAAAAAAATGTGTTAATCTTACAATCATTTGCAGTATTATTTGTATTTGTATGCTTGTTTAAGTTAACATCAGCCTGTACGTATTTGTGTGAGAGTGTGCGTAGCATAATCATGATTGCGATTATCTTTTAATTTATATCATCATTCTTTTGTTCGTACGGGGGGTATATTAAGCTAGTAACGTATTAAAATAATCGTTTGCGACCCCATAAAGTACATACATATATTCTTGGTCAGGAAAAAATTCTGAGTCGATCTAGCCCTAGTATCTGTTTTCCATAGATGTTTTGGTATAGTTCACGTATTACATACCTACTGATTTTAGATATTTCGGGAAATTTTAGCTACAATTTTTAGCGGAACTTTCCGGAAAGGATACCAAGCAACGGTCCTGATCGGCTATAACATGAAAAAGACCAGGATTTTTCTTGGTCCCTTTCTCAACTCAAGTGGGCACTGACCTCCCCATGGTATCACCTGGGGGGCTGCATTTAACACCCGTTAAAGGTAGTGAGGCCACATGTGTCGCGCGTCCACCCATAAGAACGATAAAAACTTGGGTTTGGGTGTCGAGTTAGTAACCTATCCCCAGAAAACTACATCCTACTATGAAAAAAAAAACAAAGGAAAAAACACACCCCTCTAAAGTTGACGACCCCCGCAAACGTTTTAAGGTGCATGATCTGCGAATCTGCACCTGGAATGTTCGAACTCTTTATAGAGAATGTGCAGTTTACGCACTGGCAGATGTACTTGAAAAGTACATGGCCGATATTACCGCAATACAGGAAATTCGATGGATTGGGAAAGGCGTCACAACAACACCTAAAGTGACGCACTCTATTATAGCTGCCATGCCACAAATCATGAGTTTGGTTGCAGATTTCTAGTTGGTCGGAGGTTAAAACATCTGGTCTCCAGTTTCACCACAGTGAGCGACTAAAGCCTATGGTCAATGAAATAATTGGACCTTATCAGCGCGGCTTTAGACCGGGCAAATCCACCCTTGACCAGGCATTTACCTTGAAATGGTTATCGACACCTACCATCTATAAATCGGCCTTCGACAGCCCTATATCTTCAAAGGCATTGCAAACCCTGTCTGAATTTGGTACTCCCGCAATGGTGATTCGGCTTTGTAAGATAAAATTAACTAATACTCGGTCATCAGTTAAAATAGGAAAGAACTTCTCCGATGAGTTTATTACCAAAAGAGGTTTCAGACAAGAATATGGTCTGTCGTGTGAAAAAAAAGCAAAATTCAATAGGAAAAAAAAGCAAATTTGCGCTCATGCTCCAAGCGAAGACAAGGCCGAACAGACCAAAGATATATTTTACGAGCGCTTAGAAGAAACATATGACCCTTGCCCTGTCTATGAAATTAAAATTATTCTAGGCGATTTGGCCCAACAGTCGGGAAATTCAGTCTCCACAGTGAAACATCTGACAAGATTTAAGCAAATGAGCGTGATGAGCTTCGCCAATGACCCCAGAGTCAGGGAGCTGACACTGGAAGTTAACAGGCTGGTCAGCGAGCATAAGCGGAACAAGTGGTTAAATCATCTGAAGAGTTGCAACATTGGAGCCGGTATAGGTGAATTGTGGGCAACGGTTAAGTCACTCTCGAACCCTTGAAGAAGGGAAGATAGGACCTCAGTCACGTTTGGCGACGTTACGTTAATTGACCCGAAGAGGTGAGCAAGTTATTGCAATCGACAGTTTGTCGAGCACCCCAAGAGACAGGGCGAAGAGAAGAGTATTACGTCGCATCAGATCTCTTCCTGCCGATGAGGAACCACCACAGTTTATAATGGATGATGTTGCCATGCCATCAGGAACGCTAAATCATCCAAAGCGTTGGGCCCTGATGGAATCTCCATGGTAATGCTGAATCAGCTCAACTTGTCGTTATCCACCCTCATTGTTCCCGAAGTCTGGAAAATGGGCAGGGTGGTCCCACTACGGAAGCCCGGCAAAGATGCCAGCAAAAGTGAATCGTACAGGCCGATTTCGCTTTTGTCGCCCCTAGCAAAGACCCTTGAGGCCTTAGTCCTCCCCGGTATCAGAAATAGCTATCAAGTTGCCGATCATCAGCATGGATTCCGTAAGCAGCACAGCACTACAACTGCGCTGCACGCCATTACCACACATATTTGTCAAGGACTCAACCAGAGACGGCCGTGCGATAGGACAGTGATGGTGGCGCTTGACTTATCAAAAGCCTTTGATACAGTCAGGCACTCCACGCTGTTTGAGGACATTGAGCAGACATCCCTCCGGCCAAGCTTGAAACGTGGGATAGTCAATTATATGTGTGGACGCCAGTCGTACGTGGAATTCAGGAACAAGAAGTCCAAACCCCATACGGAACTGTTTAACCTCTACCTCTCCTGTATTCCGACCCCTCCAGACGGCATCGAGATCGTAACGTATGCGGATGATTGCACGATGCTGGCGTCGGGTACCTATCCTGATGACATCTGTGAGAGACTGAACAACTATTTAACCGATCTTACCACCTTTTTCCATTCGAGGAATATCCAGATTTCCGACACAAAATCAACAGCCACTCTATTCACCACATGGACCGCGCAGTTTGGAAGAGAATTGAATGTCGTGGTCGACGGTAGCAGAATTCCGACCACAAACTCACATTCGACACTACTTTCACGTCGTGCGCGCACGCCACAGCTATCTGCAACAAACTGAAAAATAGGAACAAGGTCCTCAAGTCACTAGCCGGCAGTACTTGGGGTGCAGATAACGAAACCTTGTTGACCACATATAACGCGATAGGTGGTAAGCTATGCGGCGCCAGTCTGGTCCCCGAGATTATTTGGTACGAATTGGAAAAAGATTCAAACTTGCCAGAATGCCGCCCTGAGAACAGCAACAGGGCGCCTACTCAAATCTTCAGTGGACCATCTACATGAGGAGGCAAAGATTCTTCCAGTAAAGCAACACAGTGAGATGCTTTCGTTGCATTACCTGCTTGGATGTTACCGTGTGAGCCATCCCAATCACCATCTTGTGGGTAGGCCCGACACATTCATGCAGATCAGGAAGAATATCCATGCTCTAGAGGGAGAGCTCCAACGATACCGGAGAGAACCCCTAGATCAACAAGCAGATTTAAATAAATAAATAAATAAATTAAATAAGTCGCCTAAATTCTTATTGGGCGGAAATCTACCGCGCCATGCAAGACATCTGCCCAGTACGTGGCATGGGCCCGCACGACACAAAAAACCTTTTCAACTGCCCAGCCAAACCTACTCATCTAACTCCAGGGGATCTGTGGTTACATCCCATCGAATCAGCCACTTTCCTGGAACTGGAGTTATACCCAGAGCCAGATTGAACAGAAGAACGAACATACAAACATAATAACAAACACTGTTACAACAACAACAACAAGAACAAGATTTAAGCATCTCGATGTTCATAAGGGCACCTGGCTGTCTCCAGATCAGAAAACAAGAAAACGAATTGATCATACTGTGATAGATAGAAGACATTCATAGAGCGTGTTGGATGTGCGATCGTTCCGAGGAGCAAACATAGACTCGGACCACCACCTTGTTGCAGCAAAGGTACGTACCCTTCTAAACTTTGCAAATAAAGCACGAAGAGACACAACACGGAAGTTGGACATCAGTAAGCTGAAAAAAACAGCAGATAACCACAGCATAATCCACTAAACTAGCCCAGAGTGGTATTGGGTAAAAAGAGAGAAATAGAAAAGCAGTAGTGTGAAAAAATCGAGATGTCCAGGAGCCACAATGAAGTCAAAAAAATAAGAAGAACAAGACTAGAAACATATGTTAAGTAAGCAGTTTAAGAATAAAGCCACATCTCCTCAAACAAAAGTAACACTTTACAAAACACTGATACTGCCCGTGCTAATATATGTTTCCGAAGCATGGGTACTGGCGCAAGCAGATAAGGCAGTGTTTGGTGTGTTCGAGAGAACAATTCTTCGAAAGATCTACGGGCCAATGTGCGTATACGGTGCAAATCGACATCGTATAAACCACGAGCTAGTTGAATGAATCGAGACACAGTGATTGCGTTGGCTAGACCATGCCATAAGAATGAGTGATGTTGAACCCGCTAAAAAGTCGCATTAATACGGGTCGCATGACAGCTCACAAAGAACTGGAAGGCCAAGGCTTCGTTAGAGCGAACAAATGAAACGCGACATCAGAAAACTCCATATCCCAGATTGGGAAAATACAGCAGCGAACAGAGGGGAATGGAGATTTTTTCTTAGTTCGGCTTATGAAACAAATACTCTGTAAAAGGCAAGCTATGTAAGTAAGCTCTAATTTCAAAACACTTCTCCACCAAAACTTGTCGACGTAGGTTCGTGTTTAGCTATAGCCACCATATAACGGTAACTCCCGATTTTCTGTATTTTGAGGGCTTTTTTGACTGATTTATCCGACATTCGTCTCGATAGGACCATTACGAGGGCGGTTCGGAAACTTCTTAGCCTATCAATGAAAGAGAATAGTTAGTTTTTCAAAAATATTTTTATTTTTCAATATAATCTCCTGAAACGCTTCTTCTAGCAATTCTATCCCTTGATTAAAATAGTTTTCTCAAGGTCTTCAAAATAGTGGTTTACAACTGTAATTGCATCTTCATTTGAGGTAAAACGCGTTCCAGCAAGGATTTTTTTTTGGATTTGGGAACAAGTAAAAGTCACTGGAAGCTAAATCAGGAGAATAAGGTGGGTGGTCAAGCAACTCGTACTTTAATTCGTTGATTTTAGCCCTTGTTAAAACACTCTTGTGCGCTGGTGCGCATATCAGGAAACATTGACTTGCACACGAAAAACATCGTATCGCTGTAAACAGGGCTACTAGGTGTACCTTCGGTAAACATTTTCAAAAACAAAAATGTTGATCATTTGTGTGGGTGGTACCCTAAGGAATGGACCGATAGGGCCGACTTTTGAGTATTAACTAAGTTTGGATAAAATATTTCGAGATCCAAGGTTTGGACCAAATCGGTTGTTCCGTTTATGAGATATCGCGCTTGCCGTCTTAGCGGATATTTTCGAACTTTTATTGGGAAAATATTACGATCGCCAAATTTTGGATCGAATAGGTTTTAACCGTTCGAAAGTTAATGCGCGCTCCATCCACAACACATGTATGGACTTCCCCCTGAAAAAACTAGCACAGTCGTAATGGGGGCAGCGAATACAAGTTGCTACAACAAAAATTAAAAGGATTCGAGAGGAGGTCTTAAACTACACTTTTCTGAAATTTTGTGTGGGAGGTACCGGAAAGAGTAAACCGATATAGTGCATATTCGAACTTTATCTATGTCTGGTAGAAATATTACGATGTGCAAAATGTAGACTAAATCGTTTAGTCTCTTCGAGAGTTATCGGACGCATAATTTTTGCGAAAAAATTTGAACTTTTGGGGGGAGGTACCCTAGGAAGTGGGCCGTTATGGCCCATTTTGTACTTTAACTAATATTACGAAAGCCAAGTTTTGGACCAAATCGGTTTATCAGACAGACCGACGGACATGTCTAAATCGACTCCAAATTTTCTGAAACGGATTTCAACCAAATATACTTGTGGTCTAAAACCATTATTTCGATGAGGCACATTTTGCCCGTATGAATGTGTATGTACCCTCGTTAGCATAAATGTACACAAGAAGATAAGATTTAACAGTACCTGCGGATTTTCGGTATAAATGTCTCCTAAATTGCCTTCTAAATTATTGCATAAAATAACATAACTAAAATCACAATGTATCAATTCAATAGATATGTAGCTGTTGTCTAATGCACACATATTTCCCTTTTTAATATGCCGCTTTGATAGATAAGTTTGTTCGTTGACAAAATAAAAGCAAAAGTACATTTGATGTTTTACTTTTTACCACAAAAACGTTTTAGGTTAATTAATATCAAAGAAAAAGTGACAACTTTAAACATGTTGATTGACTTCGTATTAAAACACAAAATAAAAGATTCCATTTACAATAATATTGAATAATTTTTGTAATTTGTTAAAAAAATACAATTCATTTAGAACACAAACAGATTACCATTTGAAATTAACGCTTAACTAGACAATCCACCATTAACCAGATAACAGTGGCCAACAAAATTTATTTTTCAGAAAGCCAAAATAAATTGTATGCTAAGAATGTTATCACCACACAAACTGAAATTAAGGTCAAAAACGACATTATGTTTTTGTTCTTGTTTTTGCCGCTGGTGATGATGATGGATAACAATGCGGATAAAGTGGATAAGACTTGTCAGAAACGACAAATATGTGATAATTATGTTATCTTTTGCCTTTTTTCGTGGAAAATTGA
This sequence comes from Musca autumnalis, assembly GCF_047663935.1. Taxonomy (NCBI): domain Eukaryota; kingdom Metazoa; phylum Arthropoda; class Insecta; order Diptera; family Muscidae; genus Musca; species Musca autumnalis. The sequence continues at coordinate 36,190,955 of NW_027412088.1, forward strand.
ATTTTAATCTCAAAGATAAAAGAAATAAATTATAAATGTCATAAATAGAGGTAACTATGAAAAAATAATAATTTAATTAAAATGTAGAAAATTTTTGAAATAATATTAACACCACGTCAATAAAAAAAGAAAATCATCAAAATTTTCCCATAACTGACATTATAGTACCAAAAGTTCACATAGCCTTTTGGAAAGTTTTCTGGCCACTACTTACTTAGCTGGCCCATTACAGAACATATGTTCGAAAGACCGAACTAAGAAAAGATATCCAATTCTCTCTGTTTAGTGCTTCGCTTTCTGGAATACCGCGCCTTGTCATCTCTTCATCCACTTGTTTGCGCCATATATTCTTTGGGCTGCCAATTCTGCGTGCACCGCCATGTGGCTCGAATTTATACACCTTTTTAGCGGGTTCATCATCGCTCATTCTTATTACATGGCCTGGCCAACGCAATTGCTGCATCTCGATACGTTTAACTATATTGATGTCGTTGTATAGAAGATACAGCTCGTGGTTCATACGATGTCGATATTCACCGTCAACGCAGATTGGTCCGTAGATGTTTCGAAGAATTTTTCTCTCAAACACGCCAAGCACTGCCTTATCTGCTTGCGCAAGTACCCAGGCTTCTGAACCATACATCAGCACGGGTAGTATCATTGTTTTGTAAAGCGTTATTTTTGTAGGCTAAAGAGGGTATATACACTTTGATACGATGAAAATGTACCTCATCCAAATAATGGTTTTAGACTCCAAGCATGTTAGGACGAAATGTGTTTCAGACAATTTGGAGTCGATCTAGCCATGTCCTTCCGTCTGTCTGTCTGTCCTGCTGGCTGGAGCGCACGATAACTCTCGAACGGATGAACCGATTCGGTTCAAATTTTGGCTTTCGTAATATTTCGCCCAAACTTAGTTTAAGTTCGAAGATGAGCTACATCGGTCCACTCCTTCCGGTACCTCCCCCACAAAAGATCGAAAATGTTGAAAATCTTGAATGAAGTAACCGATTTGGTCCGTACTTAGCACATCGTGAAATTTCTACCAGACTTAGATGAGGTTTCAATATGGACTCAATCGGTCCATTCCTTCACAAAATTTTGGAAAAGTTCAGTTAAGGACCTGTTCGCGAATCGCTTTGATTTTTGTTGCAGTAACTTCTATTCACTGTCCTCTATACGACAGTAAAAGTTTCATCATGGGCAAGTCCATCCTTCCTGAGAAAATATCCTGAAAGTTACGAAAAACCCCTATGATACCGTGTGTAGTGGTTGGAGCGCAAGATAACTCTTGAACGGATCTGCCGATTCGTCTAAAATTTGGCCTTCGTAATATTTTGTCCAAACTTAGTTTAAGTTCGAAGATAAGCCATATCAGTCTACTCCTTCAGGTACATCCACCCAAGAGTTCAAAAATGTTCGGATAAATTCTGAGCATGATAACTCTTGATGGTAGTGACCGCTTTGGTCCATGCTTTACCCATCCCAGTATATCTACCAAATGTATATCAGGTTCAAATATGGACTACATTTGTCCACTCCTTCGGGTGCCTCCAAAAACAATATTTTGGATAAGTTCACTTTAAGGACTGCTCTGGAATCAATTTGATTTTTGTTGAAGCAACTTTCATTCAATGCCTAAGTTACGACGCTAAAAGTTTTTCAGGGGCAAGTCCGTACTTCTTGAGAAAGCAACCCTAAAAGTGTAAAAACCCTCTATGACACCATGTAGTGGCTGGAGAGCACGACAACTCCCGAACCAAATACTGAGTTGATCCACACTTTGCATATCGTAATATTTATTAGAATATTAGATGAAATTCGAAGGTGGTGTTTGTAGGTCCTCTCCTTCTGGTACCTCCCGCACAAAAATCGATAATATTAGCTAAAATAGTACACGCGATATTTGTCGGTTCATACGCTTAAAATTGTCAAAACCCCTTAAATATACACGTTTTTGGAAAAAAAGTGTTTCAATTCACACAGGCTGAGGGTATATCACTGTCGGCAAAGCCGACTGATCCTTTTTTACTTGTTATTTCAGAACTGATGTCGTTTGTCTTTTACTACCTCAAAATTATAGGAACCAACTTCAATAGCTGGTCCGATCTTAATGGACGCATTGCGCGTCGACACAATCAACTTGGTCTTCTCACCGTTCACCGCCAGACCCACTTTAGCAGATTCTTCTTCGACCTTCATAAAGTCATGGTTACTTCTTTTACTGATCGTCACATGATGTCTATATCATCAGCATAAGCAAGTAATATGTGGCTATTGGTGTAGATTGTGCCACTTCTTTTGACGTTTGCCTCTCCTATAACCTTTTCTATCAGGATGTTGAAAAGATAACACGAAAGGCTGTCTCTTTGCCGGAAACCTCTTTTGGTACAAAACTCTTCGGAGAGGTTTTTTCCTATTTTAACTGAAGATCTTGTGTCAGTTAGAGTCATTTTACAAAGCCGGATGAGCTTTGCGGGGATACCAAATTTAGACATTGCATGGAATACCTTTGATCGGAGGGGACTGTCGAATTCTGCTTTATAATCGACAAAAAGGGGATATGTGTCGATCGGCTTCTCTTGGGTCTTCTCCAGGATTTGCCGCAGGGTAAATATCTGGTCATTGGTGGACTTGCCAGGTCTAAAGCCGTATTGGTATGGTCCAATTATTTCGTTAACCATGGGCTTTAGTCGTTCGCACAATATCCCTGACATTATCTTGTAGGCGATAGGGAGAACACTTATGCCCCTATAGTTGGAGCATAAAGTCTTATCTCCTTTCTTATGGACAGGATGCTCAGGTTTCAATCATCGGGTACGCGTTCTTCCTGCCAGATGGAGCTAACTAGCTGATGCATACACCTTATCAGCGTGTCGCCTCCGGTTTTGAACAGCTCGGCTGGTAAGCCATCGGCTCCTACTGCCTTATTATTCTTTAGTCGATTTTTTGCTGACATTACCTTATCTTGGCTGGCGGTGCTGGGCGGTAAACATTCAATACGTCTTCGCTACTATTGGACACCGACAGTTTGAAAAATGCAATTTCCATATCTCAAACACACTATCTGTATCAGCTACTAAATTACCTTGCTGATCTCTAAAGGAGGATGTGCCAGTTTCAAAGCCATCAGATTGATGTTTCACTCTTTGGTAGAATTGTCGGACTTCGTTCTGTCTCCTGTACATCTCGATTTGTTCACACTCCCGCTTTTCCATCTCTCTATTTTTCCTGCGGAAAAGACGTTTCTCCTCTCTCCTTTTCTCCCGATACCTCTCTCGTGCTCTACGCGTTGCTACTGATTGTAAAGTATCCCTATATGCCGCATTTTTCTATTCGGTAGCAGCACGACACTCCTGGTAATACCACGGATTCCTTGGTGGAGGTCTCTGGCATCCAAGTACTGATTTTGCGGCTATTTGCATGGAGTGGGCAATGTTTTTCCATTTTCCTGATATGTTATCGGGACGAGGAGTGCTTTGACTAAGCAGTTGGGTCAGTTGAGTGGAATATGCTGTGGCTATCTGTTGTGATTGCATCTTACTGATGTCCAACTTCCGTGTTGTGTCTGTTCGCACTTTGTTTGCTACGTTTCATCTGGTACGTACCTTTGCTGCAACAAGGTAGTGGCCCGAGGCTATGTTTGCACCTCAGAAGGATCGTACATCCAACACGTTTGATGCATGTCTTCCATCTATCACAAAGTAATCAATTTGATTTCTTGTTCTTTGATCTGGCGACAGTCAGGTGCCCTTATGAATATCGAGATGCTTAAATCTGGTACTGCTAACTACCATGTTTCTTGCAGCTGCAAAATCTATCAGCCTCATACCATTGTCAGATGTTTCACTGTGGAGACTGAATTTCCCGACTGTTGGGCCAAAAATATTCTCCTTTCCAATTTTGGCATTAAAATCGCCTAGCATATATCTCGTAGCATATATCTTTGTTATGTTCGTCCTTGTCTTCAGTGGGAGCATGAGAGCAAATAAAGCTGATGTTGAAGAATTTTGCTTTTGATCGAATTGCAGCAAGACTTTCATTCACTGGTGTGAAGCTGGAGACCAGATGTTTTAACCTCGGACCAACTACAAATCCGCAACCAAACTCATGCTTTGTGTTGTGGCGCCTTTCCCGTTCCATCGTATTTCCTGTATGGCAGTAATGTCGGTCTTGTACTTTTCAAGTACATCTGACAATGCGTACACTGCACCTTCTCTATAAAGAGTGCGAACATTTCAGGTGCAGATTCGCAGGTCATGGTCCTTAAAACGTTTGCGGGTTTCGTCAACTTTAGAGGGGTTTGTTTTTCTTTCGTTTTTTCATAGTAGGCTGTTTTTTATAGGAGTGGGTTACTAACCCGACGCCCAAACCCAAGTTTTTAACGTTCTTATGGGTAATCGCGCGGCACATGTTAGCTCACTACCTTTAACGGGTGTCAAAGGTAGTTCACCAGGTGACACGACGGGGAGGTCAGTGTCCACTTTAGATGAAAGAGGGACCAAGATAAATCCTGGGCTTTGCCATGTTAAAGCCGGTCAGGACCGTTCCTTGGTATCTTCCATCCCCTAAGTCACCCCACTTTCGCGCCGCTAGATCAGTTATTTCTATAGATATTCGCATAGAACTTTTAATTTTGTTTTATGTAATTTCAAAAATTAATATACCCTATATTACTTTCGGGCGATGCTTTAATATACTCTGATAGCTTGAAAAAATTCTGTTCAGCGTTTTTATAGTCTATATGTTTGTACCTCATAGACTACAGAAACGTACAAACAAACATTATTACATATAGTTATAACAAAGAGGGAATGAAATGAAAATATTTTTTCTCTCGGTGTATTTCCGCTTTGTTGGAGATAATATTGCACCATTCGCACTATTTTTCTACTGCCAGACAAGATCACTAGAGTCGCCCGCCGTAACGATATAATCTATTTTTATGGCTTGTTAGCTCAGTTTAGCTTATACCAGATATACATAATCTTTATCAGTAGATAAGAGGCACGCACCTAACAAAAAATAATGAGACCATGGCGACATGATTATGTAGACGACACTGCGGCAATGACTAAATGTAAACATGAAAAGAGTTAACAAGAAAAATAAATGGTTCAAATAGAACGAAAAAAAAGCTAAACAAACAACCTAATATAAGATGTGCATCCGTATGTGCGAGGGGGTGTTTAATTAGAAGAAGATAATTCATTGGGGATTATTAGAAATAATTATGTGGGTGAACGAATGTTAATGAGAATGATCAATGTTTGTCTTCTAAGACAATTCGATTACACCAATTTTGTATCGATCGAACTGTTGTTGTCGTTTTTAAATCGATTGAAGATTACTTATTGATTTATTAGAATAGAATTGATCGGACTGTTTTAGAAGTTTGAATATAAATAGATTGCAAGGCTATTAATTTGATTGTGCCGTCATTTTAATCCTTGTTCTTTGGAAACCTGCACTTTGTTAAAGTGAAGAACATAATAAGAACGAATATTTTAAAATGCAAATACATATGCATATCTCCATATGCTGACTGACAACTGGTCATTTTAATAATCTCGAATAATCATTCTATCCCTAAATAAAATTTTTTGAGTTCTCCGAGAAAGTAATCTCTTGCTATGTAAAGAAATAAGCAGCCAACTATTTACATTTTGTTGAAAGTTTATCGCAATAAGCATTTCCGGATTCAAAGAAAACAAACACCTAAACGGGGACTTTAAAATCACTGCAAATTTCAACGGTGTTTGCAATTTGAATCAGCCAGCAGTACAAACAATACCACTTACCTTACTTTACCTTAATATTTATTTAACCCAAAACATTTTACAAGACATTGTATGTGTCACTAATTGGAGTACTTACTAATCACACGTTCGCACAAAGTATGCCTGCATATGACAATTTCGCAGCACATTAATGCAGGAGTTATGTTTCTCTTTCAGTGTCTACCTTTGTGACATTTTGCCGATTTGTTTGTTCAGTATGGTAAAAAAGGGGGAAGTTCGCTCCCTAAAACCTCACAATTTGTTTGATGTTTATGAAAAAAAAAAAAAAACGAAAAAAAAACAACAAAATCATACAGATAAGATAATCCCTGAGACCTAAAAAAATTCTTTAGGCATTTCATGTATGGTTATGCACATACATATTTTACATATAATTTACCGCATAATTCCATTTGCCATGAGTGTTATTCGCTTGAACAATAATGTCGTTGGGTTGTAGGTGCTTCTTTGCCTTATACTGTGCTTTCCAACCGCCATTCCCTGGTATTAATTTGTATTTTATGATATGGTAAGGTAAGGTATTTGCAATATATATTTATGTGTATGTGTGTATCCATCCCACTTATATGACGTTATTTTTTTTAAATAAAGCAAATCCAATGGTGATTAGCAAAATTCGCAGAGATGGGAAATACAAGTGTGATGTTTTAGAAATGCCATTATATGCGACACTATACAGAAACAAGGGCATGTGGGCAGCGAACTCGATTGATCATGGATTTCAAACTATTTAACGAACTATTTGAACGTATTATTACCCATAATCAGCAGGAAATTTTGCTGTTTCAGACATATTGGTTGATTCACTGTCTACTACATCAGTAGTGGAATTCTGTAAATTATTTTTCGAGTTACCGACAAATTTCGGTAATTAACGATTTTTTCGGTAAGTTAGCAACCAAATTAAAGTTGTCGTTAAGTTCTACCGATAGCAACGGTGTTGTCAACTTTTACTTTTCATTCATAATTTTGCGTTTTAATTTTACCGATTTTTGTCGGCAACTCAAAAAATGTGTTACAGAATTCCACTACAGGTCGCTCTATTGGAGGAATTGCAATTCAGATAAGGCAGAGATTTACAATTCGCCTGTTTTAAATAAATTTCCTAAAAAATGTAAAATCTAATTTTTAGTTATTTGCCAAATTTGAAGGAACGAAATTTAGAATTTTTAGATGATGTTAAAATCCATGGATACGTGTATGTCCTAGCGTCGATATGTGTCCATTTCATACTACGTACTCTTACAAAAACCTTAAAAGTAATAGATTTAGCCGTTAGTAGAGCGAATGTTCGGATTCTTTAAAGCGAAATTGCAATTTGAGTCCTGGCAGAAAGAACGATTGAAAGAGGAGGCGTCACTAGAAAATTCAAACTCAAAGATGACGCACTGTACTATAGCATTTTAAACAACAACTTTTCCAAAGTCACTTTGGTGGACTAGCAATAATACCTATAGAAGACGACTTTTTCAATATCACTCTTATCGATGCTAATGCTCAATGCGAAGACTAAGATCAGCAGAACAAAAATTAATTTTAAAATAGCATTCAAAAAACACATGGGCTTACATAGGATTGTAAGATAATAAGCACGGGTCCAAATCACTTTTGACATGGAAAACACATAAGTATTAGTCATTCATCCCAAGTGGATACTGAGACAATTTTTGTAAGAATTTAACGTGCCCATAAGAACGATGATATCTGCCCCTAAAACACCAATTACCGAAAAAATAACGCCTGTAATATCCTATCTTTTACAGACAGAACACCACTTTAGATCTTTTATAGACAAACGATTTTGGAGGTCTTCTATAGACCGAAGAATTCTTGTGGTCTTCTATATTCAGAAGACCTCTTGTGGTTGTCTATAGCCAGAAAACAGTTTAAGACCTTTTATAGACGAAGATCTTTTGAGGCCTTTTCGAGGTGTCCTATAGACAGAAGACATTTTGAGGTATTCTATACACAGAAGACCTCTTGGTGTATTCCATAGACAGAAGAACAATTCAGGTCTTCTATAAACAGAAGAACAATTCAGGTCTTCTTTAAACAGAAGAACTCTTGAGGTCTTCTATAGACTGAAGACAACTTTAGGTATTCTATAGACAGAAGACCTCTTGAGGTCTTCTATAGACAGAAGACCTCTTGAGGTCTTCTATAGACAGAAGACCTCTTGAGGTCTTCTATAGACAGAAGACCTCTTGAGGTCTTCTATAGACAGAAGACCTTTTGAGGTCTTCTATGGACAGAAGACTTCTTGAGTCTTCTATAGACAGAAGACCTCTTGAGGCCTTCCATAGACAGAAAACCTCTTAAGGTCTTCTATAGACAGAATACCTCTAAACGTCTCCAATAGACAGAAGACCTCTTTAGGTCTTCTATAGAAGACTTCTTGAGGTCTTCTATAGACTGAAGACAACTTTAAGTCTTCTATAGACAGAAGACCTCTGGATGTGTCTTATAAATAGAAGACCCCTGGAGGCCTTCTATAGACAGAAGACCACTTGAGGTCTTCTATTAACAGAAGACCTTTTTAAGTCTTCTATAGACAGAAGACCTCTTGAGGTCTTCTATAGGCAGAAGACCTCTTGAGGTCTTCTATAGACAGAAGACCTCTTGAGGTCTTCTATAGACAGAAGACCTCTTGACGTCTTCTATAGACAGAAGACCTCAAGAGGTTCTATAGACAGAAGACCTCTTGCGGCCTTCTATAGACAGAAGACCTCTTTTATCCGCAGAAGACCTCTAAACGTCTCCAATAGACAGAAGACCTCTTTAGGTCTTCTATAGAAGACTTCTTGAGGTCTTCTATAGACTGAAGACAACTTTAGGTCTTCTATAGACAGAAAACCTCTGGATGTTTCTTATAAATAGAAGAGCCCTGGAAGCCTTTTATAGACAGAAGACCTATTGCGGTCTTCTATAGACAGAAGACCTCTTGAGGTCTTCTATAGACAGAAGACATCTTGCGGTCTTCTATAGACAGAAGACCTCTTGCGGTCTTCTATAGAGGCAATACCTCTTGAGGTCTTCTATAGACAGAAGACCTCTTGAGGTCTTCTATAGAAAGAAGACCTCTTGAGGTCTTCTATAGATAAGAAACCTCTTGAAGTTTTCTATAGATAAGAAACCTCTTGAAGTTTTCTATAGATAAGAAACCTTTTGAAGTTTTCTATAGATAGACTTCTTGGGGTCTTTGATAAACAGAAGAAGTCCTGAGGTCCTCTATAGTCAGAAGACCTCTGGAGGTATTCTATAGTCAGAAGACCTCTGGAGGTCTTCTGTAGTCAGTCGATCTCTTGAGGTCTTCAATATACAGAAGACCCTTGAGGTCTTTTATAGACAAAAGACCTCTTGAGGCCTTCATAGACGGAAGACCTCGTGAGCTCTTCTATACACAGAAGACCCTTGAGGTCTTCTATACACAGAAGACCCTTGAGGTCTTCTATAGACAGAAGACCTCTTGAGGTCTTCTATAGACAGGAAGCCTCTTGAAGTTTTCTATAGATAGACGACTTCTTGAGGTCTTTTATAAACAGAATACCTCTGGAGATCTTCTGTAGTCAGAAGACCTCTTGAGGCCTTATACAGATAGAAAAAACTTTTGTGACCTTTTGAGGTCTTCTATAGGTAAAAGACCTCTTGAAGTCTTCAACAGGCAGAGGACCTCCTGAGGTTTTCTATAGATAGAAGACCTCTGGAGGTCTTCTATAGACAGAAGACCTCTTGAGGTCCTCTATTAACAGAATACCTCTTGAGGTCTTCTATTGACAGAAGACCTCTTGAGGTTTTTTATAGACAGAAGACCTCTTCTATCCGCAGAAGAACTCTAAACGTCTCCAATAGACAGAAGACTTCTATAGGTCTTCTACAGAATACTTCTTGAGGTATTCTATAGAAGACTTCTTGAGGTCTTCTATAGAGAGAACACTTCTTGAGGTCTTTTATAGAGATAAGACCTCTTGAGGTCTTCTATACACAGAAGGCCTCTTGAAGTCATCTATAGACAGACTATAGACTTCATGAGGCCTTCTATAGATAGAAGACCTCTTGGGGCCTTCTATAGACAGTAGAACTATTGAAGTCTTATATAGGAAGAAGTCCTCTTGTTGTCTTCTATAGACAGGAAACTTCTTGAAGTCTTCTATAGACAGAAGACCTCTGAAGATCTTCTATAGGCAGAAGGCCTCATGAGGTCTTCAATAAACAGAAAAAGTCTTGAGGTCATCTATAGACAGACTATGTGCTTCTTGAGGTCTTATTTGGACAGACTATAGACCTCTTGTGGTTCCTAAGACATAGTCTGTCTATAGACGACCTTAAACGGTATTCTTTCTTTTAAAAAATCTTAAGGGGTCTTCTGTCTATAAATTAGCTCAAAAGGTCTATAAAACACCTTAAGGTGTCTTCTATGGACCAATAATCTCCTGAGTTCGCACCATTTCCTCCTACCAGCCTAGTAAAGCACATTGCAGAAAAGCGACTGCGATCAAGCTGCTGCAGCGACATTTTTGTATTCATATATATGTAAATCAAAATCCAATTTCGGTAATTATGCCACATTAAAACGTGACAAGCGACCAAGGGTTTTGGGCAGCTTCCGAAGACAAAATGCGGCAGCCTTCTGTGTTGCTTTTTGTAAAAAGCCAGGAATATGGAAGAAAAGTACGTGGGAGAAACATATGTATATTTTCCGGTTTTGGTTTTTGTACTGGCACACCTTGTATCCACAACTAGCGATGTAGAAAACGTCACAGAAGTAAGCCGACTGAAACAATGGAAGTCTGCGAGAATCGGTGACACTTTGACAAGGTGTAGGCATCACCATTCTTTCAGCTTCTGACAAATTCTGGAGAATATTCGAAATATGTATAAGGTTAATAGTAGGGTTACTTGGTGTGTTCGAGAGAAAAATTCTTCGAAAGATCTACGGGCCAATCTGTGTTGACGGCGAATATCGGCGTCGTATGAACAACGAGCTGTACCAACTATACAATGACATCAATGTAGTTGAACAAATCGAGATATAACGATTGCGATGGCTAGGCCATGTTATAAGAATGAGTGATGATTAGACATCGGATTTTTGCATGTTTTTTATTTCTTATCCGATTGGACTCAAATTTTGGATCTAGACGTTTTGAGGGTCAATTATTCGATATTTGGGGTCATATCAAAAATATGCAAAAAATATGCAAAAAATATGCAAAATATATGCAAAAAATATGCAAAATATATGCAAAAAATATGCAAAATATGCAAAAAATATGCTAAATATGCAAGCGATTTTCTGACAAAAATCGTCAATTAAATTTGGAAAATCATCAAAAAAGCATTCTAAATTAAGTTTTTTGCCGTCTAACATTGCTTTTTGCAGATTATTATGTTATTGAGAGTTTCCAGATATTTCGCCACAGTAATAAGTCTAGACTAACAAGACTTAAATCAGTTTTCACAAGGTGAGAAAATGTCAAATAACCCAGCATTCCTATTACAACATAATTTGCTTCCTATACAAATGTAGATAGATAATGGAAAAATTTCAAAAACTCAATCAGAAATGTTAAATCAACGTGTCCAAATATGGTGATAGTTTCTAAACGGCCAAAATTGTCTAGCAGAAAAACAAAGGAGCTAGAGTTAGTCATCGCTATTTTTGTTTAGATAAAAATTAAATTTTTTGTAGTTTTTGGAAAAAGGGTTCGTTTTTTAGCGCAAAATGGGAAAAAGTACTAGAGCACAATTTACGATTCCAGGTTCTGGGATATAACTATAATTAGAAGTATACGTTTTGAATATCCACATATTGGATTTGAATATATTTTATAGTGTTTAGTCCTTTATTCAGTATATACCGACATAAATTGGCAATTTTTGTTCTTTGTGGTCAAAAAGCTTCTTTAGAAAAATGCTCTAACTGCCGCTTTAATATTGATGACATGGTTTTAGTTTAATGCATTAAAAATACATAATTTTATAATATCGATCTATATTGTACGCATACAACCGCTTAATGCAGAATTGCAAAATGTTCACTCCTCGTCGAAAAGTAATGCATTATTGTTATACCCATCCACGATGAATAATAAGCAAAATGAAGAACGCCCAATGATTAGTGCAAAATAACATCACTTAGAAAAACCACACAATAGAGTGGTAGTGGTAAAATAAGTCAAAAACCTTGGAATTGTCTTTAAAATGGGAAAACCATTCACACATTTCTGCTAGAAAAGTATTTGGAATGCTAAAAAATATAGTTCATTCATTCCTGCTACAAGAAAACAATTTTGATAGCACAGTCGAAAAGTCATAACCCTTTTGTATACACAATTAATTAATTTATACCTGTCCGTGTACTCGATAATTTGTGCTAAATATTACCAATACTTCGAATTTTGACAGTTGTTTAATGGAGAAGTTGGTGATAAATTGTTCCACCTACATTTAGTAAAAATAATCGAGTACAAGGACAAACTTTTCATGACACATTAGTCCTGTTGTATAGGATATAAATAAATATATTAAGAAAAATATTCGCCGCAATATTGTCATTAAATTTGCCAAATGCACTACACACCTCAAAAGTAAGTATTTCGAGGAATATTAATTTACAAAACGATGAAATTCCTCATCTGTCTCTAGGTTTGCTTACATCCTGATGTAAACTTTAAAAACGCCATACGAGTAATTCTAGCACTACTTTCACAATCTGATTGGCTTTTTTCTGGAACAAATACGGGCAATAAAAATGCTAATAAAAATGCCCGGATTGTCGAGTAGAAAAATCTCACTATTTTTTACACGTAGAGCACTTTCATTTAAGTGTATTAGCAATTACAATTTAAAAACATATTATTATATAACTTCCACGAGTGATTTAATCATATAAAATAATTTATTTTCCTTACAATTCGTTAGTCCGAACAATTTGATAATTCGCACACCACCGAAACCTGTGGTGTAGGGATTGTCGCGAATGTACTGTATATATGGGAGTAATATCCAAATCTGAATCGATTCTTACAAAAATAGGGATCGCCCTAGGACCAAAAAATCCCCAATTTTTATGCGAATTGGTCTATAAATGTGACCTGTGCTTTGTTTTCAAAAAGACATGGCTAGATGGATAAGTGCGAATCTTTGCAGATCATCAAAAGAAACTGTGGGTCTATTTCGTTTCATTTTGCATGTTGCAAATTCATTAACTAAGACATAATACCCTTAGGGTATAAAAATATAGTTATCAGTGCAATCATGAATAAAAATTCCGTGCGGAATTTGTTTCCTTTCCCCAATTTCAAAATTTTTTATTTCCATATTTATGCCCAAAAAGGGAATATTTTTGTCGATTCGACTAGAATACGCCATAATGAAGCGAATCTAGTAGTTTTCAACTTTTAACAAATATTAATTTTAAAAGAATTTCACTTTTTAAAATTATTTTCCGTGTGGAAAATTCAGAGGGAAATATTCATGATGGCACCGTATATATTTTTTATATGTTTTTAATAAAATATGAAAGATTTTATGTAATATTCAATATTTTCTTAGTCTTAATTTCTAGCTCATTTGTTATTCTGTCAGACAATTTTGGCCGAGCAGAAACTATCAACATATTTGGATACGTACATTTTGACATATCTGATTGAGTTTTTGAATAAATTTGTATTAGAAAGCAACTTATGTTGTTATAAGAAGGCTGCGTTATAGGAAATTTTCTAAGTCTTTTAGTCCAGATTTATTGCTGTGGCGCAATAATAATTAATAACATGATAATCTGCTAAGAAATCGACGTTTAACGGCAATAAACATAATTTAGAACACTTTTTGATGAGTTTCCAAATTCAATTTGATGATTTTTGTCAAAAAAATTACTTGCATATTTTGCATATTTTTTGCATATTTTGCATATTTTTTGCATATTTTGCATATTTTTTGCATATTTTGTGCATATGCAAAATATGCAAATATGCAAAAAAAATAAAAAATATGAGCCTGTCACTGCATTCAGTTTTCTTCAAAACGAATTTTGGTCCAATCAGAATTTTCGTATCTTTATTAATAAAAAATATGCAAATATGCATAATCCGATGTCTAGTGATGATGAACCCGCTAAAGAGGCGTATAAATACGGGCCGCATGGAGGTTTTCGCAGATCTGGAAGGCCAAAGCTTCGTTGGAGCGAACAAGTGAAACGAGATATCAGTAAGCTACATATCCCAGATTGGGAAAATACAGCAGCAAACAGAGAGGATTGGAGATTTTTTCTTAGTTCGGCTTATGGAACAAATGTTCTGTAAAAGGCCAGCTAAGCAAGTAAGTAGGGTCACTTTTGCCGATCCTATATGTTCCAAGGCATTACAAAATGACTTTATTAGAAAAACTTTCCACAGTTAAAAGAGAAAGGAAGTCTTCCTAAATCAACGACGTAGCGAAGACTAAATCCCGAGATTATTTACCACCACCATCGCCGACACAAATTTCGTGACGATCCAATAAAAATTGCAGTTTATAGCGTGGTTGAAGGGTCTAGATGGACAGACGGACGGACACACATAGACTCAGGTCATTGAGATATTAGTTTTGCTATTAATACAGGTGGGTGGGTCTACGACCATTACTTCGATGGGTTGCACACTTTTGAGATTCTGAAACTACAATGCTCATATATGAGAAAAACCAAAGAACAAATAAATCGCCGGAGGAATTTTTAAATAAATTGCTGACAAAGGTCATATTTATAAGTTTATTTTAGGTTTTCGCGATTTTGCGTGGAAACCGCAAGTCCCATCGAAATGGGATTAGACCGCGGTTTATTAAAAAACCCCTACGTGAAGTTGTTTGTTATTTGATCAAATCAAAAAGCAATGTTGGTAAAATCCCCAAAAACTTACTTACTGGTTAACGGAAACATAATTGGAAAATCGAGTTTCCTTTAAGCTTCCCCATCTCTGTGCGCTAAGTACATAATTGCATTTTATCTAAAGCTTTACGACCGGCAAAGTTAAGAACTTATAATTTTATTGTGAATTTATAAATATATGTATGTATAGTATATCTATCCGCTAAGGAATATATACATACTCACATGTGTTATGGAGCTGATATCACAATTAATCCGTAAAAGGTGCGATAAAAATTGATTTCATTTAGTAAAGCTTAAATGTATAAGCAAATATAAAACCCGCGCGCACACACACACATTCACAAACATTTTCAAGATAAATATGACAGCGGTAATGGTTAATGGGACGACGACGCCAATTGAATGAAATCAATGTCTGAGGTTTGAGAGCTTACCGTGGTAGTGGTTACGTTTATCTGTGGTGTATTACCTATCTATCTACCAACCAACTACATATTCTGCACTGCACACATGTCTTAACGAATGTATTAAAAGTTATAATTGATTATGCGGAATAATTATTTTATCTCTTCACACACACACACACACTCGCACAAAATCGGTAAATACAAACAAAGAAAGGCATTAATGTTTTGATAAAACAAAAATAAATATTAAAATCAACAACGAACGAATGACAACAAATCTAAATTAAAACGAGAAATTATGACAAAATATCATCAGAAAATGTTTCGCATATTTATTTAATTTGACTAAACAAATCAAATCTAAATAGTAATCTTAAGTCCCCGCGTTATTGTTGTTTTTTTGGATCAGAAAAATGACAAACATCTGTTTAAAGTTAAAATTTCAAATCATCTCATAAATAATATTAACAAAATAGAAAAGCGGCATCATCATCAGCACAACACCTCCATAGACTTTAGACAAGAAAAAAAACATCACAGATTTTGGCATTCGATTCCATGACAAGTGTAAAGCGATTAAATAGAAATCGTGTGATGCCCTAGATTGCTACGCAATGTGAGATGGTAATGTTGATATGTTGTTTGGTATGTGACCAAGAGGAAATATTTTACGAAGAGAAACTGAAACAATTCAATTTAATGAAAAATAATTTTCAAGAAGATATATGTTTTTCAGCAGGCTATATACGGAAACTTTATATAGTGTGTACATTAGGGTTATGACTTTTTGACATTTTTCCTCAAAAATGATTTCCTGTTGCAGGGATGATTGAACTTTTGCCTATTAATCACTATGCTATCGTTTATTCCATTGAAATATAAAAAACGTTCACGCACAAATCGATTTTAAAAAAATAATTTTTTGAAAAAATATATGAAATGAAAAAAAATTTTTTTTTCAAAAAATTATTTTTTTATTGCACGAATGAATAAATATAAGCCTACTAATAAGTATAATAACGTTTATTCCATTCAAATATTAAAAAAGTCGCGAAAAAAGTCACTTTGAAAAAATTTAAAATTTTTTGTTTTTTGTTAAAAAATTATATTTTTGAATAAAAGCGTTTACCACATTTTTACGATTCTCAGAATTGAAGAAAAATAGTGAGAAATAAATTTTATGTCATTTTAATTATCTCATGTGGCTCTAAAGTTTATTTTCCATTATATATCTGTTTTCAGTGACTTCAAAAAATTGTCCATAATTTTGATAAATTCAAATTTTAAAATCATTTTGTGCGTGAGGTTTTTTCACCGAATCACCTTATAATTGAGATTTTATGTAATCTTATGGCAAAATTCATCACGCTATGATACAGGGATATGAGGTTGTAAAAAAGTCATAACCCTAGTGTACATTAGGTGTATGACTTTTTGACGCTTTTTTCTCAAAAATGATTTCCTGTAGCAGTAATGAATGAACTTTTGTCTAATAACGGCTGAAATAACGTTTACTCAATTACAACATTAAAAAAGTACCACACAAATCATTTTCAAAATTATATTTTGGTAAAAAAATAAATTTTTTTCTCAAAAAAATATTTCCTGTTGCCCTAGGGAATAAACTTTTGCCTATTAATGACTAAAGTAACTTTTATTCCATTTAAATATTGAAAAAGGTTACGCACAAATCACTTTTAATTGATATGATATATGAAATAAAACAAGTAAAAAAGTGTCAGTCGGCTTAGCCGACAGTGGTATACCCTCAGCCAATGTGAATTGAAACTTTCATCTACGGACAGATAGAATGCATTTAGTGTCTCTTCAGAATTTTGTGGACCTTTTTCAACATTTGAACTTGCCGACAAAAATGTGAATTAGGAACACAAATGTTGAACTTTTGTGGGGGAGGTACCCTTAGGAAGGACCGATATGAGCCATTTTAGAAGTTAACCAAAATTTTGACAAAATATTAGGAGATCCAAAGTTTGGTCCAAATTGGTTACACCATTCAAGTGATATCGTCCTAACATTTTAGTGACATTTTTTAAATATTGGGGAGAAGTACCGGAAGTTGGGGACCGGTATTGCCCTATGAAACTAAGTTTGGATAAAATATGACGAAGACCAAATGTACCACCAAATCGGTAGAACAGATCGAGAGCCACATTTGGTTACATAGGGCTTTTTACACCTTTTGTAATGATCCGTTTGAACTAAGGAAGACCCTGAAGATGGTGACTTGTAAATATCGAGACCAAAAGACCAAAGGGAGCCATTGATGCTGCTAGCTAACAGCCGGGTAGGGGGGTTCGTGTCGTTAATGGGCTCTGATATAGGTCTACCTAAACATAAACAAAAATAATTTTATTGTAGACTCCCGTAGTAAATTTAAATTGGTGCATGGATTAAATGTCTGTCCACCTCTGTACCCCTGTTGGCTCAGACTATGAAATAAACTAAAACAAAAGCTCAAGCCTAGATTGGAATTAACGAGACTCCCGGTGTTGATTGGAGTACTGCCCTCTAAACCCGTCCCCACCATGATCTCAAGGGCTTAGATTGGTTTTGCTGAGATCCCACTAATGCGATTCTAACCCTCTATTCTACCTCACCTCAGCAAAGAATAAATAAGAAATTAATGTGCCATAATGAAATCAATGGGTTTATATTTTAGTAATAATTCCAAATATATGTACAACCATAGAAACATGAAAATTCATATAATGATATCTATCAGACCAATCATAGAGTATAATTTAGCGTAATTCAGACAATTCATTATTAGTTCTTTTAATATGACCCTAGAAAAACTATTTGTATGAGGATACATGGGATTACAAAAAAAACAATGAAAGTTATACCAATGATAAATCCTCCTCAATAGAACGATTGAAATTGATGTCTTCGAAGATACGATTAAATTAAATTTACAATGAGAAGAAAAGAAAACGAAGGATGATTTAAAATTGGTTACACTACTTTTGAGGTAGATTACATATTTTATAGATATGTCTCTATGAGGTTCTTGAGGATCCAATTTAGAAGAATATAATATATGTATAAAAATGGGATTTAGAAACTCACAGAATTTTAATTTAATCTTAATAACTAATGATAAAGCTCTTAAATTAGTGTAACTAAAGACATTTATGTCAAAAATGGAACCCGAACGACTTTTCAAAGTTAGCTATGAGGCTAACTCATTTAATTGGTATCAAAGGACACTAAAGAATTACCAATTATGCAGGATAATTAATGATATAAATTCCTTTGTTTGCACTAATTTTTTTAAGGTTCATATGCAAAGATTCCAAATTTTTGGTCAACATTTGTAAACTCACTCTGTAGTTTTCCTTGGCTAAATCCTTTGAGCCACGTTACGTCAATCGTCGAGGCCTCGATGAACAGATGCACGTGTGTTTAGATTTGAAGGATGATGATGATTAATAGCTGCAAGACTTTGAGAAACTGATTAAACTTTGGAAATGTTGCATATGTTAAGGATGAGCTTTGATGTGTATACTTATGATAATTTAAAAATTCTCGATTTTCTAAAATTAATTTTTCGATCTAAATATTGCTGGTACCAGGAATCGAACCCCGGTCGGCAGTCGTGATGCACATACAAGCACTGCCCGCTTGCACTCTGAGCTATTGCAGTAGTTGGGACAAGCGAAGCAAGCGATGGTTTTGTGTGCTATGACGTGAAGGTTTAAGGCTCTTGATGTCTGCTATCATCAACCAATCAGAATCTAGGGTAAGGCTATTTTTAGCACACAGAATGTTATGGGCACTTGTTGTAACTCTTTTAGTAGCACGTGTTCAGTCGCACAGTCTCCGATTTTTTTTTACAAATGAGGATTATAGTTGCCAATATTTTATCCCCAATTACGGAAAAATACCACTCTTATATTAAGCGGATGTGTGATACATATTCTTCGTTTCAAAATAACGACACCTTTGTTATTGGCCAGTTCCAATAGTTCGGTAAGCAATCTTCGGGTATAGAGAAAGATATTCTGCTCGCTGGCCAGGAATTGTGGTCGGAGTACGTGGAAAGTACAATTTCCTTAAATTGAATAAAATCCGATATGGGAATGTAGTGATGGCATAAATCTTGTTTTGCTCACAAATAAAATTGGATTCCCCATTTACGGCTCAAATAGCGTATTGCCGCAAATGAGGAGGTCACGTCGAATCTAAATTAGATAAGAAATAAAATTGTAGGGCCAACAGGTTTTTTTCGGTAAATTCTATCACTTCTTACCTTAATATTTGGCAAGACACTGGACAGATTTATTTATTAGCGTTGGAGCTGATGATTCCGTAATATGTTCCTTTTGGTTTTTTTGTTGGTGGAAATTTTCTAACAAAAATCGTAAGATATTTGTTAAAACAAACGTAAGTTGTAATTGGGGTTGACTTTAAGGAACAAAAATACCTGTGATTTACGGAGGCTAATGATATTTTGCTTTGCTTGTAATCACACTTTATTTGGAAACTTTAAGGTTTTCAATGATTATCTTAGGTTAAAAAAAACAACACTTTTGTCTGAATAATTTGACACAAAACTCTAAGTTAATTGCAATTATGATTCCTCCGTGATGTGTGTTTACTTTGTTGGTTCAGGAAAGCAAAAGAATTATGAACATTACTTGGAGGCTGACAAGAGTGAAGATCTCATTTATTTTTTTGTTTTCACCATTAGTTATTAACATATATAGGTGTTAAATGAGAAGATTTAACGAAAAGATCACAGTTATCTCAAATAAAATTATTATTTGAATATACTCACTAACACATTGACATGGTACCCTGAAACTCTCCAAAAATCGGTTGGGAAACAGATTTAGGAATAAAAAATATAAGAAACAGGCCCGGTCCCATCGGGGATCGAACTCCTTTCCTTATGGCTCAGAAGCAGACACTCCCTCCTCTGAGCTACGTCAGCTCATGTGGGCGGCGCAGCTAACTGAGAACATAGATCGACAATGTTGGTAATGTGAGTAATGTGAGAAACCAACTACATTGTCAACTCGATGCAGATACAGAGACAAGATGAGTCATACAATTCAACATAAGATAGGGAATCCCATGGATACCCAGCAAACAATTCGATGAGGCCATAATTTACCACAAAACCAAGTGATATCAATCAATTGATTACGATATCAATTGGAATTAGTAATATAAATTATGGTCTGATATCTTTTGCATGGTAAGTTCCTACGAACTTACCCTCGAGATCTTCTAATTCGTAGTAAACTGTACCGACCTTTTTCTTAACTTTGGCTGGCAGGAAGACTGGTGCTAATTTAGCATTAAATTTTTTTTCTGAACAGCTTTGGGCGAAGTTACGGCGAAATACCAATTGTCCGTCAACAAACGATATAGGCCGGGTACGTAAATTATAATAGTCTCGATTCAATTCATTTGATTTAGCTATGTTCTTTTTAAGATCCTTCCGGACCAATTGAAGGTGATCTTCGCGATTTATTGGATATTGTGGTTCGTCGAGTAAGTTTAAGGTTTTCAATAATGCATATGTGTCCCCATGTGTGATCATGTTGAATCCAAAAGTGGCGTAGTAGGGTGAACACTTGATTGCCTGATGTATGGAATTCCGTAAGGCACAGCTTATGTCCGACAAATGTTCATCCCATTGTCGCTGATCGGACTTTAAATATGCTCGGATACTTGCTATTATGGAGCGGTTTACCCGCTCCGATGCGTTCGCTTGCGGAGAATAGAGCGCCGTGTAAATGTGCTTGACTCCGAACTTGGTCAAAAAAGTATTGAACTCGTTTGATTTGAATTGAGAGCCATTGTCACTGACAATTTGCTCTGGAACGCCATAAGCATGGAATATAGTTTTGAGTAAAAACTCTTGCAAGGGTCCGGAGGAAAACTTTTTGAGGGGGCATAGCCAATGATATTTGGTTAAGTAGTCTAGGACTATGAAGATGCCAATATACCCATTTTTTGATCTTGGGTATGGTCCTAAAATATCAACGTATAAACGTTGAAAAGGTCTGCTGATAGATATGGACTTTCCCATTTCGGGTTTGAGTATGATATTAGGATGTTTTGTGGTCTTACAGGTACCACAATTCCGTACATATTCCCGGACCTCAGTTACCATACCTGGCCAAAAGAAATGCCTTCGAAGAAGGTCTAATGTTTTCCCAATCCCACCATGTGCCGCCACCGGGGAATTGTGAAATCTAGCAATTAAAGAATTTCTTAGTTTTTCGGGGATCCAGAGTTTCCATGCTGTGCTTTCTTCCCCTGGATCTCCAGTGTAATGATCTGTTCGCAGATAAACAAAGTTGTCCACTATCTTTATGTCCGGATATTTAGCCGGATTTTCGATAATTTTAGTTTTTAAATTTTTGTAATCAGGGTCATCAAAACTAGGCGAGTTTAGGTCGATCTCAGGGGCAATTTCTTCAATTTCCGAAATTTCGTCTACCTGGATTCTGGACAAGGCATCCGGGACTATGTGGTCCTTTCCTTTGCGATGACTAATCGTAAATTTGTATCCCTGTAGCTTAAAAACCCAGCGGGCCAGCCGTCCGGTCAAGTCCGGCTGCTTCATGAGCCATAGCAGCGACGAGTGATCGGTTACTACCTCGAATTCTTGTAATTCCAAGTAGCACCTAAACTTTTTGATCGCCTCGACCGCTGCTAGGCACTCCCGCTCCGTCACACTATAATTTCTCTGAGATGTATTTAATTTTTTTGACATGAAAGCTATTGGCTTTTCACATCCATTGTCATCCAGCTGGACCAATACAGCCCCAATGCCAAAATCCGAGGCATCACAATGCAAAAAGAACTTCTTAGTGAAGTCTGGATTAGCTAATACGGGTGCTGAAGTGAGTCTAGTTTTGATTACATCGAAGGATTGCTGGGCTTCAGAAGTCCATTTGAATTTTTGTTTGGTTTTGAGGGTTTCCGATATTGGGTATGTAATAGTCGAAAAGTTGTCTATGAATCTGCGGTACCAACCGGCAAGACCTAAGAAGCCTCGCACTTGTCTTACTGTTTTTGGAACCGGCCAGTTAAGAATTGATTCAATCTTTTCTGGATCTGTATGGATACCCCCGTTGCCAATGACATACCCAAGGTATTTGGTTTGTGTCACGCAAAACTGGCTTTTTTCCACATTGATCGTCAAATTTGCGTTGGACAACTCTTGGGCTATTCTCACTAGTACGGACAAATGGCTTTTGAAATTTTCGGAAACAATGACTATGTCATCTAGGTAACCGAAAACACAGTACCTCAAATCGGGTGGTATGATCATATCGACCAATCTACACATTGTTTGAGGCGCCGTACAGAGCCCGAAAGGCATCACTACAAACTGATACAGTGGCCTTCCGGGCACTGTAAACGCTGTTAGTGGCTTCGAGTCTTCCGACAATCCTATCTGCCAGTAGGCGTCTTTCAGATCGAGTTTTGTGATTATATTTGCCTTAGGCAATCTGGCAAATATTCCCTCGATACTGGGCAGAGGATAGGCGTCTTTTTCCGTGACAAGATTCAACTTCCTGGCATCGAGGCATAGGCGAACCTTATTTGGTTTAACCACTAAGCGCATTGGCGATGACCAGGCGGAAGCTGATGCCTCTATAACCCCGAGTGAGAGCATACGATCAATTTCTTTATACATTAAGTTCTCAACGGCAGGAGAAACTGGATAAAATCGTTGCTTCACAGGTTTTGCATCTCCTATCTCAATATGGTGAGTTAAGTACGAAGTTCTACCCAAGCCTTGCTTTAAAAAATTAGGGAAAAGTTCTATTATAGCTTTCAGTTGGTTCTGTTGGCTAGGGGTCAAATGATATTTAAACGGTTCTGAGGTATCAGGTATACACACGGATGCATTCCCTGGAATTCCAGGAGAACAAGCAGAGGATTCAAGGGCAGATATATTTGTAGAACTAGGAATCAAGTTGGGTGAAGAAGAGATGATGGAATGGTCAAAAATGTCTGGGGCTAAAGAAAAAAGTTTCCAAAAATCTAACCCTAATATTAAACGTTGGGTTATAGCGGGTACTATCAGGAATTTTAAATGGTGACTTTCTCCACGAAAATATACTGGTACTTCTAGAGACCCTAGGGTCCTTTGAACTGACCCATCGGCTGTTCTAACGCATGTTTTCGCCGAAGTAAATTCCGGGTAGTCATTAAAGTTGTGGGTTGCCAAATCTGAACCAATACACGATATATTGGCCCCGGTATCTAACAATCCATACTCTGTAAATTGCAGAAAGTTGACTTTTGCGTAATACCTTTTGTCGTTTGGGTTATTAAAAATTGTGGAAATTATATATTTTGAAGACAATTTGCGTCTCTTATAATATTGTCTTAATCTACGAGTCGATCTTTTCGGCTTTTTATTTACGGCAATTTCAGCTACGGAAAATATAATTTTTCTTTTATCATGATATGCCTGATATCGCTCGTGATATGGACGAATCGGGAATAAAATCTTTGGTTCTTGTTGAGGAAATTTCACTTCATGTTTTAGTATGGTTATTTTTGGAGATTGGTCATGTCTTTGAGCTATTGTAGGAATCGGTTCAACCGCTACTAAGGATTTCGAGTCAGATTTTGACTCAAGGAGTTTTTTGTCTGGGATGAAATTCTGCGAGTGGCGCATTTTACACATTGCGGTTTGTATACCTTTTTGGTACCGCAACCGTAACAAAAAACGGTGCGATCCTGGAGACAATCGTCCCAGTAATGACCGCTTTCGTCACAATTCCAGCAGACTACATTGGATGGATCCTTTCGGATGGCATCCACACATACTTCGGTACTAATTTCCCCTTCCATTTGCTCATTGCATTGCAATTCCGCAATATTTCTGCGAGGGTTGATAGTACTTGAGAACCCTTGTTTGGTTATAGAATTCTTTTTGAATGATTCATCACTCACTAAGTTTTCCCGCATTTGAACGAGTTTCCTCAGGTGAGCTATGGTAAAAATTGGAACGTATAGCAATTCATGTCGAATCTCGGTTCTCAAATTCCTTGTCAAAATTTCTACTAATTCCTCTTCGGGGATGGGATTGCGCAAACGGTCTGCTATAGAGCAAATTGAGTCGTAAAACGAATCGAACGATTCGTTAGCCCTCATCTTCCGATTTCTTATCATCTCCATTAGGTCGAAATCCGACCTCAGATCTTTGAACTGTGAGCGTAAAGCTCCACAAAATTGGGTCCATTGTATGGACTCTACACTTTTATGGTACCGCCAATACCATTCTTTGGCTTTTCCGGATAAAAGTATCGTAAGATTTTTACATACGTATTCAAAATTATTATTTAGGTGTTCCTTAGTTAAGGTTTTCACCCGATATAGGAATTCCTCTACTGACAGACCATGGTTAGATCCGTCAAATTGGAGGTGCCAGTTTTGGAGAATGAGAGTAATTCGATCTGGACGCAATAATTGATAAGGTTCTTCGGAATTAGACGAAAAATTACCGGAATTTCTATTTTCATTGGAATCAATAGTTGGGGCATTGGAATTTCTATTGAAATTATTGTTTGTTGGGTTACCGTTTTGAATTGCCCTTGATTTTGGTGCTGGTTTCCTAAATTTAAATTTTGAAAGACTTTCGCCACACTTTTTTCAATCATACGATTGATGCGAGCGTAGTCAATCTCATTAGTCTTATAATACGTGGTAGTAACCGACTGCTTAGAGTTCTGTCCAGGATTACCATGCCCTTGGGACTTTTGATATTGTTGAGGAGAACTGAGGTAAGGATTTGAATTGCTTAAAGGGGTTTGAGGATTATTTGTGACCTCAATCAGACTATTTGGGGGAGGAAATTCAAAATCCTGGCTTGTATTAAAAGGTTCACTAAATAGGTTTTTGCTGAAGTTGCGCGTAATTGGCCGATTAGCCGCTGCGCCACGAGGTTTCCCACGATAGGAAGAAGAACCTTTCTTAATAGCACCGGTTTGGGTTGCCATTTCGACAGAATCGAAACTTACTATTGGATACTTCTTCAGGTTTACAAGTTCGCAAGTTGCGTTGCATGAAGGACACTTGGATGAATTGGACAAGGCCTCCTCTATGCATGCTTTGTGAAAAATGTGCTGGCATATATCAAGGATAAAACATTCTTGACTTTGCTCAAGCAGGACTTTATTACAGGAAGGACATTTAACCTCCTCCACTGCATTTGTAGCTTCCCCAATTGGGTTTTGTATAGGACTATGTGAAACTGACATTTTATTTCAACCCAAATTTGGGTATTGACTTAATTGACAAGTTGTTTAAAGCTTACTTTTGCTCTCCAAAATTAGAGGATTGGATAGTAATGGAGTGCAAAGTTGTCAACATCCAATGGAAAAAGCAAAATTTAGTTTTAATTGTGAAATTAATTCGACTGCGTATCGAAATTAATAGTGTGTTTAGAAAAAAATAACCAATTCAAGTTACTGTATTCCTTGCTGTTGTAGGTGAAGTAGTCATGGGGTTAGCAATAATTAAAAAAAAAAAAAACTTCTTGGAAATCTTGGGATTGAGTAGGAGAGAACAATTTGGGCTATGGGAAATTCATTTCATCCATAATCAGCTTTTACTGGACAAACCATCATACTGTCTATACTACTAACTGACATCTTTGGACCTTAATTCGCAAGCAGCAACATTAAAGTAATTCCGAAAAAATATCAGGATGATGATAACGCAATCAACAGCAAATAACAAATCTATGGAACAAACAAATGATGGAGGGTTTGACAAAAATATTATTAAAGACCTTCAGTCGGAGCTGAAAAGTATTCTTGACACCTTTCTCGGTCAGGTTTCCGAAACCATCAGAAATCTGAAAAATCCTGAGAACTTCAAAAAGTATTTCAACTACCGTATTCAGTCTAAAACAATCTCTTTTATCAAATGCCTATACATTGAAATCTAATTTAACAATTGAAAAGATGATTGGGACAGTCAGTGCCTAACAAAAAAAAACATTTATTTGTAAATCCAAAACGATTTAAAAGTTCACACTGATAATTCCTGTTGAATTTACAATTATGTGTTTTAGGTGGTAAAGAAAAGAAAAACTATAATTTGACTGAAAGGATTCGACTGGTTTGCCCCACGCTGGGCGCCATTCTATTTATGTAATGAACCGTTTGAACTAAGGAAGACCCTGAAGATGGTGACTTGTAAATATCGAGACCAAAAGACCAAAGGGAGCCATTGATGCTGCTAGCTAACAGCCGGGTAGGGGGGTTCGTGTCGTTAATGGGCTCTGATATAGGTCTACCTAAACATAAACAAAAATAATTTTATTGTAGACTCCCGTAGTAAATTTAAATTGGTGCATGGATTAAATGTCTGTCCACCTCTGTACCCCTGTTGGCTCAGACTATGAAATAAACTAAAACAAAAGCTCAAGCCTAGATTGGAATTAACGAGACTCCCGGTGTTGATTGGAGTACTGCCCTCTAAACCCGTCCCCACCATGATCTCAAGGGCTTAGATTGGTTTTGCTGAGATCCCACTAATGCGATTCTAACCCTCTATTCTACCTCACCTCAGCAAAGAATAAATAAGAAATTAATGTGCCATAATGAAATCAATGGGTTTATATTTTAGTAATAATTCCAAATATATGTACAACCATAGAAACATGAAAATTCATATAATGATATCTATCAGACCAATCATAGAGTATAATTTAGCGTAATTCAGACAATTCATTATTAGTTCTTTTAATATGACCCTAGAAAAACTATTTGTATGAGGATACATGGGATTACAAAAAAAACAATGAAAGTTATACCAATGATAAATCCTCCTCAATAGAACGATTGAAATTGATGTCTTCGAAGATACGATTAAATTAAATTTACAATGAGAAGAAAAGAAAACGAAGGATGATTTAAAATTGGTTACACTACTTTTGAGGTAGATTACATATTTTATAGATATGTCTCTATGAGGTTCTTGAGGATCCAATTTAGAAGAATATAATATATGTATAAAAATGGGATTTAGAAACTCACAGAATTTTAATTTAATCTTAATAACTAATGATAAAGCTCTTAAATTAGTGTAACTAAAGACATTTATGTCAAAAATGGAACCCGAACGACTTTTCAAAGTTAGCTATGAGGCTAACTCATTTAATTGGTATCAAAGGACACTAAAGAATTACCAATTATGCAGGATAATTAATGATATAAATTCCTTTGTTTGCACTAATTTTTTTAAGGTTCATATGCAAAGATTCCAAATTTTTGGTCAACATTTGTAAACTCACTCTGTAGTTTTCCTTGGCTAAATCCTTTGAGCCACGTTACGTCAATCGTCGAGGCCTCGATGAACAGATGCACGTGTGTTTAGATTTGAAGGATGATGATGATTAATAGCTGCAAGACTTTGAGAAACTGATTAAACTTTGGAAATGTTGCATATGTTAAGGATGAGCTTTGATGTGTATACTTATGATAATTTAAAAATTCTCGATTTTCTAAAATTAATTTTTCGATCTAAATATTGCTGGTACCAGGAATCGAACCCCGGTCGGCAGTCGTGATGCACATACAAGCACTGCCCGCTTGCACTCTGAGCTATTGCAGTAGTTGGGACAAGCGAAGCAAGCGATGGTTTTGTGTGCTATGACGTGAAGGTTTAAGGCTCTTGATGTCTGCTATCATCAACCAATCAGAATCTAGGGTAAGGCTATTTTTAGCACACAGAATGTTATGGGCACTTGTTGTAACTCTTTTAGTAGCACGTGTTCAGTCGCACAGTCTCCGATTTTTTTTTACAAATGAGGATTATAGTTGCCAATATTTTATCCCCAATTACGGAAAAATACCACTCTTATATTAAGCGGATGTGTGATACATATTCTTCGTTTCAAAATAACGACACCTTTGTTATTGGCCAGTTCCAATAGTTCGGTAAGCAATCTTCGGGTATAGAGAAAGATATTCTGCTCGCTGGCCAGGAATTGTGGTCGGAGTACGTGGAAAGTACAATTTCCTTAAATTGAATAAAATCCGATATGGGAATGTAGTGATGGCATAAATCTTGTTTTGCTCACAAATAAAATTGGATTCCCCATTTACGGCTCAAATAGCGTATTGCCGCAAATGAGGAGGTCACGTCGAATCTAAATTAGATAAGAAATAAAATTGTAGGGCCAACAGGTTTTTTTCGGTAAATTCTATCACTTCTTACCTTAATATTTGGCAAGACACTGGACAGATTTATTTATTAGCGTTGGAGCTGATGATTCCGTAATATGTTCCTTTTGGTTTTTTTGTTGGTGGAAATTTTCTAACAAAAATCGTAAGATATTTGTTAAAACAAACGTAAGTTGTAATTGGGGTTGACTTTAAGGAACAAAAATACCTGTGATTTACGGAGGCTAATGATATTTTGCTTTGCTTGTAATCACACTTTATTTGGAAACTTTAAGGTTTTCAATGATTATCTTAGGTTAAAAAAAACAACACTTTTGTCTGAATAATTTGACACAAAACTCTAAGTTAATTGCAATTATGATTCCTCCGTGATGTGTGTTTACTTTGTTGGTTCAGGAAAGCAAAAGAATTATGAACATTACTTGGAGGCTGACAAGAGTGAAGATCTCATTTATTTTTTTGTTTTCACCATTAGTTATTAACATATATAGGTGTTAAATGAGAAGATTTAACGAAAAGATCACAGTTATCTCAAATAAAATTATTATTTGAATATACTCACTAACACATTGACATGGTACCCTGAAACTCTCCAAAAATCGGTTGGGAAACAGATTTAGGAATAAAAAATATAAGAAACAGGCCCGGTCCCATCGGGGATCGAACTCCTTTCCTTATGGCTCAGAAGCAGACACTCCCTCCTCTGAGCTACGTCAGCTCATGTGGGCGGCGCAGCTAACTGAGAACATAGATCGACAATGTTGGTAATGTGAGTAATGTGAGAAACCAACTACATTGTCAACTCGATGCAGATACAGAGACAAGATGAGTCATACAATTCAACATAAGATAGGGAATCCCATGGATACCCAGCAAACAATTCGATGAGGCCATAATTTACCACACTTTCGGGATGTTTCCCCAAGAAATATGGACCTGCACCTGAAAAAACATTTACCGTCGTAATGGAGGTAGCCAATGCAAATCGCTTCAACAAAAATCAAAGTGATTCGAGAGCAGGTCTTAAAGTGAACTTATCCGAAATTTGTGTGCGAGGTACCCAAAGGAATGCACAAATATAGTCCATATTCGAATCTGATCTATATCTGGTAGATATATTAGGATGTGCAGATTATAGATTACATCAGTCGCTCCCTTCAAGAGTTATCGTGCGCATATTTTTCTGAAGATTTTGGAATTTTTGTGAGGGAGGTACCTGAAGTAGTGGACCGACATGGTTTATCTTCGAATTTAAACTATGTTTGGACAAAATATTACGAAGGCTAAATTTTGGACCGAATTGGCAGATTCGTTCGAGATTTTTCGTGCGCTTCAACCACTACACACGGTGTCTCAGGGGTTTTTTTGAACCTTTCAGGCTATTTTCTCAGGAAATATGGACTTGCCCCCTATGAAACTTGTACCGTCGTATAGGGGACAGCGAATACAAGTTGCTACAACAAAAACCAAAGCGATTCGAGAGCAGGTCCTAAACTGAACTTTTCCGAAATTTTGTGTGAGAGGTACCCGAAGGTGTGGACCGATTAAGTCCATATTTAAACTTCATCTTAGTCTAGTAGAACTTTCACGATGTACAAAGTGTGGGCCACTTCAAGTGTTATCGGGCGCACAAATTTTCCGAACATTTTCGAACTTTTGTGGGGGAGGTACCGGAAGGATGGACCGATTTAACTCATCTTCGAACTTAAACTAAGTTTGGGCAAAACCATACGAAAGCCAAGTTTTGAACCGAATCGGTTGCTTCGTTCGAGAGTTATCGTGCGCACCAACCAGCCAGAAAGACAGACAAACGGACATAGCTAAATCAACTCCAAATTGTCTGAAACACATTTCGTCCAACATACTTGGGGTCTAAAACCATTATTTCGATGAGGCATATTATGCCCGTATGATGGTGTATATACCCTCGTTAGCATAAATTCTGAGGGTATAAATAGGGTGGCGTAGGGGATGAGAGATGCCAAGGAACGGTCCTGAACGGATCCTGGCTTTAACATGGCAGAGCCCATGATTTATCTTGACCCTTCTCTCATCTCAAGTGGACACTGACCTCCCCGTGGTTTGGGCGTCGGATTAGTAACCCTCACCTAGAAAACAGCAGCGTACTGTAAAAAAAAAACGAAAGAAAAGAAAAACAAACCCCTCTAAAGTTGACGACCCCGCAAACGTTTTAATGCGAATCTGCACCAGGAATGTTCGCACTCTTTATATAGAAGTTGCAGTTTACGCTCTGGCAGATGTACTTGCAAAGTACAAGGCCGATATAACCTGTCATACAGGAAATAAGATGAATTGGGAAATGTGTTACAACAACACCTAAAGGTGACGCACCGTATTATAGCTGCCATGACACAAAGCATGAGTTTGGTTGCGGATTTGTAGTTGGTAGGTCTGGTATCCAGCTTCACCCCAGTGAGAGAAAGACTTGCTACAATACGGTTAAAAGCAAAATTCTTCAACATAAGCCTTATTTGAGCTCATGCTCCAACCGAAGACAAGGACGAAGAGACCAAAGATATATTTATTAAAGTGTGTTATGTATTTCCTTGGAATTTTTAATGTACCTATGTGTCTTTGTTGCTTTTTTTCTATGCCCTTCAATAAAAAAACACCACCATTTATAAATGTGTTTACATGTTAGAAATAGTCAGTGAGCGCTTGCTGAGAGCAAGTGAGCATACATTTCAATGTGTTTCACATTTACATTTACGCTCCCTTGCTCGCCCACTGGTGCATGTGTTTGTTTTTTTTTTGTGGCTTTTGGCTTTGTATTTCTTTGCACCCAAAAATTTAATTTGTTTGCACCCAAACATATATTTGTTAGCAGGACCCAAACATATGTTATGTTTGCAAACAAATATATGTTTGCTGCAAAATATGTTTGGGACATATGTTAGAGAAGCCATTTTTTCTGTGTGTAGACTAGGACCACTACCTACTTGCAGCAAAGGTACGTACCCATATAAACGTTGGAAATAAAGCAGGAACAGACACAACGCGTAAGTTGGACATCGGTAAGCTGCAGACACAACAGATAGCCACAGCATATTCCACTGAACTGGCCCAATTGCTTAATGGAAGCACTCCTCGTCCAGATAACTTATCAACACAATGGCAATGTCAAAATATTACCATTGGATACCAAAGTCCTCCATTAATAAACCCACTGTATGACCAGGAATGTCGTGCTGCTGTTACTGAAGAGAAAAATGCGGCATATAAGGCCACTCTACAATCAGTAGCATCGCCTAGAGCACGAGAGTAGTATTGGGAGAAAAGGAAAGAAAAAATTGTTTTTTCCTCATGAAAACGAGAGAAATGGAAAAGCGGAAGTGCGAAATAAGCGAGATGTACAAACAGATGGCTTTGATACAGGCACATCCTCTTGTAGAAACCAGCAAGGTAATTTGCTAACTGATACAGATAGAGTGCTAAGAAGATGGAAAGAGCAAGAAAGAAAGCGGAGACGATGAAGATAACACAGATCCAATACCAGATATATCGGCCAAGATGAGGTTATGACTGCAATAAATTGGCTAAAGAATAATAAGGCAGCAGGAGCCGTTGGCCTACCAGCCGAGCTGTTCAAAACGGGAGGCGACGCGCTGATAAGGTGTATGCATCTGGCAAGAAGAAAACGTACCCGACGATTGAAACCTGAGTATCTTGTGACCCGTCCACAAGAAACGAGATAAGACTGTATGCTCTAACTATAGCGGTATAAGTCTTCTCTCTATTGCCTACAAGATAGAGTCAGGGATATTGTGCGAACGACTAAAGCCTATAGTCAACGAAATATACTGCAGAAGACCCAAGAGATGCAGATCGACACCTATTACCTTTTTGTCGATTACAAAACAGCTTTCGACAGCCTTGAACCTTTCAACATTCCAAGCCATGTCTGAATTTGGTATCTCGCAAAGCTTATTCGGCTCTGTAAAATGATTTTTACTGACACTCGATCCTCAGTTAATATAGGAAATAACCTCTCCGAACAGTACCAAAAGAGGTTTCAGACAAAGTTACAGCCTCTCGTGTGATCTTTTCAACATTCTGCTGAATAAGGTAATACGAGAGGCAAACCTTAAAAGAAATAGCACAATATACACCAATAGCAACATGTTACTTGCTTATGCTGATGATATAGACATCATGGGACAACCAGAAAAAAAATTAACTGATACCTTTATGAAGGATGAAGGAGAATCTGCTAAAGAGGGCTTGACGGTAAACGGCAAGAAGACCAAGTTAATAGTGTCGACGCGTAATGCCACCATAGACATCGGGCCAACTGTTGAAGTGGGTTCGTATATTTTTGCGGTAGTAAAAGACCTCGGCACCGCCGTAAACACAACAAACAACGTCATTTGTGAAATAAGAAGACGACTTGTATTGGCCAACAGATGCTAGTTTGTCTTAAGTAAGCACTTCAAAAACAAAGCCACATCTCGTCGAACAAAAGTTACGCTTTACAAAACACTGATACTACCCCTGCTAATGTATGCTTCCGAAGCCTGGACACTTACGCAAGCATATAGAGCAGTGCTTGGCGTGTTTGAGAGAAAAATTCTTCGAAAGATCGACGGGCCAATCTTCGATGACGGCGAATATCGACGTCGTATGAACAATAAGCTGTATCAACTATAAAAAAACATCAGTATAGTTGGACGAATCGAGATTCAACGATTGCGTTGGCTAGGCCATGAGCGACGATGAACCCACTAAAAAGGCGTATAAATACGGGCCACATGGATATACACGCAGAATTGGCAGGCCAAGGCTTCGATGGAGCAAACAAGTGGAAAAGTGATCGAATAACGCACTTTTCTTAGTTCTGCTTATGGAACAAATGTTATGAAATGTTCTAAAATATAGTATGTAGCCAAAATTTTTTACAAATATTGACATGACCCTCAGTTATGTATATAATATCAGTTTATATTTAAATTGTTGGTTATTGGGCTGTTTTGGTCAGATTTAGATTTAAAAGATGATAACAAGTAAGAAAAGCGTTAAGTTCGGTCGGGCCGAACTCTGAAGACACAAAATACCAAATTACAACCAATTCTGTGGTCAAATGGGTCTAATACATTCAAAATATATTAAAATGACGCGTACTTTATATGGGGCCTTATATGGGGGCTATACAAAAACGTGGACCTATATAACCCAACTTTGGTAGGAATATTTTTTGGCCTCTGGAGACACAAAGTACCAAATAACAACCAATTCGGTGGTAAAATGGGCCAAATATCTTAAAAATTCCTTAAAACGACGACGCGTCACGCGTCATTTTGTATGGGGGCTATACGAAAGCGTGGACCTACATAGCCCGCTTTCAATACCAAAAGTCCTACGTAAATTAACATATTTTCCCAAAATTTCATCAACCTACGTCAATCCGTTCGGACGCTAGAGTGATTTCCACAGACGGACAGACAGACAGACGGACGGACATGGCTATATCGATGTAGAATTGCACGCTGATCCAGAATATATATACGAACTTCCGCGTTATGGCGTGATGAAGTTTTTGCTAGAGACCATGTAAGCCATCAGGAATAAGCGTTATATCTTTGTTCATTGTTGCTTTAGCTTTTTTGAGATAACATGGCTGCAGTCAAATCGAATGAGTATTATATTCGTAGAGCACTTCGACCTTCTAACCAGCGTTGACGACAGTTTTTGATCGGAAATCGTCAATAAAATTTGGAAAATCGTCAAAATCGTCAACATTGTCCAAAATTAGATTTGATTACCATTTAATGGGAATTTTTGCTGATAGTTATGACAATAAGACTGACTACATAGGATCTAACTTAATCTCACTAAAATACCACCATAAAAATTTCAAAAAAAAATTTCAATAAATATAACACTGTGCAACACTGGAAATGCAAACAACTTCTACTGGGCATTTTCTGAAAGTACATATTGAGACTACAAAAACCTTAATTGGGTTTTGTGTTCTTAGATCGGGTTTAGATTTTGTGGCCTCATCTAAACCGACCTAAAATGAGCCTTTTTTCCAGTGATCAGACCTTTATCTCCGAAACTAATAAGAATTTTGCTTTACAGTCTTCAGCAATATTGTAGCCCTAAAGTAGTAGAACTTAGGAGTCAAGCAGATGGAGTAGGAAACGCTGCATCTAACCCATCAAACTCGTTAAAATATAGAAATGTTACATAATTTCTAAAATTCTGGTCAGTAACAACTAAACTGTTGGAAGTTGAAACAAGTAACCATTCTAAAAATGTTCCAAATAATGTGACCATCAATTCTTCAGAACATTCTGAAACTCTAAAATTGTTATTTCACGTTGTTTAAGGGGTATATGAAATACATACCTTTTACAAAACTTATTTCAAACAATGTTCACACAGGCTGTTTATTCTCATGTTGGGGATTTCAATGAATTATTGAAATATTTAGAGGCATTTCACAACAATATGATGTTCTGAAGAGTTGTGTATTACATTCCAGAGAATATTTTCCCAAAAGGTAACATTAAGAAGAATTTAACATTTTTGGAGATACACTGCGAAATATACACAAATTATAGAATTTTTAGATATATTATAAAATTTGAGGCAATAAATGCAGTTTCTCGAGTTCACTATTCCTCCAAATATTTTCTTATTAACAAGATTCGTATTAGTTTCAGAGATACAGCCCCGATTTGTTTTAAAAATTCGATCTTTAACCATGTTAAGATGAGGCCATAAAAACCGAACCCGATCTAATAAAACAAAACCCAAATATGGCTTTTGCCTATTGGTCCTCTAATTTCATAAAATTCTGGACAGAAGTTGTTTGCACGCGATTGGCTCAAAAATGTTGCACAGTGTAATTATATTGTGAAGCAAAATAACCACCTGTTTATATCCTCAGCCTTTAAGCTAGAAAGGGTATATACACTTAGATACGACCAAAAATGTGCCTCATCGAAATAACGGTTTTAGACATCAAGTATGTTTTGTCGAAATTCGTTTCAGACAGTTTGGAGTCGATTTAGCCATGTCTGTCTGTCTGGCTGCTGCGCAGGATAACTCTCGAACGGATTAACCAATTCGAAACAAATTTTGGGTACCGGTCCACTCCTTCCGGTACCTCCCCCACAAAAGTTCAAAATTTTCCTGCAAAATGGTGTGAACTATAACTCTCTAAGGGAGCAATTGAACTTCGTACATCGTATTATTCCTTATAGATATATGTCGGGATCGAATATGGACTATATCGGTCCACTCCTTGAGATACATCCCACACAAAATTCGCATAAAGTGAAGTTTAAGAGCTCCTCTCGGATCGTCCTGAAATTTTTTTAGTTGGTTGTTCTTTGCGGCTCCCTTTACGACGGTACATTTTTTTCTTGCACAAATCCATACTTCCTGAGATATGGACTATATCGATCCACTCCTTCGTGTACCTCCCTAGGAAATAGTTAAGTTTAAGAGCTCCTCTCGCATGGTTTTGATTTCTTTTTCAGTAGGTTGTTCTACTGGCCTCATTTATAACGGTAAATCTGAAGTAAGTCAATACGTCCTGAGATAATGACCCAGAGGCTCCAGAACCTGCCGGCCCATACTATAATGGCTATTGTGCAAGACAACTCTAAATCTAATTTTATATTTCGAGTCCTTTATGGAGAAGTTTGGTAACTAAAAATGTTTGGTATCAGTGATGTCAGTGATGTGGTATACATGATTCAAAATCGATATATTTAATATACGGCATAATTATTGTCAGCACAGTTGACTGATACTTTCTTACTTGAATCCAGATATGTATGTACCTAAATATAGCCAATCTGCCTGGAAATTGCAGAACATACAAAAGCTCATAAAATCGAGTTTGCAACATTGTTTACCTTAAATACTTTCGTTAAATTTTGGTTAGAATACAGTTTTACTGTTTTATTTCATGCACTTTTGGCTTACGTGAAAATCGTCATTTCAGGACATAAAATCGTCAAATCGTCATTTTCCAATTTTGGGGCAAAAAATCGTCAAAATGACGATAAATCGTCAAATTCGGCAACACTGCTTCTAACTCACTTGCTTCAATGTCCTTTTCATCATTTATTTTTAGAGCCGCTATAAAAGCACCACAAGATGACGTTTTTCAGCTTCGAAATGTTTTGCAAAAATATCGCTCAGAAAATTTTAGTTACGGCTCTCATTGACAACTAATCGATTTTGTCGCGCTTTCATAGTCATAACGCGGAAGTTCGACTCGCAGCGGATCTGTCCTTTGAGATTCTTAATATACTCACCAAGGGCTTTCATCTCCAAAAGGAATTATCTCTGGCCCAACATTTTTGTTCACAGTGAATTAAATAAATACAAAATCACAGTTAAACTTGAGCTACTTTTATAACAGAACCGTTTCTACATTAACGCAATTGAATATTTTTTATTGTCATCCTAATAAATCACAGACGTTGACTCAAGTTTCTGTGCTCCCCCAAGATTGCACTATTACCCATCCTTAGAATATTTTCATGTTCATTGCGAGCATAGGTGCTTCCCTAGCCTACCTTAACCACAAAATAACAAAATATATCACTTGTTAGCTTTGGTTTGTTTGCCACACTAAATATCTTCCCATAGACCCAAATTATACACACACGCATAAAGCAAACATCAAATCCGTTTGTTTCTAATTTCTTTTAATCATTTCACTCTTTTTTTTTCAAATTTCATTTAGTATTGGAATTTCAGTTTGTTTCTGTCTGGCTGACTGACTGGCTCTTGTGTGATCGACAAAAATCCAGTACAATTTTGGCTACCGAATGGTATTTGGAAAATGTTGTTGTTGAATCGCTGTCGATATTTTGTGTGTGTGTGAATGTTTGGATTCTTGTTGGCAATATTCATTTATAAAAAGATATCATTAAAGAAATATTTGAAATCATTAAATCATATTCTTTCACGTCCATAGATTTGATCTGGTAAGACATACACACTTATGCCTCCACGAATTCATGTGTCTGCTTGGCGATTTGGCTGTGGGTTTTTGTTTTCTTTTTGGCTACATTGCCTGTCTGAGGCTTTGTGAAGAAAAGTTTTTATATTTCTTATAATTTTTTTAATCTTTCACACAGTTAATAAGCTCAATGAATTCAGTCGGTGTATCGTCTTGGCTGCTGGTGCTTCTCCATCCCATCTTCTCTTCATCCATATTATCACAGCATTGATCATCGACATATTTCCCCCTTTTTATCATTTGCAGCTAAACGTTTTTTGTTCAATGGTCCATGTTATTTGGTGTATGAGATGGTTTTGTTTGGTGGTTCCATTAATTTCAACACACTGTGAGATTGATGCAAAATTTACAAAAAAGGCAAAACAACAAAAATAATTTTTAGTTGAAAGATTTTATTATTATTAATCTAGTTTAACATGGTTTCTTCTTGTCCAATAAAAACTTCTTAACCCTGCAAGAAGTAACATCACAAAATAATGGATTTATGCAGTTGTTGTTGTTAGCCGAAACATCTTACAAATTAACCTACTAAGTCATTATTGTAACAAGAATATGTCACAGCAAGTCTGTGGTCCATAAATATCGACAAATAAGCTCGAAGAACACATGTTCTATTATCAGAAGGTTTTAGGTGAAGTAATGTTCACTTTCACACTTTCACAAAACTCCACATTTGTTTGCCCTTTGTGGGAACTAAACATGTATGTATTGAAGAATGATTCTAGAAAGATCAGCTATAATAGGTTGCTTGATAGAAAAAAAGGCCTTAAAAATACTTTACAACTGCAAATTTGCAATAAGTGTCGTAAGAATAGAAGCTATCAAACTCAATTTTTATCTAGCACCACATCTGGTATGCCAGATGAGTTGAATAACCACCAGCGAAATGATCGTAGCATATTGGCTCGAAGTGTGCGACCTTCGCCAGATATGACTTTTTAAATACAAACTCCTTAGGTCATAATAGATCCATGAATTCATTCTGCTAATGCGAACTTCTGATTTTCAGGTAAACCATACTTACGAACTATTCCGACAACATCCCCGAAGGGGTAGTCTTCTCCGATGTGTATTGCCTCAATGTTATGGGGCCTACTTCTGATCGCCGAGTCCAAACGGCGTCTCTTACGACACCTTTTTGTAGAGAAATTTTTCATTACTGAAATACTCATGAAATGTAAGCCAATATTACACTGAGAGGATTTATCACCGACGAAAATTTTGATGTTCTGGTCAGAGATTGAACCGCAGACCTTCTGAGTGTAAGGCGGACGTCCTTACGAACATTAGGGTATGTTTTAAACGTTTATATCAACAACACTTCATATTTTTTGCTTAAAAAAACTGTTTGACGAAGTTAAACATTGAACTCACCTCATAACTTGGTAATGAGCAAAATATGTGGTTTTGCAAAATTTTAAAGAAATAACCCATTCAGTCTACGAGTATTGCCGAAAATAGCTTGTTT
The DNA here is from genome assembly GCF_047663935.1 of Musca autumnalis. NCBI lineage: Eukaryota > Metazoa > Arthropoda > Insecta > Diptera > Muscidae > Musca > Musca autumnalis. The sequence continues at coordinate 36,229,703 of NW_027412088.1, forward strand.
GCATAACTTTGTAAAGGGTAACTCGGCTCATGTTGCTCAAAAAAAAAAAAGAAGGAACAATGGAGACTTCTATCATATCAATGAGTGCACCCCGATTCATATTAGCTCAATGATATGGGACTTACTGTTTATCGCCGAGTCCGAACGGCGTGTCTAAGACACCACTTTTAGAGAGGTTTTACAAGGCTGCAATACTCAGGAAATGTCGCCAATATTACTGAGGCGTATTTTGTCACCGATGAAAAATGTTTGATATTGACTTGCCGGGGAATCGAACCCACGACCTTCAGCGTGCAAGGCGGGTGTGCATACCATTGCACCACGGTGGCACCAAAAAAAAAAAAAGATTGTTGCGATGATAATTGTACCCTCAGCATTTAGGCCATGGGTCCATGTTTTGTTATAGTCCCCATATAACGGTACCTCCAGATTTGGGGTATTTTTTTTACAATTTTAGCAAACTTTTTTTCACCGGCTATTTTATATTTGAGGTCAAAACTTCTCTATCACCATAGATTTATGTTATGGCATAGCTCCCATGTAACGGTAACTCCCGATTTTGGATATTTCAAATGATTTTAGCTATATTTTTTAATAAACTACATGTGGTCGACACTTGAAGTTCCCAGTGGCCACAAAACGTGTCAACGTGGGTCCATGTATTGGTATAGCCCCCATATAACGATACCTCCCGATTGCCGGTATATTGAGGATTTTAGCTAATTTATCGATATCTCTGTAGTTCGACTTTTGAAGTTGAACATAGGTCTATGTTTTGGTATAGCCCACTTATAAAGCTTCCTTACAAGGAGGATTTTAGCTAAATTTTTTAGACCGAACTACCTGTCTTCCGACATTTTAACATCCAAACTTCTCCCCCCAAAAATTGTCACCGTGGGTCCATATGTTGGTATAGTCCCCATATAAAGTACCTTCCGATTTTAGGTGTTTGGAGGATTTTAGCTACATTTTTTGACCGAACAAGCAGATATTTCGCATTTGCAGTTCCCAGCGGTCACAACACTTTTTTTTGTGCCAGGTTGTAATCTCAAATCTATACTGCTGGAGACATTAGTACAAACGTCCTGAAAACCCAGCCGACACCAACTAAAAGAACTGATGAGCACGATAATTTACGATTTGAGTATCTGATTTAGCCGAAACTTTGAACATTGCCAAATGTCTTCCGCATATACATTCCGTGAAGCTCTATATCGGTCAACACCTTCGAGTACCTCCCTAAAAAACTACTTGATGGTTGCTTGGCCAGAAAGAATTATTCAAAAGCTCTAAATAATCCTATCGTGACGAATGTGGGTGTTGGTAGCGTTAGTGATTCACATTGATCCAACCTATGCACATTGTAATATTTCTCTAAAACTTGGATCAAGTTTTATGGTAGACAGTATCGGATAATTTCTTCCAGTATCTCCATCACAGGCAAGTACATGCTTCTAAATATCCTGCTGTGACCAACTGAAATAGCGTTTGGTACGATAACTATCGAAAGGACCGACTCCCAAATTAAATCCATTTTTATAATGGTCTATGTCGGGCCATTCCTGCTGATTTCGTTAGTGTAGTCGGTATTTGACCTGTTCATAGATGAACGTCTAAATTCACACAGGATAAGGGTATGTATAACTCCATTTCAAATCGGTCTGATAGTTATACCCTCAGCATTTTTGCTAATGAAGATATATACACTTTCATACTCATGGAAATAATGGTTTAGATTCCAAGTAAATTTGGACGAAATCCGTCTCAGACAATTTGGATTCGATTTAGCAATGTCCGTCCTGTCTGGCTGGAGCACACGATAACTCTCGAATATTTTGCCCACTCCCCCGTAATATTTCGCCAACTCCCCCGGGTACCTCCTCAAAAAAAAAATCAATTTTTTCGCAAAAATTATGCGCACGATACTTTGCACATCGTAATATTTCTATCTAAAAACCCACTGTGGCACGAACGGATAAACCGATTGGGTCCAAAATTTGGCAGTCATAATGTTTTCCCCAAACTTAAATCTACACGGTGCGCCTTAACTTATTTTAAATAGAAGGTGCTTACACCTGGGAAGTTTTTGCAGATTCTGAAACTACAATGCTCATAGATGAGAAACATCAAGAAACAGAAAAAATCGCCGGAGGGATTTTCAAATAAATCGCGATTTAAGTTCACATTTTTAGGGGTTCTTTAGGTTTTCACGATTTTTCTTGGGAACCGCGGGTCCTATGTAAATGGGCATAAAGAAAATATCATAGCTGTGAAAATTCTCCACAAGATTGACCTGTATGACATTTTCGTAAGTTTTACCGTTTTCGAGATATAGACGTTCAAATTGAGACAATGCACGGACTGTATCGCCTCCTTATAAAACAATACCATTACTACAATTTCCCAAACTAAACTTATATATCTTGAAAATGGTACAACCAAGGAAAAAATAAATCATCCAATCTTGTAGAGAATTTTCACAGCCTCAACATTTTTTTAGTCCCATTTTGATATGACTTGCGGTTTCCAAGCAAAATCTTGAAGACTTAAGATAAATATCTCAAAAATGGTAAAACCTACGAAAAAACCTAAAGGTCAGTCTTGTAGAGAATTTTCACAGCTACAACATTTTCTTTAGACTGATTTCAATACGACTTGTGGTTTCCAAGCAAAATCGTAAAAACCTAAAAAAACCCTAAAATTGTGAATTTTGATCGCGATTTATTTAAAAATCCCTCCGGCGATTTTTTCTGTTTTTTTTTTAATTTTTCTTATCAATGAACATTGCTGTTTCAGAATCCGCGAAATCTTCACATGTGTAAGCGGTTTTCATCAAAAGTTAGTTAAGGTGCACTAAGCATGATATTGTTTTATAAGGAGCCGAAACAGTCAGTGCATTGTCTCAATTTGAACTTCTATATCTCAAAAACGGTAAAACCTACGAAATCTTCATAAAGGCCAATCTTGTGGAAAATTTTCACAGCTACAACATTTTCTTTAGGCTCATTTACTTAGGACACGCGGTTTCCCAGCAAAATCGTGAAAACCTAAAGAACCCCTAAAAATGTGAACTTTAATCTCGATTTATTTGAAAATCCCTCCGACAATTTTTTTGTTTCTTGATATTTCTCATCTATGAGCACTGTAGTTTCAGAATCTGCAAAAACTTCCCAGGTGTAAGCACCTTCCATATAAATTTGGTTAAAGCACACCGTGTCTAGTTTTCAGATGGGCCATATCGGTCCACTCCTTTTGGTACCTTTCCCACAAAATTTTCCCCAAAATTGTGCTTAAGATAACTTTCGAAGGCAGTAACCGATTGGGACCATACTTTGCACATCACAATATTTCTACGAGACATGGACTATATTATGTTAACTCGTTCGAGTACCTCTCACACAAAATTTCGAAAAAATGTTTAAGACCTCCTCTCGAATCGTTTTGATTGTTCTTGCAACCGGTTGCACGATGGTACAAGGTTTTTGAGCGGGAAGTTCATACTTCTTGAGGAAATTACCCGAAATATATAAAAAAGTCTACGGCCAGCATGTGTAGTGGCTGGTGCGCACGTCAATTCTCGAACCGAATACTGTGTTGGTCCACACTCTGCTATTGTAATATTTGTTCGAATAGTAGATTAAATTGGAGAATGGTGCCTGTAGGTGTACTCCACACAAAAGTTCGAAAATATTCGCTAAAATGGGACGGCGCGGTATATCTAACCGGAGCAACCGATTTGGTCCCAACTTTGAATCTTTGTTCAAAAGTGGACCCTATCGGTCCACCCCTTAGGGTACAACACACACAAATATTCAACATTTTTGTTTAAGTGCGGTGAGGGTTCTGTCCAAGGATCCTGTGGACATTTTTCTTTTTTTTTTAATTTATGACACTTGTTGTACTTGTAATTATTGATTTGGCAGGGATTTATATGATTATAGACAACAAGTATACATGTGTGCATCCAAAGCTAAAGATACAAATTTCTAGTGGGAGTAGATTTCTAAATGTTCTACTTACGACATTTATTATTTGTGTGTTTTTTAATCGAAGACATACCTGAAAATATTAAAAAAGTTTTAAGGTTAGAAACAGAATGAAATATTGTTTAATATGTACAACTCTATAAAGTTGACCCACGTTGGGCGCCACTTTTTTAAAGATTTCCAATTTTGAGATTACAACAATTGCCAAAAGAGAAAAAATCAAACATGTCGAACCGTCATAGGACTTCTATAGCAAGACCGTTTGGTCTTCTGTAGGAAGGCATTTTTATTATTTTTATAAGATGACCTTTTGGTCTTATATAAGAAGTATAACGAACGGTCTTATCTATGAAGATCTAATGGACTGCTGTAAGAAGACTATAAGAAGGCTTTTGGTCTTCGATAAGAAGGCCTTTTGGTCTTCGATAAGTAGACATTTTGGTCCTTCTACAAGAAGACCCTTTTCCTTCTTAGACTCTTTCTAAAAAAAAGGGTGTTTCTATAGACCCTGTCTAAAAGAAAAGTTGCTTCTATAGACCCTTTCTAAAAGAAAGGGTGCTTCTATAGACCCTGTCTAAAAGAAAGGTTGCTTCTATAGACCCTTTCTAAAAGAAAGGGTGCTTCTATAGACCCTGTCTAAAAGAAAGGGTGCTTCTATAGACCCTTTCCAAAAGAAAGGGTGCTTCTATAGACCCTTTCTAAAAGAAAGGGTGCTTCTATAGACCCTTTCTAAAAGAAAGGGTGCTTCTATAGACCCTTTCTAAAAGAAAGGGTGCTTCTATAGACCCTTTCTAAAAGAAAGGGTGCTTCTATAGACCCTTTCTAAAAGAAAGGGTGCTTTTATAGACCCTTTCTAAAAGAAAGGGTGCTTCTATAGACCCTTTCTAAAAGAAAGGGTGCTTCTATAGACCCTTTCTAAACGAAAGGGTGCTTCTATAGACGCTTTCTAAAAGAAAGGGTGCTTCTAAAGACCCTTTCTAAAAGAAAGGGTGCTTCTATAGACCCTTTCTAAAAGAAAGGGTGCTTCTATAGACCCTTTCTAAAAGAAAGGATGCTTCTATAGACCCTTTCTAAAAGAAAGCGTGCTTCTATAGACCCTTTCTAAAAGAAAGGGTGCTCTATAGACCCTTTCTAAAAGAAAAGGTGCTTCTATAGACCCTTTCTAAAAGAAATGGTGCTTCTATAGACCCTTTCTAAAAGAAAGGGTGCTTCTATAGACCCTTTCTAAAAGAAAGGGTGATTCTGTAGATCATTTCTGAAGGAAAGTGTCCTTCTATAGACCCTCTCTGAAAGTAAGGGTCCTTCTATAGTCCCTCTCTGAAAGAAAGGGTCCTTTTATAGACCCTCTCTGAAAGAAAGGGTCCTTTTATAGACCCTCTCTGAAAGAAAGGGTCCTTCTATATACCCTCTCTGAAAGAAACGGTGCTTCTATAGACCCTTTTTGAAGGAAAAGGTGCTTCTATGGACAGTTTTTGAAGGAAAGGGTGCTTCTATACACCCTTTCTGAAAGAAATCTTGCTTCTATAGAACGAATGTGTCCCTGTTTACAGTATTTTGGGGTTTTCGGGGACAAATCCATGTTTCCTGATATAATGGACCAAAATCTCTAAATTATATGGTGAACAACGGAAATGTCGGGAGGAATGAGTCCTAAAAAGAGATGTTCTATGTCGGTCCATTCCTTTAGGTACCTCCACCGCAAAATCGAAGAGGTGTGCAAGTTACTTCAATCAACTGTTTGTCGAGCACCCCGACAGTGACAGAGCGAAGAGAAGAGTGTTACGTCGCATTAGATCTCTTCCTACCGAGGATGAACCACCACAGTTTACAATGGATGATGTTGCGAATGCCATCAGGAACGCTAAATCATCCAAAGCGTTGGGCCCTGACGAATTTCCATGGTAATGTTGAATCAGCTGGATGAGCCGGGAGTGGAGTATCTCACTAAAGCTCTCAACTTGTCGCTAGCCACCCTTATTGTTCCCGAAGTCTGGAAAATGGGCAGGGTGGTCCCGATACTGAAGCCAGGCAAGGATGCCAGCAAAGGTGAATCGTACAGGCCGATTTCGCTTTTGTCCCCAGCGTTATAAATAGCTATCAAGTTGCCGATCATCAGCATGGATTCCGTAAGCAGCACAGCACGGCAACAGCGCTGCACGCCATCTCCACACATATTTGTCAAGGACTCAACCAGGAGCGGCCGTGTGATAGATCAGTGATAGTGGCGCTTGACTTATCAAAAGCCTTTGATACTGTCAAGCACTCCAAGCTGTTCGAGGACATCGAGCAGACAACCCTCAGGCCAAGTCTGAAACGTTGGATAATCAACTATATGTGTGGTCGCCAGTCGTATGTGGAGTTCAGGAACAAGAAATCCAAGCCCCGTAGAGTGAAACAGGGAGTTCCTCAAGGAGGGGTGACATCTCCGGAACTGTTTAACCTCTACCATTCCTGTATTCCGCCCCCTCCAGACGGCATTGAGATCGTAACGTATGCGGATGATTGCACGATCCTGGCGTCGGGTACCTATCCTGATGACATCTGTGAGAGACTGAACAACTATTTAAGCGATCTTACCACCTGTTTCTATTAGAGGAATATCCAGATTTCCGCCACAAAATCAACAGCCACTCTGTTCACCACATGGACGGCACAGTATAGAAGAGAGTTGAATATCAGGGTCGATGGTAGCAGAATTCCGATCACAAACTGCCCCAAAATTCTAGGGGTCACATTCGACACCACTTTCACGTCGTATCCGTATGTCTCAATTCACACAGGCTGAGGGTATATCTCTGTCGGCAAAGCTGACTGATACTTTTTTACTTGTTTTTCAATCTTAAGGTTTGTATGGGTGTGGTTATTATAATAAAATTTCCTGTAATAAAACATCTTCTGTATTCACTCATATGACTAAATATTTTATTTGTTATAATTTTTTATCAGATTTTCTAAACAGAAATATATACAAATATATACCTAAATATATAAATATAAAAATTCCTTAACTTATTTGCATTGCATTTCCATTTATTCTTTTCAATAACTTTAAATTTTTGAAGTGACTAAGAAGCCATTTTTACTATGGAAAAAATCTATGTTATTCAAATTAGATCTAATTTGTAAAGATCATTTGCAACATTCATCCCACTGTGCCCACCTAAGACACATCACATTTGGGATAGATCATTTCTCTTCATTGTGTTGTAGTGTTGTAGTTTTGACTGTAGCTGTCTGTTAATTTTATTAGGCGTTTTCTTGCTTCTGTTTCACATTTCTAATAATATTCCCCCACCACCTCACCGAAAAATTTTAAGTTTGGTTGTCGCACTAGCTTTTCATTTTGTGATTGTGTCCCATAGGTGATTATGAAATGATTAGGCGTGTTAATTTATATTTTTCAACACTTTTAAGCGTTAGCGTATCATAATGATACACTGTTAGCGGGGTATGTGTGTGCGTTTTTTTCACTGTCTGGCCTTAACAATCAAACGCCCCATTGTTATGGCTCATATGATGGAATGACCAACCGAGACGACCATTGGGGTTACCAATAGAAGAATACTCTTTCTTCTTTATATTCTTTGGAATAAAATAGATTTTATTTTGTCTTTTAGAATATAATTTATTTCGTTTGTTGTTGTTGGTTATTCTTTTTTTTCGTATTTGTTGTCTCATGTTCGTTGTTTAAATCATATTTGAAAAATGATTTATTGTTAATAGAAAGGGGGATCTGGCTATGCCGCCGGTGTAACGTAGCGTATTATTAAAATTGTTGCATGTCATAAATATGATAATATATTGCATATTGGACAAGGTGCAGATCATCGGAAATATAAATATCGTCAGAAAAAAATCTGTTGTCTTTTTGGGGATCTGGGAAATTTGGAAATTAGAATGTTTATTCATTGCTATGCGTAATAAATAAATTTGGAAATGAATATTTAAATTCATGAAATTGTTAGAAATAATTAAAATTTCTTCAGGTTTATAGTATTTATAGCATTAATTTGTGAATTTTGCAAGAGCAGCAGATTGTTAAAAATATTTAGGATTAAATACTATACCTTTGGAAAGTTCGTTTGTATTAGCTATGTAGTCAAGAGAGTGGCTATAAGACTCATCGATTATTATTATTTTGTATGATCTGCATCAAAATGACCCGATAGAAATCAAAGACCTCCACCGAGGAAACCATGGTACTGCTACTGATGGACTACCCTGCAATCAGTAACAACACTAATCACAATAGAGAAATATCGGGAGAAGCGGCCACATGAGCCGAAATCTCATGTAAACAAGCTACCTTCTGCATTACCAGTAGGTTGAAATAATAGCTCATTTCCTTAATATTGTACTTATTTTACTCATTACTTAGTAATGAGTAACGGTGACACAGAATGTGTGTTTTCGACTACAAAACAGAAAGTTGCGAGTTAAAGGCTCACCGACGGCAAACATGTTTTTTATTGGCAAAAATACGAAGAGTTGTTTATGTAAACGTGAACAATCTTTAATGTTCGTGAGCGTGGTGTGTTTAACTACAAATCAGAACTTCGCATATTCATTTAGAACATAGAACATAGGTTTTCCAGTGTATTTGTCGTCCTCTAGTACCCACAGGATAACGATTTATTTGGTGCAACATGCCCCTGTTAAAATAATGAGTTAGTCGAAAATATTACCATTTAAATCGATTATTGGGCTATTAGTGTTTTTGGGTAACTTACCATCTTTTTGCCGACTATGAAGCTGAGTTATTTTAAAACGAAGTTTACGCAGGCCTCAGTTAAAAAGGTATATAACTCTTCCGATCAATTTAATTTAGTTTTAAGGTTTAAAAACAAGGATTCAGTCTTTCCTGTGATCCAACTGGAAGTGTTAATAAATAGTACCATAAATGAAGTTACAAATACTTAACAAATAGAAAAATAATCTGCTGGACTCACGGTGGAAAACGACGGTGAGATCACGTTGATTATATGGAAGCACAATACATCCATTAATACGGTAAATGATTTACTCTACCACGACAGCGCCATGAATCCAAAAAACATTAACTTCGGACGGGAGGGTATCCTCCACCATAAAATATTCTGAACTAAAATGGAATAAATAGTTTCCTGTTAGGTGTATCTAAAAATTTCTTCAATCTGTTGCTATCTTTATGCGGAGGATATACCATGTGTACCTAAATCCTCCTAATACAGAAAATCGGAGGGTACAGTTATTGGGGGCTATACCAAAACATGGACCTATGATGGATGACAATTTTCTGTGGGAAAGTTTCGGGACAGCAGTGAACATCAAATAATAAATAACGGCAACAAATGTTGCCAAAACTCTGCAAATACCCATAATCGGGAGGTACCGTTATATGGGGCATATACCAAAACATGGACCTACGAGGGCGGTTCGGAAACTTCTTAGCCTATCAATGAAAGAGAATTGTTATTTTTTCGAAAATATTTTTATTTTTCAATATAATCTCCTGAAACTTCAATACACTTAGTCCAACGCTTTTCTAGCAATTACATCCCTTGATTAAAATAGTTTTCCTCAAGGTCTTCAAAATAGTGGTTTACAACTGTAATTGCATCTTCATTTGAGGTGAAACGCTTGCCAGCAAGGATTTTTTTTAGATTTGGGAACAAGTAAAAGTCACTGGGAGCTAAATCAGGAGAATAAGGTGGGTGGTCAAGCAACTCGTACTTTAATTCGTTGATTTTAGCCATTGTTAAAACACTTTTGTGCGCTGGTGCGTTGTATTGATGAAAAATTATTTTTTTGTGTTGTAAGCCAGGACGTTTTTCTCGAATTTGTACATTTAATTGGTCCAAAAGGTTGCAATAGTACTCTGAATTTATTGTTTTACCCTTTTGCAGATAGTCAATCAATAAAATACCTTTGAAGTCCCAAAAAACCGTTGCCATAACCTTACCAGCCGATTGAATTGTTTTTGCCTTCTTTGGGGCACTTCCTCCAGCTTCAGTCCATTGTTTGGATTGTTCTTTTGTCTCTGGAGATTAGTGGTGGATCCATGTCTCATCAACAGTTATGAAACGACGCTTAAAATCCATTTTATTTCGCTTAAAACGATCCAAACAAGCTTGAGAAATGTCCATTCTTATGCGTTTTTGGTCGACTGTTAACAAATGCGGCACCCATCTTGCAGAAAGCTTTTTCATCTATAGTTCTTCATGCAAAATTAAATGGACTCGATCATTTGAGATGCCCATGATATTAGCAATTTCACGCACTTTTACCCATACCCATAATCGGGAGGTACCGTTATATGGGGCATATACCAAAACATGGACCTACGAGGGCGGTTCGGAAACTTCTTAGCCTATCAATGAAAGAGAATTGTTATTTTTTCGAAAATATTTTTATTTTTCAATATAATCTCCTGAAACTTCAATACACTTAGTCCAACGCTTTTCTAGCAATTATATCCCTTGATTAAAATAGTTTTCCTCAAGGTCTTCAAAATAGTGGTTTACAACTGTAATTGCATCTTCATTTGAGGTGAAACGCTTGCCAGCAAGGATTTTTTTTAGATTTGGGAACAAGTAAAAGTCACTGGGAGCTAAATCAGGAGAATAAGGTGGGTGGTCAAGCAACTCGTACTTTAATTCGTTGATTTTAGCCATTGTTAAAACACTTTTGTGCGCTGGTGCGTTGTATTGATGAAAAATTATTTTTTTGTGTTGTAAGCCAGGACGTTTTTCTCGAATTTGTACATTTAATTGGTCCAAAAGGTTGCAATAGTACTCTGAATTTATTGTTTTACCCTTTTGCAGATAGTCAATCAATAAAATACCTTTGAAGTCCCAAAAAACCGTTGCCATAACCTTACCAGCCGATTGAATTGTTTTTGCCTTCTTTGGGGCACTTCCTCCAGCTTCAGTCCATTGTTTGGATTGTTCTTTTGTCTCTGGAGTATAGTGGTGGATCCATGTCTCATCAACAGTTATGAAACGACGCTTAAAATCCATTTTATTTCGCTTAAAACGATCCAAACAAGCTTGAGAAATGTCCATTCTTATGCGTTTTTGGTCGACTGTTAACAAATGCGGCACCCATCTTGCAGAAAGCTTTTTCATCTATAGTTCTTCATGCAAAATTAAATGGACTCGATCATTTGAGATGCCCATGATATTAGCAATTTCACGCACTTTTATTCGTCGATCATTTAATACCATATCATGCACTTTGGCTACAATTTCTGTTGTTGTTGCTGTTTTTGGACGTCCACTACGTGGTTCATCTTCAATGCCTGTACGACCAGGTTTAAATTCAGCAACCCAATTTTTTACTGTTGCATATGAAGGAGCACTTTCACCTAACACATTCACCATATCATTATGAATTTCTTGTCCCGATAAACCTTTTTTATGTAAATATTTAATTTCAAATTTTTCCATTGTATTGTAAATTGCGGATGCGTCTTTTTTGAACACCTGTTTCTATATGAAGGATTTGCCAGATCGAAACAAAATTTAACATGTGTTCATAACAGAGATGGAAGTTTCCAAAACACTTAAATTTTATACCGCGCTTTTTGTGATAGGCTAAGAAGTTTCCGAACTGCCCTCGTATATTGACAAATTTTGGTGGAGTTCGGTCAAGAAATAAAGCTAAAATTCTCAAAATACCGACAATTGGGAGGTACGTTTAAATGCCCCGACCTTTTTGTAGAAAATTAACTTATGTTGAAACTGAGGTATGAGGCATTGTAACTCGCAAACAGTTGTACTATGTCATAACTTTTGAACGCATTTCGGTAAAATAAACGGTTTTAGCCCGATTCACCGATGTGTTTCTTAAAATAATAATTTGAGCGGAAGCTGTGGTCGTATTCATGTAAAAAAATTGTAAAAAAGCGTTGAAGGAAACTAGTTTTTTTGCGTAAATTTCCAGTTAGTGGCTTTACAACACAATGTAGAATTTAATGCTCAAAGAAGAAGTTAAAGAATACGCTTCAGAGATGAGGTTTCTAATTATGGTTTTTTAATATATCCACAGTATATACCTCAAACGGATGCTGACATTTTGAAGACATAAATATGGGGTTCTTTTGAATTTTTGCTCTAATCGGGACGCACAGCACTCGTGATTTCGCATTTTTTAATGTATAACTTGCACTTGTAACCTTCGAAGGACCACGGCAATCTGCATTCAAAGTCGAAATTTTTGTGCGTAAATTTTTCTAAAAAACCCGTTTTTTGGATTCGAAAAAATGTTTTTGAAAATATCGCGTATTTATTCGCGTTTTGAAAGTGTCATTCATATATAGACAAATAGGGCGAAACGCCTGTTTACAATGTGCTAAAACAGATACATATTTAAAAACATTTGCATATCCGGAGATATAATAGTTTTTTCTAAAAACTGAGTGCGATGCTACATCCACGGTTCTTGATTTATCGCACTGAAATTCCTATAGAATGATGTATTTTTTATGGTGATCATTGAAATCGGATGCGCATAAAATGCAAATGTACTTCGTGGAAATTATGGGCATTTTACTGTTATTGTGCACCCTAACATGCAACTGATGAAATCCTTTGATTTAATAAAATGATCTAAAAATGTTCGCTAATAGGAAAACTATAAGCCAACATTTGGTTGCAACGGAATATCTTCATTATTGATCGATTTTTTGACAAAGAAGACGAAGAACTCAAACATTTTGTTCCTATAAAGTCATCAAAAAATAAAATTAGAATAATATGATTTTTATTTTTATTTCCATATTTTCTTCGTACTTTTGCAAATAACATGAATAATATAGCTCCAAGCTGCACGACTTAGGCATCATTTTATTTCTCACAGTGTATGGATGCTGTTGTAATTATTTATTTTTTTTTTTTAAGTACAAGCGTAATAGTATATAACAGCTCACTATATTAAGCCGCGATCTTTTAGAATTTTTTTCTAATTATTAAAATTAAAACGCCTATATGTTTTGCGTGCAACGGTCAAAGTTAGTTACAACAAGTAACAAAGTATCAGTCGGCTTTGCCGACAGAGATATACCCTCAGCCTGTGTGGATTGAAATACTTTTTTTCCCAAAAAAAAAACTTATGTATTTAGGGGATTTTCAAACCCCTAACCACAAAAAATGTTGAACATTTGTGTGGGTGGTACCACAATGATCGGACATATAGGGCCCAAATTTTAACATAAACTAAGTTTCGACAATATTCAGAGATCCAACGTTTGGACCAAATCCGTTGCTACGTGTATGAGAAATCACTCGTACCATTTTAGCGAATATTTTCGAACTTTTTTGGGGGAGGTACCGGAAGGAGTGGACCTATGACCACCACCTTCGAATTTCATCTAATATTCGAAGAAATATTACAATACCCCAAGTGTGGACGAACGCAGTATTCGGTTCGAGCTCACCAGCCACTACATATGGTGCCATAGGGGTTTTTACAACTTTCGGGCTGTTTTCTCAAGAAGTATAGACTTTCCCCTGAAAAAACTTTTACTGTAGTAATTGAGGCAGCGAATGCAAGTTGCTTCAACAAAAACTAAAGTGATTCGAGAGCAGGTCTTAAAGTGAATTTATCCAAATTTTTGTGTGGGGGGTACCTGAAGGAGTGGACAAATATAGTCCATATTCGAACCTGATCTATATATGGTAGATATATTAGGATGTGTAAAGTATGGACCAAATCGGTCACTCCCATCAAGATTTATCAAGCGCACAATTTTTCCGAACATCTTTGAACTTTTGTGGGGGAGGTACCTGAAGGAGTGGACCGATATGGCTTTTCTTCGATCTTAAACTAAGTTTGCACACAATAATAAGAAGGCCACATTTTGGACCGAATCGGCAGATCCGTTCGAGAGTTATCTTGCGCTCCAACCACAACACACGGTGTCATAGGGGTTTTTTGTACCTTTCAGGTATGGACTTGCCCCCGATTAAACTTATACCGTCGCACAGTGTTGCCCGTTCCATACAAATGCGGACAAAAATAGAAGGCGTTGACGTAGGTTGATGAATTTTTGCACAAGTACTTATGAGGGCACAGGAATGAAAAATATCAACTTTGGTCCATATCGGTTCAGATTTGGATATAGCCCCCATATATATCTTTCCCCGATTTTGCTATAACTCGGTCAATTTTAATCGAATAGAATTCAAAATTTCTAATGCTTCTGAGTAGTTTCAGCGATTTTCGTAAAAATCGGTTCAGGTTTGGATATAGCTCCTATATATATCTTTCAACGATTTTGCTATAAATCTGTAAATTTTTGAAAAATAACCTTTAAATTTAACATGGGATGTTTTTTTAGGCCTGTGCCCTTATAAGAACTTGTGCAAACAATCATCAGCCCAGGTCAACGGTAAACCTGAACATGGGCCAGGGGAATCCCATGTTAAATTTAAAGGCTATTCATCAAAAATTGAGCGAATTATAGCAAAATCGGGGAAAGATATATATAGGGGCTATATCCAAATCTAAACCGATTTTTGTTATAATCGGTGAATCTACTCAGGAGCCTAAGAAAATATCACATATTAAATTTGAAGGCTATTCGATTAAGATTGACCGAGTTATAGCAAAATCGGGGAAAGATATATATAGATGCTATATGTAAATCTTAACCGATTGTTGTGAAAATCGGTGTAGCTACTCAGGGGTCTAAGAAAACAACACATACTAAATTTGAAAGCTATTCGATCAAAATTGAACTAGTTGTAGCAAAATCGGGAAAAGATATATATGGGGGCTATATAAAATCTGAACCGATATATCTCAGAAGGTTGCAGGGATGGGCAGAATGTTTACACATTATGATTTGGAAGAGATGTCCAATTAACGGAAAACAGGAGCCAACGTGGCAATAGGTGGCAATCAAAAGATCTGGTCTACTAAATATTAAGAATTTTGATTTTTTGTTATCAAATTTAAATTTTGATTTCTTGATAACTTTACATTGCCCATGTGCAGTTAATGTCAACTTTTTGTACTAAAACGTTATATTTATAGCCCACTCATCAAATCCCCATCCAAAACTTTTAGTATTATCAACAAATTTTTCAGAAAATGTTATTTTAAATGTCTAATTTTCATATGATTATCGCCTTAGATTACCTGGTAAATTCATTATGGATGCACATATCGACAAAATTCTTTTAGATTTCTTGTATCGGATGTGAAAAAACATAAACATATGTAAATGTTAACATCACATTTTTGATTTTCGTCCACACGGCAACACTGTGCTTCGTATGGGGGCAGTGAATACAAGTTGCTACAACAAAAATCAAAGCGATTCGAGAGCAGGTCCTAAGCTAAACTTTTCCGAAATTTTGCGTGGGAGGTACCCGAAGGAGTGGACCGATTGTGTCCATATTGGAACATCGTCTAAGTCTGGTAAACATTTCACGATGTGCAAGGTATGGACCGAATCGATTAATTTCTTCAAGTGTTATCGTGAGGACAAATTTTCCGAACATTTCCGAACTTTTGTGGGGGAGGTACCTGAAGTAGTGGACCGATATAACCCATCTTCGAACTTAAGCTAAGTTTGGATAAAATAATGTGAAAGCTAAATTTCGGACCGAATCGGTTGATCCGTTCGAGAGTTATCGTGCGCTCCAGCCAGCCAGACAGACAGACGGATGGACGGACATGGCTAAATCAACTCCAAATTGTCTGAAACATATTTCGTCCAAACATACTTGGGGTCTAAAATCATTATTTCGATGAGGCACATTTTGCCCGTATGAAAGTGTATATATACCCTCGTTAGCATAACACGGTGCACCTTAACTAGATTTAAATGAAAGGTGCTTACACCTGGGAAGTTTTTGTGGATTCTGAAACTACATTGAGAGTATAGAAATGACGAAAATTGTCTAGCAACAACAACATCCAATATGCCTGATGATGTTAACCTAACCAGTTAACGAAACGATCGTCGCATAGCGGTTGATCGCTAGGTACCAATTTTCTCAATAGAATCTTCTTACGTCATATAGCTCGATTAATAATTAAATAAATTAAAAATCTCACAAATGATGTCCTTCGCCCTAAAAAGGCAAACACTTAAAAAATGTTTCTTTTTGTTTTGGAAATCCATCAACGGCATGTTCAAAAGTTCTAAGCTAAATAGATTATTTATTACATTACTGTAATGTAACAAAGTGGTCATGATTGTGTTTAAACAAAACTCAATTTTAATTTATAATTCTCAAATCGTACGATGTCGGTCAAATATAAAGCATACACAATTTTAATCATAAATCTGCTACTAGTTTTTTAGGGTCAACACAAATCCAATAGCATTATCAAAGAAGAAAAGCCAAACCCAACCCAGACATCTCATATTTCTTTGCATTGAACAATAAAGAGATTAAAAGCTTAACATATTTCTTTGCTTATGGCTAATATTGGTATAGGTTCCTTTTATACATGCCGACGCACCAACAACGCTGGAAAAACATCTCTGACTCTGTGAACAGTGGCAGTTGATTTGTTTTTGTTCTTTTTCTAATTATATCAGTTAGTTAGTTAGTTATTCATGTATTAATCTTCTTTTGGTATTTGTCATAAAATACCACCAAATCCGTTTATTTAAATGTAGTTGGTATTGTCAATACATTGGGGTGTTGTTTTTTTTACACAAAGTAACTATCAAGGCAACCTCAAACCACAATAAAGGGGGCTTTGTGATTTTCGTTGTTTTTTTCTTACAGTTTATTTGATTATTGTCACGGCGTCGGGAGTAGTAACAGAGACAGAAAGATAATATAAAAGCCTAATCACTTTATCACAACAGATTAAATCATTAATTTATTATGAGCTGTAGAAGCAAATGATTTGCTGAATAAAAAAATTGTATAAATATCTCTCTAGGCTAAGACGTAAAAAAACAACAAAAAAACAACCTGATTGGAAAAATATAATTTTAAACTTATATCAAATCTGAATGCTTAGATTTTTGCATTATAAATCCAGCTATATCGGTTTATTAGTATTAACATTTATTAAATATTTCAACCAGAAAGACACAACTAAACAGCAGCACCGCCAGTAACAGCAACAACAACAACAGCAAAAACAGTTAGACCTTATCTAAATTATATTTAGGGTATGTTTGGTGGAGAAATAACAACATTTTTTAAACATATTATCACAACAATAAAATTAAACGTTTTATAATTGATATACAGACACTTCTTCCATTTGGTTGAATGTTTGTATTTAGTTGTGTTTTGTGTGCTTTGTTGCTGTTGTTGTTCTTACCCTCCCAGTGTCATATGGGAATTGTTAGTTGAAAGGGTAATCATTGGCCTCGTGTTGGAATGATAAAATGAGTAAAGGGGAGATATTTCATTATTATAAAGGCAATTTTTAGTTACAGACTTAAGAAACATTTGTATTTAAAAAAAAAATGTGCATTTAAAAGAAATTCTGTATCCACCACTAGATAAATATCTGGTCTAACAATGAAACGACAATATTTATCATTAGGAGGGTTTATTGTTTTTCAAAGTATTCTCCAGCATTATATACACATTTACATGCGCTTAAACCAATTCTCGAAGAACTTTTTCCACCAGGATTGAGACATCTCCAAAACATGGTTTTGAACACTACAACAGCACCTTTTGAGAAGAAAACCGCCGACCAGAAGGAATAAAAAGTAAACAAAGGCTATAGTCGGGACGGGGTCGACTATGTGATACCCTATAGCAATACCGCTTTGCGAAATCTTTTCACTGGTAAACGTTTTTTTAGTGAGATACTAAAATTTCTATCCTTCCTGAACAGCTGTCGACAATCAGCTTGGTACTGATTAAAAGCTTTGCCGAAGAGACGAAGAAGAGAAGCAAAGGTATCTGTCATTATAATAAACTAGCCGACCCACTGTGGTCGAACTTATATGGGAAGAGCGGCCAAAAATACTTCCTGTGCAGATATCAATACGAAAATTTCAGTAAAGGCTAGTTTAGCTACACAAATAAAAAGGAGCAAAAAAATTCAACATAGGTCCGACTTTAGGTATAGCACCCATAGAATGATACCCCCTGTTTTCTGGCATTTTGGGGGTCTTGACCACATCTTTCAATGAAATTGGCTGGGTCCACGTTTTGATAGGGTCCCCATAAAATGGTACCGCCCGATTTTCGGAATTTTGAAAGTTTTATATAAATTATTACTTCGAAATGGCCGAAATGGCACTAAATCTTTCTTGGAGGTAGGCTACCCCCAGAAAATATTCGATTAATGTAAATCGACCCTTTGATGTTGTCTCCATAAATCGGTACCGCCCAATATTTGGTATTTTTAGGGTTCTAGCCAAATTTTACATTGAGGACCACATTTTGACGTATCCTTCATATAACTGAACCGCACAGTATCTCCTCTATATACTAAAAAAGCTGAAATGTGCAGGTGACATTTGAAAAAATGTCAAAAACACCCTGAAAAGTACCCTTAGTATTTTGGGAACAAGTTCCAAAGTTGCGAAAAGTTGCAGCTGATATTTTGAAAATAGAATCTATAGACTACTACTTATCTTCTACAAAAATTTCGTTGGGGGGAAAGAGGGGGAACATGACTAAACCTTTACATGAAATGTAATTATACTGAAGAAATGACATTACAAAAGTCCTTCAGTCACAACACGTATTCAATAATTAATCCCAAAAATTAACAAACGCAAAACTGCATAAAAATTATGTTAATACATTGTTTTTCAATATTCGAATAAAGTTTGTTCTATATAGAGTTCATTTAGTTTGATATTAATATTTTACTTTCAGCTAACTTTTGCATTGAATTTACCTCGAAATCCAACCTGTTAAAATTTCTCTTTTTTGATGCTATTCTTAAGGAGTACAGTAAGAAATATTCCATAACAAATTTATTTTAGAGACATTTAACATGTTAGGAGTAGATATGACTACATTTGGTACCAAAAAATATACTTTCATTTTCTTAATTTTGGCCAATGGCAGCGACCACTGTGCGACCTGGCCCGCCTTGCTGGCCCATGAAATAGTTTTATGTTTTTTATTATATTTTTCTTCCATCGCTGGGATCTGCAAGTACCTATGAATAAAACATCTTCAGAAATGTTGGTGTTTATATGCAAATTTAACATACCGCCAAAGAACTGATGACTTGAGGCATGCAGTTATTTCTTCTGCTGGAAGTGTTTCTCTGAAATCTAAACGTAAATTGCTTATTAAATCCTTCAATTTTTAAAAATTCTAGAGAATTTTTATGTGCCATCGTACATTCGTTCCAAATGATAACTTCTATTTAATACTGCATGTGTACCCTTCATTCACATGAATTTTCAGTGGCAAATTATGGACCGACTGGGTCGTCCTTCCACCATCTTATAATGTATATCTTTTATACCTGATAAAGCTATAGCTATCAATATTTCGCCTTCTAATCGAAACACTTTCTTTCTAATAAAACCAAAGCTTCGTTATTTATAATATCTGGTATTTACATTGATTTGTAACGTTCGTAAGTTTTACATATATAGCGCATTTCTAAAATTGGGCATTTCTAAAATTGGGCACCCTCCTCTCCGAAATTCAACAAAATATATAGCCTGTTTCCCCCCATTGACCATCCCTGAACATCATCTGAAAATGATATGGAAATCGGTTCAGAAGTTTTGGAGATATAACATATTTAAAAAAGGCATGGTCGGACTTTTAGTTCCCAAATAAGTACCTAGGGTGGGGGACACAACCACCATTGCAAATATATTTCAAACCAATACGTTCCAAAGATTTACGAAAATAGCGTTTTTAAAAAATAGGGCCTTGTGGAGGTACCACTCCGAAATTCAACAAGGGGTCATCCCTGTACATTCTCTGAAATGTCCAAGAAAATCGGTTAAGTAGTTTTGGATTTATAACATATTTAAACAAGTGGGTGTGGTGGGGTCTTTAAGCCCCAAATGAGTACCTAGGGTCGGAGATACAATTACCATTGCCTCGCAATTTCATTTTCTCACCGATACAATCATCAGTTTTGCTAAAAAGGTTCTTAGAAAAAGGGAATATGAGAGGTATCCCACCCCTCCGAAATTCAAGAAAATATATAACTTCTTTTCAGCACCCTCTACATTCTCTGAAATTTTCAGGAAAACCGTTCAGTAGTTTTGGATATATAACATATTTAAAAAGTGGGCGTGCTAAAATAACTTTTTTAAGAAATCGGGCATAGGGGAGTTTCCCCGACCCTCCGAACTTTAACCAAATATTTTACCATTTTCACCCTTGGCCATCCCTATACATTCTCTGAAATTTTCAAGAAAATCGGTTTAAGCAATTTCGGATATATAACATATTTAAAAAAGTGGGCGTGGTCAGATCATCAGGCTCCAAATGAGTACCTAGGTTCGAAGACCACCATTGCCTAGCAAATTAATTTTCTCGCCGATACGTTCGTCAATTTTGCTAAAATAGCTTTTTTAAAAAATACGACTTAGGGGAGCTTCCCCGCCTCTCCGAAATTACAAATAATATATAACCTTTTTCAACACGGGACCTCGCTGTACATTCACTGAAATTTTCAGGAAAATCGGTTTAGTAGTTTTGGATATATAACCTATTTAAAAATTGGGCGTGTTAAAATAGCGTTTTTAAAAAATGGGGCATAGGGGATGTACCCCGCCCCTCCGAAATTCAACAAAATGTATAGCCTATTTTCACCACGGACCTCCATGTACATTCTCTGAAATTTTTAAGAAAATCAGTTCAGCCGTTTTTGAGTCTATACGGAACATACATACTAACATACACATATTGTCTGTTATATATAAGATATCTCAAAATATTAAATCTTAAATAATAATAATAATTGTTCACAAACATCCCAGATGGGACAAGGGAGACTTCTCTCATATCAATGAGTGTTTATTGCCGAGTCCGAACGGCGTGTCCTAAAACACCACTTGTAGAGAAGTTTTACATGGCTGAAATACTCAGGAAATGTCGCCAACATCACTGAGGGTTATTTTGCCACCGACAAAAATTTGATGTTGGCTGGCCTGGGAATCGAACCCACGGCATTTAGCGTGCAAGGCGCACACCCACGGTGGCACCCAATTCCAACTCAATTCCTCAATTCCAACACCTTTCGTATTATTTTAAATGATCTAGTTTCAGGATCAAGCTCTCCCCTTCGAATATGTCCAACAGAAGCAACGTTATGCGCATTGGAAATAAAATTCCACAAATTGGAAATTGGGATTTCTGAGTGTCTGTTTCTATATTTCTATTATTTGACCACTTTTGTTAACGCTATTGGGATTAGTTTAAAGCTCGAAATGCCTTTATTATTACGAGTATAGGTCACTTTTGTTGAAATGCACCCATCCTAAGCTGGGATATTCTTCATTACAATTCAAGTAAAACAAGTAAAAAATTTCAGTTGGCTTTACCGACAGAGGCATACCCTAAGCCGGTGTGAATTGAAACATTTCTTTCCCAAAAAAACGAATGTATTTAGGGGGGTTTTCAGAATTTTGGGGGTATAAAATATTCCGAAAGAGAATTGTTGTGTGTAAATTCACGTTTTCAAATCGCCCCCGTAAAACGGTCTCTCCCGATTTTCTATATTTTTAAGGTTTCAGCGTTATTATCAAACCGAAGTAGATAACATCTTGCTTTTAGTCTTCGATTGGGTTATAAAACATTCCATAGAACGGTACTCACTAATTTTCAGTATTTTGAAGGTTTTGGCCTCAATATCGCATCAAAATGACCGAATTTTGGTATTTAGTCTTCGTTGATGGCACAAAACTTTTCAACTGAAATTTGTCGGAACGATCTTACAAGATTTTTGGTACTTTGTAGGTTTTAGTGTCATTATCAAATCGAAATGGCTGAAATTTGGTATTTATTCTTCGATGGGCGTAACTCCAGTAGAGAATTTTCGGTGAAGGTCCACGTTTTCTTATAGCCCCCACAGTATTTTGAACGCACGGAAATGGCTGAAATTTTGTTATTAGGCTTCGTTGGGCTAAAAAACTCCCAACTCGGTATAGGTCCACGTCTTCGTATAGCCTCCATAGAACGGTCCCACCCGGTTTTTGGTATTTTGAAGGTTTCATCGTCAAACCGAAATGACTGAAATTTGATATTTAGTCTTCGCCAAGGGTACAAAACAAAGGTCCGCAAAATGCATATAAAAGGCACACTATATTGCCTTTTCCCAAAAGCGAATAGTGCAGTGCCTTGCATATAAAAAATATGAATGTGCAAAAAGCAGATTCACCCCAAAAAATGATTCACTGCTTTAGTGCATGCTTGCTTGCTTTTACATTTGTATTCACACGATTCGCAAATGCAGTATGCACAATACTGCATACCACCACACAGTATCGTACCATCTTCTGTTTGAATAAATGAATACATTTGCCAAATTTCGCTCTTTCTTTGAGTTTCTTTAATAATAGGATAAACTAAACTAGTAATTGTTTTTATTGTCTCAACATTAATTTTTTTATGTTTATTAACATGTAAATTTGACCAGAAATATCTACTGCTTTTTGTAATGCAACGTGCTTTTTCGAAGGCAGCGTGCAAAAAAAGGCAACGAGCTCTTGTAGTGTACGCACACACTCATGAAAGTAAAGGCAAAGCAAGCAATAGCATTAAACAGAGATGGCAATAGCAAGCAATGAAAAAAGCACGAAATCGCGAATATGCATTAAAAGCGAGTGGCATTTTGCGGACCTCTGGTACAAAATATTATTGCAGATATAAAACATCCCATACAAAAAATCGGACCATACACCCAGAAAAAAATTACACCATACCAAATTGGCTGTTAATTGGAATTTTGTGTTCTCAGAAAATAGAAAACTTACTCGCAAAAAAGCTATCCACATATTTCCAGGTTTTAGTCCAGCCAAAATAAACCGATATTGCCCAATTTTGTATATTGTATTTTACAACATTTTCCGAAGTGAAGTATAGGTAACTTGGTATTTTGGAATTTCAATCGGTACAAAACCTCGACGCCGAAAATCTATATAAATAAAAATCAAATGTTGTTCGTTGGTAATGGCATCAGTTGAGAACGGCTTGACCGATTTGTATAACTTTTGAAATGTTCGTCATAACCCAACATAGGTTTTTATGCATTGAAAATTTGACCACGCCCACTTTTTTCAATTTTAATATTTTCTACAAAAACTACTGAACTGATTTTCCTGAAATTGTCACTTTCTCTGACAGGGATGGCCCCCGGTGAAAATAGGCTACAAATTTAGTTACGTATGGGGCGAGGTTCTTTCTCTAAACCCTATTTTTTAAAAATGCTATATTTACATAATTACGAATGAATCGGTTTGGAGATTAATTTGCGAGACAATTGTGGTTGTGTCTCCGACCTTACCTACTGTTTTAGAGCCCAAAGACTTGACCATGGCCACTTTTTAAACTATGTTACATCTTCAAAACTACTGAACCGATTTTCCTGAAATTTTCAGGAAATGTAAACAAAACGCGATATGTTTATGAATAAAAATGAAATGCCGTCATAACCCAACTTAGGTTGTTATGGAAAGAAAATTTTACCACGCCCACTTTTTTCAATTTTCAATTTAATTTTTTTCTGCAAAACTACGAAAATTTTCCTGAAATTGTCAGAGAATGTACAGGGATGGACCCCGAAAACAGGCTACATATTTTTTTGAATTCCAGAGGGGGCGGAGTACCCCCTATGCGATATTTTAAAAAAACGCGATATTTGCAAAAATAGCGCATGTATCGTTTTCAAAATTTACGGACTAATCTACAATCTAGGTACTTCTTTGGGGTCTAAAGGCTCGACCACGTCTGTTTATTATACCCTACACCACTATGTGGGGAGGGTATTATAAGTTGGTTTTGCCCAAAAAGTTTGTAACGCATCGAAATAATGGTCGTAGACCCATACTTATATATACCAAAATGAATGTCTCGAAGAGCTGAGTCGATCTGGCTATGTGTGTCCGTCCGTCCGTCCGTCCGTCTGTCCGTCTGTCCATCTAAACTTTGTAATCACGCTACAGGTCGCAATTTTGATCGGATCGTCACGAAATTTTGCATGTTGATGGGGGTCCCGGAGGGGAAGAAGCCTATTGATTTTGGTGATGGTCGGATAATATTTAGGGGTCGGAAAGGGCAAAAAACTTAGGTGGATAAAAAGACAACGTTTTTTTCCAAAGCGAATATCTCAGCTTCTATATGGGGTATACCAGAAGCAAAATCTGACAATTAAAGTAGAAAATATCACCTTTCTAATGATGTAAAGTAGGTGCTCGTAGGTTATCAAACAACGAAGATATTACAATAGTAGCAAATAAAACACCAATTTTCATTTTTGCGATTTTAATTATATTGACGAATATCACAGCTTAAGTTGTAAACTTTCCAAAAGCAAAGCCTGACTATGAAAGCAGAAGATCCCGTCTTTACAATGATGCAAACTAGGTCGGCGTAGGTAACCAAATGACGGACATATCGCAATAGTCGTTAACACATCCCATTTATCAATTTTTTTGGAAATCACGCTACAGGTCGCAATTTTGATCGGATCGTCACGAAAATTTGAGGGTTAGTAGGGGTCTCACAGATGAAGAAGCCTATTGATTTTGGTGATGGTCCGATAATATTTAGGGGTCGGAATGGGCAAACACTTATTTGGAGAAAAGTCAACATTTTATTTCAAAGCCAATATATCTGTTTCTTTAAGAGGTATATCAAAAGCAAAACTAGGCAAGGAAAGTAGAAAATATCACCATTACAACGATGTAAAGTAGGTTGTCGTAGGTGGTCAAATAACATAGATATGGCAATAGTCGATAATGCATCCCATTTTCCGATTTTTTTGTAATCACGCTACAGGTCGCAATTTTGATCGGATCGTCACGAAATTTTGGGGGTTAATGGGGGTCCCACAGAGGAAGAAGCCTACTCATTTTAATGATGGTCAGATAATATTCAGGGGTCGGAATGGGCAAAAACTTATTTGGAGAAAAGGTCTAAGTTTTATTTCAAAGCCAATATCTCTGTTTCTTTAAGAGGTATATCAAAAGCAAAACCTGGCAAGGAATGTAGAATATATCGCCTTTACAACGATGTAAAGTAGGTTGTCGTAGTTGCTCAAACAACGGAGATATCGCAATAGTCGGTAATGCATCCCATTTTCTGATTTGCTTGTAATCACGCTACAGGTCGCAATTTTGATCGGATCGTCACGAATTTTTTGGGAAGGGATGCGGGTCCCTCTGAGGAAGAAGCCAATTTAGTTTGGTGATGGTCGGATAATAGTCAGGAGTCGGAATAAGCGAAAAGCTTATGTGGAGGAAAGTCAAAGTTTTTTTCTTATGCGAATATCTCCGTTTCTGGTTGGAGTATTCCAAAAGGAATACCCGTCAATGGAAGAAGAACAGATCTCGTTTATATCGATGCAAAGTATGTTGGCGTAAGTGAGCAAACCGAGATATTGCAAAATTCAGTAATAAACCCAATTTTTCCATTTTTTGTAATCTCGCTACAAGTTGGAATTTTGATCGGATAGTGACAAAATTTTGGGGGTAGATGGGGGCCCCACAGAGGAAGAAGCCTATTGATTTTGGTGATAGTCGGATAAAATTTAGGAGTCAGAATGGGGAAAAACTCATATGGAGACAAATTCAAAGTTTTATTCTTTGTGAATATATCGGCTCCTAGTAGTGGTATTCCAACGGCAAAACCTGTCAATGGAAGAAGAAAATATTACCTTTACATTGGTGTAAAGCAGGTTGGCGAAGGTGGTCAAACAAGGGAGATACCACAATAGTCGGTAATGCATCCAATTCTTCCATTTTTTGGTTTCGGATGGTCACGAAATTTTGCTTGCTTATGGGGGTCCCAGAGAGAAAGAGGCATATTATTTTAGTAGTCGGAATATATTCCCTAAAAGAAATGTTTACCAGTGAAAAGCTTATGCACAGGGGTAGTGGTGTAGGGTATCACATGGTCGGCCCCATCCCGACTATAGCCTTTGCTCACTTGTTTTTTAAATATGTATGTTATATCTCCAATACTACTGAGCCGATTTCCGATTTATGTATATTTTATGAATTTCGGAGGAGGTGGGGTTACTTCCCCAAGTCTTTCTTTTTAACGTTATATGTATAAGCCAAACTTATGATTATATCGGTTTCAGCATAAATTTTGGGGGGGCAAGGGGGTTGTGTGTACCCTAGGTACATATTTGGAGCCAAAATACCGGACCACGCCCACTTTTTTAAATACGTTACATCTTGAAAACTGATGACAACGCCCACTCTTTTCAATACATTATTTTTCCAAAACTACTGAACCTAATTTCATGAAATTTTCAGAAAATATTCAGGAATGTCGATAATAAATCCTAAACAGCATCAACGGGAGAAAAAATCCGACAAAGTCCGCAAGAGAAAGGAAGGTTACCGACAAAATCTGTTGATAAATTTAAAATACTCCTCGGTTTAACAATGACAATGAAAATTGTCATTAAAACTCATTACGACGGGCCAGCAACGTGGACCGGGGTCTGCCAGTTATCAATATAAATTGATTATCATCGTCTAAGGAAAAACCTTAATGTAGAGGAAGATATTAGTATTTTCAAAAACTAAAGGAAACTAATTGATCATATTTACTTTAATACAGTTCATGGCGAATGTGTATAAATGGGACCGGGGTCTGCCAGTTACTAATATAACGAGATTATCATCGTCCAAGAAAAACCTTAACGTAGAGGAACAGATTAGTATTTTCATAAACCAAAGGAAACTAATTAATCCTATTTACTTTAATACAGTTCATGGCGAATGGTATAAAAAGTTCGGTTTTACTTATTTAAATTGTTCTTAAATGCGTTTAAATTTCCATCCATCACACAAATTTCCATCACTCCAAAATATTGCTCACTTGTGGCACTTAAAAGTCTAAAAGATATACATACATAAGTACACTAATTTATTATAATCGGCACAATTAACGAAAAAGTAGAAAACCCCACAAGACAAACCGAAAATGACAAACCAAAAAAAAGTGATAATTTTCGCTTATCTTAATCTAGTTTAAAAAGTCGTTTTTTTTTTTGCTGTGCTAAATGAAACAATCATAAGACTCAAATAAAAATGTCAATTTCAGTTTAGCTACACGCGTCGCAGCGATGACAACACGCATGTAAGCGAATTATATCTGCAAATAATAAATTTGTGTAGTTTTTGATTCACCTTTAGCTGTGTCTCTTTTGGTGATTAATTATGCTTCAAGAAATGTTTAAAGAGTGACACAAATGTGACAAAAACAAGGTGGCATTTGAGGCACAGTGGGCTAGAGAACATGGGAAATAAGTAAAAATATATAAATTTAATCCAACGCGATCGAATACATACATACGTTTCCTGGGTGGCAATTTTAGAATTATATTTATATATTTTTAGTTACAAATTATAGTGATTCAATACCCATATGTACATATGTGTACCACTGTGTCACAAATATACTTATGTATAGTCTACCGCCTTTATCGTATTGTATATCTTTTAATTTGTGTGTAGTTTGACTGTGAGAATGTTTACTTTATTAATATGGTATATAACTGTACGGTTGTGGCTTCTTTCTAATACCCATTGATATCGATATCTGGGGCATATGAAGGTTTTAGTTTTTTTTTTTTTTGGTTAAATATCTTTACGTGCTCGTTAAGACTAACTGATAATTTCTAAAGTTCTTTTGTGGGGGGTTTAGTCGCTTCTTGATAACACTACTAAATGCTCGTTTGTCCATCTGCCGTCATTTGGTCGGTATGTCAAAAGCTTACAAAGCTAATGCGTCTGACGAATTTATAGATCGTTACTTGATTAATTTTTGTCCAATGATAAATAATAGACGAACTTTATGTGTAATGTCCAGTCAGTGTGAGCGAGCCCTCGATAAATGTTAATGGTAATGATTTTGTCATCGCTGTTTTTTTAATGTCTTGTAGCTAAGGCGATGTGAATAATTTCCCTTCAACACCTCTAAACTTTGTTGTTCGATACATCGATATGAATGTGTGTTTATCTGTATAAGATTTTGAAAGTGTGACGAATATTTAAAACGAAACCGTTTTAAAGAAAATCAAAACATCTTCAAACAACTTCTTTGTTTTACAAAACAAATAAAGTATATGCAAAACAAAAATTAATGCATAATTTGTTGACAATATTTATGGCTTAGTTCAAGGGATTATTATTGTCTAATAAAATTATTGCGTAAACACATGTCAAATATCACAAAAAATCGGTTTCCCAAATTTAAATGTCAATGGAAAAAATCAAATAAAATAAGACTGCATATAAATAAGAAGTTATCATTGGCAAATTTATACTAATCCGTTAAAACACAAACTCATTTGTTGAAAAAAATCACAATTTTTTTATTCTTAAGATAAGATTTAAATATATGGAATAAATAACTTTTGTCATTTGGAAATAGTTTTTAATTTATTATATTTACTTTGTAAAATAAATAATGTGTCAGAAAAAATAATCTATATGTAACGCAAATGGCGAATGATTCATACGATTTTAACGGCACAAAGACAATGAAGTGTCGATAAAGGAAATAATTAGTTCTCAAACTAATCGACGAATTTCAGTTATTCAACTCCAGCCTATCGATAAACGCAAATTTGATTCTAACTTCGATATTTAAGTTTCAGTTTGATACAAATTTTTATTTATCATTTTAATTTACCTATTATATTCGATTATGAAATGATATTGTTAAAATGCCCGTTCATTACGCTGAATCCGTGGGTATGAGTATTTTTTTGAATGTAGTTTTTACTGAGTTATACTTTTTCAAGACGTGATATCTCTGGAATCTTTATTCAAAACCTTGCTGAAATTATACTAAAATGTTTTGCTGCGCATATATTCTTGATCAGCATAACAATGTCCGGCTGTTCGGCTTTATAATTTGGTATATAAGTTTCTATTCATCGAAGGAGGTGTGGTATTGAAAATAGGCTATACATATAGGTCCACGTTATCACACCGAAATGTCTGAAATGTTGTGTTTAGTCTTCGATTGTGGCATAGAACAACCCAGAAGAAAATTATCGGTATAGGTCTACGACTCCCTACAGCCCCCATAAAACGGTACGTCCCTTTTGTCGGCATTTAAAAGACTGTGGTCTCAATATCGGACCGAAATGGCTGACATTTTGTATGTAGCCTTCATTTGGGGCATAAGACATTCCACCACAAATTTGTCGATATAGGTCCACATTCTCATATAGCCCCCATAGAACGGAACCCCCCGATTTTCGATATTTCGAAAATTCTAGCCACATTATTCAATCGGAATAATAGGTCCACGCTTGGTATAGCCCCCATATAAGGGTACCACCCATTCAAGATTTGAATCACATTTTCATACCTAATTGGATGTTAATTTTTTTGTTTGCTAATCACGGTGTACCAGAACCAACTTTAAATGGAAGGTGCTTACACCTGGGAAGTTTTTGCGGATTGTGAAACTACAATGTTCTGCGGATTGTGAAACTACAATCTAAAAGCGAAAAAAAAACAAGCGAGCAAAGGCTATAGTCGGGACGGGGCCGACTACGTGATACCCTACACCACTACCCCTGTGAGATACTAAACTATATACTAAAGTTTGCACCTATCTAGCTTTTATATCAAATGGCTTAAGGCGAACTGAACCAAAATAATTAATATTTAATTTTATATTTGACTATTGCTGACATCTACTTGGTACTGATTGAACGCTTTTCCGGTCTTCTTGATTAGCATTTTACATGTGAAGACACCAAATAGAAGCCGAGGTATTTGTCATTATCCAGCTAGCATTTGGAAGATTGTTTTTTTCAAAAATCACATTGCGGAATCTTTTTAGAGTCCTTTTGGTGATCAACAACTGATTAAGTCGATTGTATTATCAAAAAGTGACTCGATAGTGACTCCCTCGAATGATTAAAAAGAGTTCAATTTAAAATACAATATCAAATGTGTAGCAATCACAAAATAATTAATTGAGGCGTTTAAAATGTGACTATTTTTTCGTCACATTTTGATCATCTGAAGATTGAAAAATGCTTAATCAACAAGTAAACAAGTGAGCCAAGTCGGGTCGGGGCCGACTATGTGATACATAGGGGTAGTGATGTGCATCTTCTGCAATGCCCATAAAGCATGGAAATGTATACACCACCAACAAACTCTTAATATGATGATGTTTATATCAAATCTATTGATATTAAAATTACTTAGCAATATGTGCATATGCTTTTGACTGGTAAAATTCAAAATATTAAAATTGAGATAGCTTAGCGCCTTTGCTCTGACTGTCTTCAGGAGAATTTTGTTGAAATGCATTTAAGTGCATCGTCAGTACAACACAAAAAAAAATGGGAAAGTGGGATGTACGCCAACCACCAATAGGCTTCCCTCTCTGTGAGACCCCCATCAACCCCGAAAATTTCGTAAGGATCCGATCAAAATTCCGACCACAAAAAAAGGAAAAAGGGATGCATTACCGAGTATTGGAATATCTCTGTTGTTTGACCACCTATGACAACCTTCTTCACATAGTTGTAAAGATGATAATTTCTACTTTCCTTATCAGGTTTTGCTTTCGACATATCTCTTACAGAAGAGAGATATTCGCTTTCAAATAAAACGTTGGCCTTTTCTCCAAATAATTTTTTTTTAAAATTCCGACCCCTGAATAAAATCCGACCATTACCAAAATCAATAGGTTTTTTCCTCTGTATGACCCCCACTAACACCCAAAATTTCATGACGATCCGATCAAAATTGCGCTCTGTAGCGTGATTACAAAAAATGAAAAAAATGGGATGTATTACCGACTATTGCGATATCTTCGTTGTTTGACCACCCACGACAACCTACGCTACATATCTGCAAAGGTGATATTTTCTACTTTCATTAGGTTTTGCTTTTGATATACCCCATATAGAAGCGGAGATATTCGCTTTGAAATAAAATGGTGACTTTTTCTTCAAATAAGTTTTTTGCCCATTCCGTCCCCTGAATATTATCCGACCATCACCAAAATCAATAGGCTTTTCCCCTCCAGGACTTACTCAACACACAAAATTTGGTGACGATCGTATTAAAATTGTGACCTGTAGCGTGAATTCACGTTTAGATGGACAGACGGACGGACGGACACACATAGATAGATCGAGACATTCGCCGAGACATTCATTTTGGCATATATATGTATGGGTCTACGACCATTATTTCTATGCGTTACAAACTTTTTGGCCAAAACCAACTTATAATACCCTCTTCGCATAGTGGTGTAGGGTATAATTATGTGATGTGAAGTGGCTTGGGTGCATGGTAACTCTCGAACGATCCGTTCCAAAATTTGGCCTTCGCAATATTTGCCCATACTCAATATAAATTCGAAGATTAGCCATTTTGGTCCACTCCTTTGGTTACCTCCCCCTCAAAAGTTCCAAACGTTTCGCTAAAATTGTACGCGCTATATCTGTTGAAGGGAGAAACCGATTTGGTCTAAACTTTGGATTTCCTAGTATTTTGTCCAAATGCAGTTTAAGTTTGAAAATGGTACATATCGGTCTTCTCCTTAGGGTAACTCCCCCACAAAAGTTTGACATTCTTATTTAAGTGCAACTTAGGATCTGTTCGAAGATCCTTTGGAAAATTATACCGATTCTACTTCTTGTTTACAGCGATATTGTGTTTTTCGTGGGCAAGTCCATGCTTTCTGACCTCTAAGTTATACGGTGACCAACTGAAATGACTACCATAATAAGATCCATTCCATCAGGTACCTCCTCCGCATTACTTGCGTCATTATTCCAAATGCCCAACAGGAGCCACATTATCAGAAAACCCAATAATACATAATTATTGGGATAAAGGATTTTTGTTGATAAATTTCGGAGGGCCCTTTTGCAAAAATTTGAAAGCGACGGTTTGCAAATTAATTTGGCCAAAATTTTGAAAGTTCATGTTAGCGAAAATTCTTTATTTAGCAATGATGTAAACCTTATTGTATACTTATATTACTGATGAAATAAGTTTCATTACTATTTTTATACCCTACACCACTATGTGGGGAGGGTATTATAAGTTGGTTTTGGCCAAAAAGTTTGTAACGCATCGAAATAATGGTCGTAGACCCATACTTATATATACCAAAATGAATGTCTCGACGATCTGAGTCGATCTGGCTATGTGTGTCCGTCCATCCGTCCGTCCGTCTGTCCATCTAAACCTTGTAATCACTCTACAGGTCGCAATTTTGATCGGATCGTCACGAAATTTTGGATGTTGATGGGGGTCCCGGAGGGGTGGTGATGTTCGGATAATATTTAAGGGTCGGAGTGGGCAAAAAACTTATGTGGATAAAAAGACAACGTTTTTTTCCAAAGCGAATATCTCAGCTCCTATATGGGGCATACCAAAAGCAAAACCTGACAATGAAAGTAGAATATATCACTTTTTTTATAATGATGTAAAGTAGGTTCTCATTTTTGCGATTTTAATTACAATTGGCTGGTCAGCAAAGCCTGACTATAAAAGTAGAAGATTCCACCTTTACAATGATGCAAACTAGGTCGGCGTAGGTGACCAAATAGCGGAGATATCGCAATAGTCTGTAATTCATCCCATTTTTCAATTATTTTGGAAATCACGCTACAGGTCGCAATTTTGATAGGATCGTCACGAAATGTTGGATGTTGATGGGGGTCCCGGAGGGGAAGAAGCCTATTGATTGATTGGTGATGTTCGGATAATATTTAAGGGTCGGAATGAGCAAAAAACTTATTTGGATAAAAAGACAACGTTTTTTTTCCAAAGCGAATATCTCAGCTTCTATAAGGGGTACATCAAAAGCAAACAATGAGCTGAAAGCTGACAATGAAAGTAGAAAATATCACCTTTCTAATGATGTAAAGTAGGTTCTCGTAGGTGATCAAACGACAAAGATATCACAATAGTCGAAAATTAAACCCAAATTTTTATTCACAGCTTTGGTTGGGGACTTTCCAAAAGCAAAGCCTGACTATGAAAGTAGAGGATCCCATCTTTACAATGATGCAAACTAGGTCGTCGTAGGTGACCAAATAACGGAGATATCGCAATGGTCGGTATTACATCCTATTTGTCCATTTTTGTTTTTTTGGAAATCACGCTACATGTCGCAATTTTGATCGGATCGTCACGAAATTTCGAGGGTTACTGAGGGTCTCACAGAGGAAGAAGCCTATTGATTTTGGTGATGGTCGGATAATATTTAGGGGTCGGAATGAGCAAAAACTTTGTTTGGAGAAAAAGTCAACATTTTATTCCAAAGCAAATACCTCAGCGTCTATAAGGGGTACACAAAAAACAAAACCTGGCAATGAAAGTAGATAATATCTCACTTGTTTTTAATTAAAATGACATAAGACTTCTTGGACAATTTCCCCTTGTTTTCAGAACTTTTTTGACAATATATATGAGTTAATATATGTTCAAAACAATGGATATTAATAATCACATATACTTTTGGGCGTATCATTTATCAAATAAGTCACAACTACAGTGAATGTTATGTAATTAAGTGATATATCTTCATTAAGACCAAAAGAAAGAGTACACAATCGGAAAACCTTAGAAATATCTTACCATTTAATTTTGTTGTTTACATGGAATATTGAGGACCTTTCCTTTGTTTCCTACTTCACAAAAGTTCAAAATCGCGGCTTCAAATTTCCACTCCAATTTTATTGAGTAATTTATGGAAGGAAAATTGGATTAGTAGAGAATTGATTTATGCAGATTTATGAAATGAAATTCTAGCGCCCAGAATTTTAGCAAAAATCCATAACCACAATTTTTCTCAATCTACATTTTTTATACTCTCAGCCTTTAGTCAAAATGTGCCTCATCGAAATAATGGTTTTAGTGCCAAAGTGTGTTTGGAAGAAATATGTTTCAGAAAATTTGGAGTCGCCTTAGTTATGTTCGTCCGTCTGAATAGCTGCCTGGAAAACACGATAATTCTCGAACAGATCAACCGATTCGATCCAACATTTGGCCTGCGTGATATTTTGTCCAAATATTGATCAACTCTTTCAATAACCTTCCACAGAGTATTTCAAAAATTGCCAGAGAAGTGCAGTTTAAAACCTCTCTGGAAATTAGTAAATATACATGTGTAATCTTAAGACCTCAGTAATCATGGATTCACTTCCTTTATGCTAATAATTTAGTTATAAGTAAAAATACGAAATAAAAAGACCTCTCTCGAAGCGCTTTGCTTTTTTGCAATAATTGTTCCCCTATTACTACAATACAAGTTTTTGTCAGGGACAAGTCCATACTTCCAGAGAAAGTGGCCCGAAAGCTGTAAGGAACACTTACGGCCACGGATATTACATTGGCCCAAACATTGTTTATAACAATATTTCTGATATACTTCCTCCAAATACTTTAAATATTTCTTGAAAAATTTAAAACAGTTTAAAAATAAAAAAATTAAAACATGTGTAAGATAAGCTAATATCCTATGGGATCGAAAATCACATCGGGAGGGGCATGTAGGTATAGGTCCACGCCTTAATATTCCCCCAATGGTAATGTACCTCCCAATTTACGGTATTTTGAAGGTTGTGGCCTCAATATTCCTCCGAAATGGCTCAAACTTTTAATTTAGTCTTCGTTGGTTGTATAAAACTTTCCCCCAGAAATGTGTCGGTACAAGTCAACGCCTTAATATAGTCCCCTTATTTTCAAGGTTATGGCCTCAATAATCCATCGAAATGGCTGAAAATTGGTACTTAGTCCTCGTTGAGGGTATGCAAATTTCCCCCCGAATTTTGTCCGTATAGGCCCGCACCTTCATATAGCCCCCATAGATCGGCACTTCCCAATTTTGAAGGGTGAAATTGCTGAAATTTGGTATTTAGTCTTCTTCATAATCGAAAGGAAACTAATTGTTCAGTTTTACTATAATACAACTCGTGGTGGAGTGTATAACAAGTTCGTCCGGATGGAACTTAACGCCGTTCTACTTCTTCAATTTTGGCCAATTGCAGCGACTACTGTGCAATGATTTATTTTATTGGAACATCAAGGAAAAGATAGATGTGGTCAACGGTTTTTGTCGCCAAAATATGCTGTTGAAGTGTACAAAAACCATGTTTTGAAGGTGTCTCAGTCTTAGTGGATAAATTTGGTTTGGGGGATGCAAAAGTGTACAAATCATGCTGAATAATACTTTGAAAAAAAAAAAAAACAAGTAAAAAGGATCCCTATCCTGTGTGAATTGAAACGCCTTTTTCACAAAAAACGTATATATTTAAGGGGTTACAAAATTTTGGGCGTATGAACCGCCAAAAATATGGATTTGGATAGAAGCTCAAAAGTTTTGCTGGAAAGGTATCTAAAGGAATGAACCGACATAGTCCAATTTGGAAGTGGGTCACTCCCCTCGATAGAAGTCGCGACCACCTGTCGTTTCAGTTGGTTACCATATAATTCTGAGGTTTTGGATCATTATATCAGGAAGCATGTACTTGCGTACGAAAAACATAATATTGCTGTAAACAGGACCACTAGGTAAAATTTTTCAAGAAATCCTCGAACAGACCCTCAACCGGGTTGCTCTCTTTATGTGATATCGCGTGTACCATTTTAGCTATTTTTTCGATTTTTTTTTGTACAAGCACTACCTTCGAATTTCAATTTCATCTAATATTCGAAGAAATATTACGATATGCAAAGTGTGGACCAATTCAGTATTTGGTTCGAGAGTTGTCGTGCTCTCCAGTCACTACATATGGTGCCGTAGAGGGTTTTTTACACCTTTCGGCCTGTTTTCTCAAGAAGTATGGACTTGCCCCTGAAAAACTTTTACCATCGTTATTGAGGCAGCGAATGAAAGTTGCTTCAACAAAACTCAATGTGATTCCAGAGCAGGTCTTAAAGTGAACTTATCCAAAATTTTGTATGGGAGGTATCCAAAGGAGTGGACAAATATAGTCCATATTCGAACCTGATATATATTTGGTAGATATGTTATTAGGATGTGTAAAGTACCGACCAAATCGGTTACTACCATCAAGGGATATCATGCGCACAATTTTTCCGAAAATTTATGAACTCATGTCTGGGAGGTACCTACAGGAGTGGACTCATATGGCTTATCTTCGATCTTAAACTAAGTTTGGACAAAATATTACGAAGACCAAATTTTGGACCGAATTGGCAGATCCGTTCTAGAGTTATCTTGAGCTCCAACCACTACACACGGTGTTATGGGGTTTTTATACCTTTCAGGCTATTTTATCAGGAAGTATGGACTTGCCACTAGCTTGTACCGTCGTATAGGGGACAGTGAATAGGAGTTGCTACAACAAAAATCAAAGCGATTCTAGAGCAGGTCCTAAACTGAACTTTTCCGAAATTTTGTGTGGGAGGTACTGGAAGGAGTGGACCCATTGGGTCCATATTGGAACCTCATCTAAGTCTAGTAGAAATTTCACGATGTGCAAAGTGTGAATATATTCGGTTACCCCCTTGAAGAGATATCGTGCGCACAAATTTTCCGAACATTTCCGAAGTTTTGTGGGGAGCTACCGTTATCCAGTAGCCATATGTGTATTAATAATACAAATATTGTAAACTCGTTATAGATATTGGGATGAAGTAGCTATAGCTATAGAATTGTTTACAATCCTCAAAAGGAACAGAAACACACTACAAGGCCTTAAACTCCTTCGAACAATACTATAGTCTTTTAATTTAAACGCTTAAGTAAAGCCTCCTCTTGAATAGTGCTTAATTTCATGAAATTTAAAGTTGTATGACCCATTTTGCCAACTTCAAGATAAGTTTTCATAAAAAATGTAATGAATAATTTAACATAGGAAATAATTAAACGTTTTAAAACATGTGATTGACAACAAGGTACC
The DNA here is from genome assembly GCF_047663935.1 of Musca autumnalis. Lineage (NCBI taxonomy): Eukaryota > Metazoa > Arthropoda > Insecta > Diptera > Muscidae > Musca > Musca autumnalis. The sequence goes on from NW_027412088.1 coordinate 36,266,695, forward strand.
TTAATATGCATACATAGTTTAACCAAAAATTGGTTTTCAACAACTATTTTGCACATGTCCTGTTGTTAAAAGAACACAAGAATATCAAAACTAAATTGATGGTTATTAATTAACACCTTTCAAAAAATGTGGATACAAAAATTGACAAGAAATGACTTGTCCAATAAGTTAGTATGTATTTTAAGCACATAAAGGCATGGTAAATGGTTTCTTTTGCCAATTATTAGTGGTTCGAGGCATATCTGTGTATACATACCTGTTGTCCGGCATTGGCGGCAACCCAAGCTTCAGCAAATGTTTCCATAGCACTTTGAAAATCCATGTTCTTTTGGTTTTCAAATAAATAACAGGGAAGATGTAGAAGAAGAAATTTATTTTCTTTTGGTTTGGGGAAAATAGTTTAAAATTTTGTTTTTTTTTTTCGTTTGGGAGCTTAGCAGTATTCAATATTCAATATTTTAATTTTATTTTCATATTTTATTATTATTTTATGTTAGTTATTAAACACTAATACCGACGGGTTTAGTTTATAATTTTATTTAACTATTTTGTCTTGTGATTTTGGCGCCATGCATTTGTTATAACCGTTTTTTATTAATTGGGTGTTTATGTTTATCTGCAGCTTTAAGATATTTTACTTTTTTGGGAGAATCTAAATTTAGATTTAATGATGAGTCTTTGTTTCATTCAGTTTGATAACTCAAGCCTGGTCATAAAATTGCCATATAATTTTTTTTATAGATGGTCGTCAGCAGCTATTGGTTTTCATAGAGGGTGTAACCAATTAGTGACCATAAACACATAAATCTAATCACTTGGACTTCATTTAGCATAAGCTATACAAAAAGAGATTTTTTTCTCTATGGTTTGAAATGTCATAAGCATTGGTCGCAGGGGTGACAAATTTTATTTCGGTTTTTAAATTTCAATTTTTGGAATTTTTTGTTACAGGTAGATCAGTTTGGGTTTCCCCTTTATGTTTGCTTGACAATTGCAGTTGTTATTTTAGTGTTTAGTTTAATAGTCAATTTGTGACAGCTGCCACTGTGTTTGATGTAAAACATCGACCGACGATAATAGTTTAAAGGAAACAAAAACAAAAAAACAGGTGACACTAACTAGCCGGTTTAGTGTTGTTGTTGTTTTTGTTCAACTATGAGCTCATAAAAGAACGGCCGACCAGGAAGGAAGTAAGGAACTAGCACGAAATGTTATTAGAATTTCCCAGTAAGAATGCCAAAAAAAAGTACGCCACACAAAAATTTGTTTTGGTAAAATTTTATTCGAAATTTTTCTTAATTTTTTTTTTGTATTTGTGGTAATTTTTATTGATAAAAGTATTTATTTAATGTTTGTTCTTAATACCAGGCTAATCGCTTTTCAATCCGTTTATTTAGGCGCTCTAAGCGACTGCGATTCTCATATGCTCTTTCGTTAGAATTTTGTACTCAATAATATCGGGGCACTTGATCGAACGGGCGCCATGCAATGACTGTCAACACGCAATGTCAAATGCGCTCTGATAAGCTGTCAAATCAAATGGTGTTGTCGCCTTTTTGCTTCCCAAACTTCTCTTCACTGTTCCTTAGTGTCTATTATAAAATGGGCCAAGTGCTGGGTTAGATGGCCGGAAGGAGGGGGCCTGGGTTATTTTGCAAACGTTTAACTAGACTTCGTCGTTTAAGAGTAGTTTTTTTTGCCTTCTCCTTAGACTGACTAGTTCTTCTTCTAAGGCTTTGACAATTAGTTGTAGTAATTGGTGCTGTTGCTGTTGTTGTTATCACACTTTGAGAAAAAAACTATATAAAAGCAAAACTTAAACGAAACCAACAACATCTATGATTTGTTTCTTTTTATTTTTTGTTTTACTCTAAACGCCGTCGCCACCGCTGCTGTTGTTGGCTGACACCGACGATTTCATTGCCGTCATACATTTCGCGCACGCCATACAAAACATACACGACGCTGTTTGTTGTTGGTTGATTTCACGCCGTTCGTTGTCTTGATTATTGACTTTATGTAGTTGTACTTGTTGTTGCCGTTATCAATTACAATTGTCAATTTGTTTTAATTCATTTGTATTGAATTTATCTAAAAGAAAAACTAGCAACAATAACAACAACACCACCACCATCATCATCCATCCTTCTCATAACATGATCATCAAATTGTCTGTCCAATAACAAAATAAAAAACCAACAACAACAACAATTATTAATATATTTTGTGATTTTTTAATTGTCGTGTTTCATACAGGCAGAAAAACAACAACAACAAACACAAAACTCACATCAGCAACAACAACACATAATTTGTCGTCGATGTCATTAGAAAAAGAATTTGGTTTGTAATGTTACAACGTTTTTTTTTGCTTTTGATGATGGTGGATAGAGGGGGGGGCCTGTTGTTTGTCGAATTCGCTATCTTTGCAAGCGGCGTTTATCATCCGTCGTTGCCGTTTTCGTTTCTTTTGTGCAAACGCGCGTCACAACATGCTTACCTAACGCAAGTTGTCGCACAACTGATATTTTACCACACTCGCATTAATTTCATGTTTTTTTTTTCTTGTTTTCTTACTTTGTTTTTCTTTCCGAATGCCGCCAATGTGATGGTATGCGTTGTATTGAATTGGTAGTGGTAGACGATTTTAGTCATTCTCTTAGCACGTATCTTGTTTAACGTTTTATTAATGGCGATTTTCTCTTAAACTCTCTTAACTCTCAAATTTTATCTGCCGCATTTGGGTTTGCTTGTGTTTGTCGTAAATGATTTGTGAAGTAGTAGGGGGGTGGGGGTGGTGTAACCCATTTTACATCATTGCTTTGTGTTGTTGGGTAGAAGGATTAAGGATTATAATATCATTGTGTTAGTATGTATTTGTAACAGAGGAAGTTCTTGTGTGTATGATTTATACAATGACTGTGGCTATGAATGGGGTTTACTTTGGGGACAGCCAGAGCCCCGAGAAATTTAGAAATAATTTTTGAATTTAAAGAGATGCATGGTCAAATACATAAATCTCCGGTACTAATAATTTTGGACCTCATAGTTAGATTTGGTGAGGAGTTTCAAACGGAAAAACTATTTTTCTTCGTTTCGTGTCCCTTAAGGGGTTATGGCCACTTGCAAATTTTACAAAATCGAAAAAAATTATTTGCTCATTTCAAAGTACACGTAGAAAAGAATTGTAACAAAAAATTTCGTGTCGGTCGGACAAAAATTATATGTAATATCGAAGTTTTAAAATATTTGAATGCGGTGTCCACTGTAGCTCGAAAACGGATGATCCGATCTTCATATGTTTTTGTGGTATTATTATATACTTAAAAAGTCTGTCTTTAAGCGAGATACTTTAAAAAAATTACGGATTTATGGCGTATAAGCTAACCATATTTATACCCTCAGCATTTATGCTAACGAGGGTATATACACTTTCATACGGGCAAAATGTGACTCATTGAAATAATGGTTTTAGACCCTAAGTATGTTTGGACGAAATGCTTTTCAGACAGTTTGGAGTCGATTTAGCAATGTCCGTCCGTCCGTCAGTCTGGCTGGATGGTGCGCACGATAACTCTCGAACGGATCAACCGATTCGAACCAAATTTTGGGTATCGTAATATTTGCTTAAACTTAGTGTTCAATTTCAAATTAAATAATTTTCATGAAAATGCAACCATTCAGCACTTTCTGTAATTTGTCAAAGTCCCTTTTTATCCAACTTTGAATTTTCGTTCAAAGTTAGCGATGACCAATTACAACGAGTACAATCTGTCAATTTGCGCGGCTCTTGTGACATCTAAGATTTCTCGTTACTTTTAATTGTTACTTGTTTTTCGGATTTTCGTCCATCAAGTCCCGGTCCACACTAGAGTGAATTTCATTAAAAAATTTCATGAAATTAGGTGTTCTTAGGTCGAATTCCCCACTACAGCAATTTCAAGATTTTACTCTACTATGGAACTCGATCTAGAGACGTATAATTTCATGTCAAAATTTCAGTGAAATTACTCTAGTGTGGCCCGGGACTCAACAACATCCTAGCAACACCATTGTAAATACATACAAGGTAATCTATATTAGTTCTTCGACTAATATATTAATAAAACCGCCAATTTTATTATCAAAAGAAATTACTGCCTTTTATTTGGTTTTTCTTTTATTTTCATTGCTCCGCAACATTTTGGTCCTTCGAGCCGGATTAAACATTTGCGAATGGGATAAATTCGTCGAGTCATATCAGGACGTTAATTACATTTCTATTCCTCGTTGGTCCAGTATAATCCAACTTGTCAAGCAGAACTTCATATCTTTTCTGATGCGTCAGAAAAGGCATATGCGGGGGTAGCATACATTCGTATTGTTTCCTCTAATGGAGAATTTTGTACAAATTTGCTTTCTTGCAAAACAAAAGTTGCTCCCATCAAGTCCATTTCGTTGCCTCGTTTAGAATTATGAGGTGCGGTATTAGCATCTGAACTTCTGTAAGGCATTCTAAACGAGATTAATATTTCTTTTCATAAAGTTTATTGCTGGACCGACTCAACAATTGTTCTTTCGTGGCTTCAGAAAACTCCATCCACATGGACCACTTTCGTGGCGAATAGGGTTTGTCGTATTTAGGAGAATGTCGGGCAAAATAGGTGATTCAACGTTCGGTCTGAGGACAATCCTGCAGACTTAGGCAGTCGGGGGCTTTCTCCTTCGGAGCTGGCCTCTTCACAACTTTGGTGGCATGGTCCACACTGGCTAGGTCTGGATAGTTCAAATTGGGACATCCAAAACGTTTCCGTTGACACGGAAGTCGAACTTCGTCCAATAAGATCTCATGTCACTTTCATCAAGGACTATGAAGATATCTTAAATCAATTTTCTTCCCTTGATAGAGCACTCCGTGTCATCGCATGCATTCTTAGATTCCTCTACAACACGCATCCTGCTCATAGAGGAAAATATCACTTTGAAGGGTCCACTCCTGCCAATTCTGAGATTCAGGCAGTCAGATTTCGTCTTGCTGTTTTAGCTCAAAAAGCATATTATCCAGAGGAATACTATGCGTTACTTCATAAAAAGCCGCTTCATTTGAAAAGTTCTTTGTTTTCGTTAAATCCATTTCTGGATCAAACAGGGGTAATGAGGTTAGATGGACGCCTAGCTCAATCACCAACTCTTTCCAGTTCTGAACGGCATCCAATTCTTTTACCCTATCATAGTAGATTCGCAAAACTTTTGGTGGAACAAATTCATATAGAGTCCATGCACGGAGGAAACCAACTAATGCTTCGTACGCTTCGCTCGGAGTATTGGATTCCTCGTGCTACTTCGTTGATTAGGTCGTTAATAAGGCATTGTCGACTTTGCATCTTAGCAAAGAAACGCAATTGTACCCAAATCATGGCATCTCTTCCTCCGGAAAGAACGTCTATTTCTAGACCATTTTCAACAACAGGTATCGATTTCGCTGGTCCATTTGATATAAAATCCTTTTCAGGTAGAGGTTGTAAAACAACAAAAGGTTATGTTTGCGTCTTCGTTTGCTTTTCTACGAAAGCAATTCATTTGGAACCAGCGTCTGATTTATCCACCGCAGCCTTTTTGGCTGCTATTAATAGGTTTATTTCGCGCAGTGGTTGTCCCAAGACTATCTTCTCGGACAATGGCACCAACTTCGTTGGTGCATCTAGAGAGTTAGAGCGAGAATTTAAGCTTGCGTTAGATGAGATTCGGGCAAAGCTGCGTTCCAAGTTCCAATACCAGGAGCTTTCATGGAAATTTAACCCAGCCGGAGCTCCACATATGGGTGGACTCTGGGAAGCTGCTGTTAAAAGCTTCAAAATCCATTTTAGAAAAATAGCGAAAAATCTCAAATATACGTTTGAGGAGTTTTCAACCATTCTAACAAGAATTGAAGCTTGTTTAAATTCTCGTCCACTTTGTCCGATGAACGAGGGGCTAGACTCTACGGTGGCCCTTACACCGGGTCATTTTCTTATTGGATCTCCGATCCTTGCTCCTCCGGAGCCAATCATAAACGAATCTCCCTTGGATATCGTGAACCGGTATCGAAAACTCAAAGCTCTTTCTCAACAGTTATACCTTCGGTGGAAAGAAGAATATTTAAAGAGCCTGCACCATCGCTATAAGTGGAAATTTCCGCAACGCGATATTCAAACGGATGATTTAGTGGTTCTTCGAAATGAACAGCTACCTCCCACTTCGTGGAAACTCGGTCGAGTCGTCAAAGTCTATCCGGGAACCGACGGTCATGTAAGAGTCACGGATGTGAAAACAGAAAACGGTATCGTAAAACGACCCGTAGTTAAGCTGGTTATTCTGACCGACCAAGATTAGATAGATCGTCTCTCTTCCGTGCCATCTCCATTTTTTCGCAGATATGGAAAACTTGAGCAAGATGGCCGCTTCTCTACCACTGAGATGTGGTTGAGAACAGTCCCATGTCCTTTGGGATCTCAAGATTCTGACTTAGGAAGGATCACCGAAGTTAAGGCTCCTCATCAGGGGTCTGATCTGGCGCTTCCAGCCAACCAAACAGGCCCATCGGCCAAAAATACATCGGTTGCCTCTCCTCATCGGGAGAAGATCTCGGCAACTACGGCTCCCAACAACAATGCGTCGGTTGCTTCTCCTAATCAGGAGACTTGTACGGCAACTTCGGCGACCAATCCAGAAGCAATGGTTGAAATGGCAGTCGATACCCCTCAGGTACTTCTGCCAAGCAATTGGTAATCGATCAGTGACAGGATCATGTCTACCAGACTTAGTTCAGTTTAGGACTAGCTCACGAATCGCTTTGATTTTTGTTGTACAAGTTTCATCAGTGGCAAGCCCATACTTCCTGACAAAATAGCCTGAAAATTACAAACAACCCCTATGACACCGTGTTTAGTTGTTGGAGCGCAAAATAACTCTCAAACGGATCTGCCGATTCGGTCCAAAATTTGGCCTTCGTAATATTTTGTTCAAACTTAGTTAAAGTTCGAAGATAAGCCATATCGGTCCTCTCCTTCAGGTACCTCCACCACAAAAGTTCAAAAATGTTCGGAAAAATTGTGCGCACTGTAACTGTTGAAGGGAGTGACCGATTTAGTCTATACTTTACACATCCTAATATATCTACCAGGTATAGATCAAGTTCGAATATGGACTATATTTTTTGCACCCCTTCAGGTACCTCCCACGCAAAATTTCGGATAAGTTCACTTTAAGACCTGCTCTCGAATCACTTTAATTTTTGTTGAAGCAAATTGCATTCTCTGACCCACTTTACAATGGTACAAGTTTTTTTCAGTGGCAAGTAAATACTTTCTGATTAAATAGCCTGAAAGTTGTAAAAATCCCTATGGCACCATGTGTAGTGGCTGTTTAGTGAAAAAAGTTTGAAATACAATATATAAAGTCATGGTAGAACGAACAAGGTAAGGTAATTACTACAACAAATACAACTCAAAAACAACCACAAAGAAATTTGTTTTTGTTTGTAATGTTAGTGTCATCGGTAAACGTAAACAAAATAAGGAAATGTCTATAAATTATTGGAATTTAAAAAAAAAACTAATATTTTTCACATTTGATTGAATATTTTGAAAAACATTAATGAAACCTCATTAGATTTTCAATTTGAATGTTTCCATATCATTCAACTAAATGTATAATTTCTCGCAAAAAAGTAGAGTTCTTGCAAATAGTTTTGCGGTCGCTGGAAATTCATTGGAAAAGGAAAAGCTGTTTCATTCTTTTGTTTTTGAAATAAAAAAACGTTGCATGTCATTGATATGGGAAATAGTTTTTGTTCTGAGGATTTTTTTTGTTTCTTCAAATAAATATATAAAATGTCGTATGGAATTTGACACTAACATTACAGCCCAGTTCAGTCAGCTGGGTATTGCTGCTACCTTTCATTGTTCTACCATGATATAAAGTATTATTTAGTGATTATGAAAGTAATTATTCAGCTAGACTTTGATATTAACGAAATAGACTTCGATGACAGTAAGTTTTGAATGATGATGTGTACCGCGCTTAAGTAAAAACAGTGTTTCGTAGGCGGCCATTTGACAGAAAACTGTGCAATATTTTTCAACAAACAAATTTCTGAAAGTAGCTCAGTAGTGCGATTCTGTAACTCCTTAACGACAGAATTGACGACGAATGTCGGTAGTTAACGATAATTTTCGGGAAGTGCTATTCTGTATACAAATTTTAACGATTTTTGTCGGTAAATTTTGTCGTTATGTACCGAAAAATATTGTTATGTTAACAACCAAAAAAAGTAGACGTTAAGACTTAACGACAGTACTTTATTGCAATATTTAGCTGATTTCTTTCAAGAAAGGCGATTTTATATGCACATATGTTAATAAGGCGGGTGTATATAAGATAAATTCCGCATTATTGACCTATGTTGACAACTTTTGGTGGATTAGTTTCGTGACCACTGGGAACCTCAAATGTCAAATATCCTCAAAATATAGAAAGTCGGCAGGTACCGTTATATGGGGGCTCTACCAAAACGTGGACTATGGTGAAAGTTTTTGGTGGATATGTTTAGTGACCGCTGGGAACCTCAAATGCCAAATAACAGGTAGTTAGGTCAAAAAGTAGTTAAAATTCTCAAAATACCTAAAATTGGTAGGTACAGTTATAAGGGGGCTATACCAAAACATGGACCTATATGGACAATTTTTAGTGGAGAGTTGTTGTGACCGCTAGGAACCTCAAATGGCAAATTATAGATAGTTCGGTAAAAAATTTTAGCTAAAATAGTCAAAATACCGAAAATTGCGAGATATCGTTGATCCACGAAAATCTTTGAAGAGGATTACCTTATGTTGGTATAAAACTTTCCACGTTTGGTGGTGGTATAAAACTTTCCATGTTTTTATATAGCCCCCATAGAAAGGTCCCTCCCAATTTTTGGTATTTTGAAAGTTTTAGCCACATTAATCAACGGGAATAACTGAAATTTGGTATTTTGTCTTCGCTGGAGTTACGAAACTTTTCTCCAGAAATTTATCGGTACAGGTCAACGTTTTATACAGCCTCCATAGAACGGTGCTCCCGATGTTTTTAACTATCAAATACAGAATATCCAGGTTTAGGTCTAGTCGGTATTGCCCAAATTTATGTATTTCGAAGGTATCAAAAGTTCGGCCCGGCCGAACTTAACGCTTTTCTTACTTGTTTAACATAAATATTGCCACAGCTTCCACGCAAATTAACTTTTAAGGTCAATATTTATTGCGAAGTCTAAAAACATTTTATTTTTCCAAAAGCATTTAATTTTTATAATATACAAGCACACTTAGCGAGTTATAAAAGGGTAAACGTTGGCTTCAACTATGTTAAATTTTCATGTCCGTCCATCCGGTCGTCCGTCTGTTGAAATCAAGATACAGCTCGCAATTTTTAAGATAGAGCTTAGTAATTTGTTACAGATGTTTCTATTACTCCTAGCAAGTTTGGTATTGCAAATGGGCTATACCGGTCAACGTTTTCATATAGCCCCCTATAGAACGGTACCTCCCGATTTTCGGTATTTTGAAGGTTTTAGCCTGATTATCACACCGAAATTACAGAAATTTGGTACGTGGTGGTATAAAACTTTCCCCAGAAATTTGTCGGTGTAGGTCCACGCCTTCATATAGCCCCCACAGAACGGTATCTCCCGATTTTCGGTATTTTGAAGGTTGTGGCCTCAGTATTCCACCGAAATAGCTGAAATTTGGTATTTAGTCTACGTTGGAGGTAAAAACCTTTCCGACTGAAATTCGTCGTTATAGTTCCACGTTTCGAAATAGCCCCATAGAACGGTACCTTCCGATTTTCGTAAGTATGAGGGTTGTGATGTTAATATCCCACTGAAATGGCTGAAATTTGTTATTTAGTCTTCCATGGGGTTATAAAATATTCCAGATAAGAATTATCAGTATAGGTCCAAGTCTTCCTAAATCTCCCATAGAAGCGTACCTTTTGATTTTCGGTATTTTAAAGGTTTTGCCCACATTATCTTACCGAAATATCGAAAGTTTGGTATTTAGTTGTCTTGAGTCTAAAAACTTTCCGCCAGAAATTTGTCGGTATAGATCGAAGTTTTGATATAGCCCCCACACAAAGGTACTTCCCGAATTTCGGCATTTTGAAATTGCTGAAATTTGGTATTTAGTCTTCTTCATAAACGGAAGGAAACAAATTCTTCCATTTTACTTCAATACAGTTCTTGGTGGAGGGTATAACAAGTTCGGCCCGGACGATCTTAACGCCGTTCTTACTTGCTTACATTAAGCATGTTAAGTTCTAAAATTTTTAAACCCTCCACCATAATATGGAGGGTATAATTAAATTTGTCATTCCGTTTGTAACACATCGAAATATTCATCGGAGACCCTATATATTCTTGATCAGGGTAAAATTCTAAGTCGTTATAACCATGTCCGTACGTCCCCCACAATTTTGCCGGTATAGGCCCACGCCTTCATATAGCCCCATAAAACGGTACCTCTCTATTTACGGTATTTTGAAAGTTGTGGCCTCAATATTCCACCGAAATGGCTGAAATTTGGTACTTAGTCTTCATTTGGGGTTTAAAACTTTCCATATGAAATTTGTCAGTATAGGTCCACGCCTTCATATAGCCCCCATAGAACGGTACCTCCCAATTTTTGGTATTTTGAATGTTGTGGCCTCAATATTCCCCCAAAATAGCTGCAACTTGTTATATTTTACAAAATACTTAAATGTTTCTTTAAATAAAGTATCTTGTTAGTCCATACCACACAGTTGCGGAAAAATGGCAATACTTGTTCATATTTTGTACAGCTGTAAGGACTTGTTTTGTTTCTTAAGAACTTGATTCTAGATTCTGCAGCATTGCTAGACCTGCGATCTATTAACAAATTTTCCGAGTCTCTGGTCATCGATTATTTTTCCATTCCTTATCGAACTATTTCAAGCTTAGGGATTTAATAAATCCATTTCGAATACATATCTATCTTAAATTATTCATTTTATATCTTCTAGTTTTTATAAAATATCCAAATTGTTCATAATGTGACTTTATGGGTAACCAAAATAAGAAATAATCATTAAATAGATGCTGCAGATTTAAAATATCTTTATCCATAGAAATTCCAAAAGATAATAAAAAATGCAGAAAAAAGTACCCAGCTAATCCCTTTTGGCCCACTCAAATTCGAATATTTATTTCAAAGAGAAATTTTAAGAGAGTATACCAAAAGAGAGTTTTCCTCAACCGGCATTTTATCATTGTGTGCAACCAAAACAATACCACTACATTTACAAATTAAAAGAGAAATATATTCTCCCAAGAAAAAGAGAAAATTCCCATAGATGTGTTAGTATTGAGGTCGTCTCTCAGTTACTCATTCGCTCCAATTTCCTGCTTTCAACCACTACCACTACAAAATGGATTACAAATTTAATGTCCCAAGGGTTTGCCAAAACAAGTGCATAGCTGACAGACAAACTGCAGAATGTACAACATGTAAATAAATTGAAACAACCAGGCTGAGGAGATGTAAAAACCAGTTTTTGGAAATATTCTGATAGAAAATTCAGCAAGTCGCAAAGAGCTGTTCAAAACAAGAAATTTGTACCTAGGGATCATATGTATGGTAGGTATGTATGTCTTTGGGTTGCAAGGGAAATTCTTTAGCCAACTTATGCTTACATACATACACATGTAGATAAATGCTATTTTTACCAAGGATGGGTTTTTGAACTGGGATGTGTATCATCATCCGCATACCCCCAAGTGGCAGCAATTTTGCAATTGGAAACAAAAAGAGTGCGAGTGAAACATAATGACTCATTTTATTGTGAATGAAGAAAGAGTAGAGATGTATTTTTGTGTTTTGGGTTATTTTGTCCGACAAGAAAAAAAAACAAAAACAACAAGAATTTCAATTGTTTTAACACCAAATTCAGTCAAAATAAGTAAAGGCAAATAAGAATTTTGTTATTATGCCACCCTATGTATGCCTCCTTTTGTTTTGGGGGTTTTCTCATTTGGTTTAATGTTGAGAAAAGATTCAAGGTTCCAAAATCCAATAGCCATAAGTTGAGGTGTATTTACCCAGCTCAGCTAAAATTCCTTTACTTGGTTGGCTGTTGGCTTGACTGACCACACTTTTATTTTGTGTGTGGCCAAAGATTTTGCCTCTTTCCTACTTCGTCGACTGAGTGGTGTTTGTAGTGGGGCTATGTAATCAAAGAACATAAGTACCGATATACATATATACATACATTCATATCAGCACCGAACAGATAAGAAATGAGATTATGCGCGCGCATTACATGCGATTAGATGCCTCAGTACTCTTGTGACCAAGGATTTAGCCAACCATCACACAGAGATTTTTTGTTGTTGTTCCAGTTGAGGTATTCTGAGTTTTTTCCAACTGATTTCTTTTCTTTTTATCCGCTCATTTTATTTTTTGGGCAGGTCTCTGGGATTGGTTTACATAGATTTACCATATAAATAGAATGAGTAAATAAATATACATATAAGTATGTATATACATATGTACATAGATGTGTGTATGTAATGTAATGTTTCAGGCAACTACCTATATACATTTTCTATGTGAAAATTCAGGGACATTTCGAAGTGCTTTTAATATAAAGCTAAATGCTGTATTAATCTGTGATAGGAAGAATTACAAATGGAAATGATTTTTATAAGCCAATCACAAGTGGAGAAGAATATAGACATACTCTACCATACATATGTTGTAGCTGGTTATATTTTTGAAATGGCTCACATCTTACCATAAAAATTATAGAAAAAATATCTCCGTAGGATGTCGTAAACCTCTTATAAATCTGCTTAAAATAACAGAAAAAAAATTATGCCGTATATAAAATATACTGATTTTTTATAACGAGTTTGCGTTAAAATTTGTTGTTATGAGAAAATGTACGCATAAATCGTTAACAGCATTCCATATCTATTCGTAGATGTTAAAATAGTTATTAAATGTATTTTTATGCAAATTATCCTCTCCCAGAGTCCGTACAAACCCTCAAAAAATAAATTAAAAAATATATGCGGAATCTAGACAATGCGTTGAAAAATATGATACCAAATTTATAGAGATTGGGTACATAAATTGCATATTATAGCAACAACAAAAGAGAAAAACTTATTGTTGGAAAATATTGTTGCAAATATATTTTTTGGTTTGATTCGAAAAATTAGAAAAAATATTTGGGAGTTCTCCAACTATTTCCCTAAAATCCCATACAATAATTAATGTTTACTGCTAAAACTTCATCAAGAAATATGGCTTACCATCGTGAAAGATTATTTGCTAACTGTGATAACTTAAAAGGATAGGAAATTAAGAGTAATATTGAAATTACAATCATTAAAAAATTTGGAAGTTAAAAAGCCTATTATTCGCGAATTAGTTAAAATCAGTTGATGCGCATCCCTTTTTGGATACTCGCGAATCTCTTTAATTTGTGACACGCGTTTTCGCACATAATACAATCGCGTATAAAGGATTTTATGTAAAAATGTTAAAGAAAATCGCGGTTTAATACGCCGATTTTCAAAATACATTTTTTCCGATTTTCCTATTTCCAAGGTATCTATATCCGCGGTTTTAGTGGATGGATTCGATTACGGAAGGCCTCATTAGATCCGTCGCGTAAAAAAACTAAATCCACGCGGGGTACAAAGGAAATTGAATGGCACTTGTAAATTTTAAACGCAAATAATAGGTTTTTTGAAAAAATTCACGCATCAAATATAGGCCTTTAGACTCCAATTACTGGATGCTGTAAGGAGCACACTCATAAGATATGCATTAAACGACGTAAAATCATGAGTTCTATAATCCTATTATGAGTTTTGAATACTATCCTGTTGCGCGTCCGAATTATTAAAAAAATTCAAAAAACCCCGAAATTCCGGCTTCATAATGTCAGCATCAATTTTAGGTGGATGCAGTGGATATATCGAAAAATCATACACTAGTATCATATTGCCCATGAAGTATTCTTTGAGTCTTTCTTTGGGCATATGTCTATAAAATGTAAGGTTAAGCCAGAAATCGGAAGGGAGCATAAAAAAACTTGTTGCCTTCAACCCATTTTTACCTATTTTTCTACGTTGATGCCAACACAGCTTCCACGTAAATTAATTTTAATGGTCGACCTTATAAGATTCCCCCTAAAAAACTTAATTTTAAGGAATTTCAATCATACTATATAGAATATGTTAACAGTTCGCGAATTCGGAATGGGTGAAACTCGGATTCATCGATTGTAAAACATTTTTGGTTTTTGCCATATACCTTTCTAGCCTAAAGCTGAGGGTATAAAAAGCGTTAAGTTCGGGCCGGCCAAACTTGTTATACCCTCCACCACGAGTTGTATTAAATAAAACGGAACAATTAGTTTCTTTAGTTTATGAAGAAGACTATATACCAAATTCCAACAATTTCGGTAAAACATTGTGGCTAACTTTTAAAATACCGAAAATCGGGAGGTACCGTTCTATGGGAGCTGTATGAAGGCGTGGACCTGTACCGACAAATTTCTGGGGGAAAGTCTTATACCACCAACAAAAAACTAAATAACAATTTAATAAGGCCACAACCTTCAAAACACCGAAAATCGAGAGGTACCGTTCTATGGGGCTATATAAATCGTGGCCCTGTACCTACACATTTCTGGGGGAAAGTTTTATACCACCAATGAAGATTAAATACCAAATTTCAGCCATTTCTGTGAACCTTCACAATACCGCAAATCGGGAGGTACAGTTCTATGGGGGCTATATGAAGACGTATTCCTATTACTACAAATTAATTTCGGGTGAAAAGTTTTGAACTCCCAATAAAGACTAAATACCAAATTTCAGCCATTTCGATGGATTATTGTGGCCACAACTTTCAAAATACCGAAAATCGGGAGGTACCATTCTATGGGGGGTATAATAAGGCATGGACATGTACTGACACATTTCTGGAGGAAAGTTTTATACCACCAACGAACTAAGAAGGCGTGTACCTATACCTACAAATTTTAGGTGGAAAGTTTTGCACCCCCAACAAAGACTAAATACCAAATTTCAGGCATTTCGATAGAATATTGAGGCCACAACCTTCTTCTCCACTTGTGATACTGAAAACTGGGAGGTACCATTCTATGGGGGCTTTATTAGGCCTCGTCCTGTACCGACAACTTTCTGGGGGAAAGTTTTATACCACCAACGAAGACTAAATACCAAATTTCAGCCATTTCGGAGGAATATTGAGGCCACAACTTTCAAAATACCGAAAATCGGGAGGTACCATTCTATGGGGGCTATAATAAGGCACCGACATATACTGACATATTTCTGGGGGAAAAATTTCAACCATTTCAGTGGGATATTGATGCTGTAACCTTAAAAATACCGAAAATCGCGAGGTACTTTTCTATAAGGGCTATATGAAAACGTGGGCCTATACCAACAACATTCAGGTGGGAAGTTTAATACCCTCAACGAAGACAAAATGCCAAATTATAGCCACTTCGCTGGGAAATTGAGGCCACAACTTTCAAAATACAGAAAGTCTGAGGTGCATTTCTATGAAGGCTATATGATGGCGTTGACATATACCGAAAATTTTCAGGTGGAAAGTTTCATATCCCCAAAGAAGATTAAAACTAAATTACAGCCGTTTCCATGGGATATTGAGGCCACAACCTTCAAAATACCGAAAATTGGGAGGTACCGTTCAGCCCATATCAAAACGGGGACCTATTTAGGCCAATACCAAACATCCTAAGAGTAATAAAACTTTTATACCAAATTTGGTATAAACTTTTATACCAAATTGTACGGTGGGGTGCCACCGTGGTGCAATGGTATGCACACCCGCCTTGCACGCTAAAGGTCGTGGGTTCGATTCCCCGGCCAGGCAACATCAAACATTTTTCAACGGTGGCAAAATACCCCTCAGTAATGTTGGCGACATTTCCTGAGTATTTAAGCCTTGTAAAACTTCTCTACAAGTGGTATCTTAAGACACGCCGTTCGGACTTGGCGATAAACAGTAGGTCCCATATGATTGAGCTAATATGGATCGGGGTGCACTCATTGATATGAGAGAAGTCTCCCTTGTCCCTTCTGGGATGTTTGTGGAACAATTATTATTATATCTTTAAAATTGGGAGCTGTATCTTCCACTTAGAATTTAGTTCTGATAAAGAATATACATATATACTTTATAGGGTATCCGACGAATATTTCGATGTGTTACAAACGAAATTACAAATTTAATTATACCCTTCATACTATGGTGGAGGGTATACAAAGTACGAGGGCGCGTATTGTCATCCGCCGTACAGCCCTGACTGTGGATCCAATGACTTAATTTAATTCCAGCATATCAAGAAAAAAGGTGTGGTCAATGATTTTTGTCATCAGATGATGACTGTTGAAGCGTTTAAAAACCACGTTTTGGAGGTGTCTCAATCGGAGTGGAAAAAGTGCTTCAAAAAATTAGTTTTAGCGCATCAAAAAGTGTATAAATCATGCTGGAGACTACATAAAAAAACAATAAAACTATTTTTGATGGTAAATATTCGCGTTTTCATTGGTAGGCCATTGGTATCGTGCAGCCCTCGTAACAATGAGAAATACGTAAAGTTATTTAATATTTTGCTTTGCTAATAATTTTGCGTATTCCTTATTCGGGATGACACACGCACATCTTGTGGGCATAGAGGATATTAAATTACACTGTGATACAAAAGTTGATAAAAAATTTGTGCACGGGTTCTGATGCATAAATTCGGTTTTGTGGGAGTCCATGGAAGACGAAAAAATCTTTGGTTTCTTTGGGTCACTTCGTTTTTATATTTTATAACGGAAAATGTAGTGTATAACGGGGTTTCTTGGATTTTGAACGTTAAACGGCCATTTTGAACGTTAAACGGCCATCCACAGCCTATTTTTTCTTTGAAAGGGCAGATTTGCAAAATCGGTTAACAAATTGCTAAGTTATTGTTGTGACGAAAAAAAAACAGTGTAATTAATTAATTTTTATGAGGAAGAAAATTTAGTTAGCTATCCAAAAAGCGAAAAACCAATGAAATCGGTTAAAAAATAGATGAGTTATGACATATTTTGTGTTTTAACATTTTCTATATTTTCAATTATAAAAGATTGGTACCTTGTGCGTAATTAATAAATAGAACAAATCATGTTACAATCATACGCACTACGGTACCAATCTTTTATAAGAGAAATCCTACACAAAAAAAAAAAAAACAAAAAGTTAAAACACAAAAAATGTCTATCTATTTTTCCACCGATTTCATTGATTTTTCGCATTTTGGAAAGCTATCTAAATTTCTTCTGAGCTGGAGTGTCCAGAAATGGAGGACTGTGCGGTTTTCTGATGAATCCTTGTTTAATTTAAGGGATTCAGATGGCATAAGGCGTGGAGCAAATGGGCAACGGTTTAATACTAAATATTGCAAAGGTGCTGTAAAACATGGAAGGGATTGGACTAATTCATTAAATTATTGGAATTATGGATAGTTTCAAGTATCGTAACATATTAAAATGCGTGATGTTTCCTTATGATGAAGAAGAGATGCCACTTAGATGGATATTCCAGGAAGATATCGAGCAAAAACATTTATCGAAAGTGGTTAAGGAGCGAATCCAAAACAATTCGACGGAAATTCTCTATTGGCCTGTCCAGGAGTCGATTTAACCTTGTACATTTCATCATTTTATCCAAACTAAGTTTAAGTTCGCAGATGGACCATAACGACATAAAGTTTAGTATAGTGTGTTTTGTAAAGTTTTCTGAGGACAATAAAATATCCATATGAAAATGGTTTACTTAGACCCACCGATTTTATGTATTTCGGAGGTTTTAATTGCATTATCCACCGAAGAACCGGTAATTGGATATTTCGAGAACCTCCTACCAAAACTACGGTCCGTCGCCTCCATCTGAGACGTAAGAAAGGATCAACAGATCGAATTGTTCCAAAATTTGGATCTCGTAATATTTTGTCCCCCCACTCCTGCGGGTATCTCGCCACAAAAGTTTAAAATTTGCACATCGTAAAATTACTTCCAAACGTACATCAAATTACAAGAGGGTATACTTGGTACAACGTCTTCAGGTATGTCGCTCAGAAACGTTCAAAAGTTTAAGGACTGTTCGAAGATCCTTTGGACATTTTGATATACACCTTGTGGTATTGTGTACAGAAATATCACATTTTCCATGGGCAAGTCAATGCTTCCTGACATAATGGTCTGTCTGAAAGCTCTAAATCCTACGGTGACCAACTAAAGTGTCAGATGGGCGCTATAACTATCGCAGAGAATGACTCTCTAAATAAGATTCATTGACAGGAAATGACACATTTGTATGTCGCCTGACTTTTTTCCAGTGAGATGATATATAATATTGAAATGCTCAGAACTGTTCATTAGGGTTATGACTTTTGGCCTTTTTTTCTCAAAAATGATTTCCTTTTGCCTATTAATGGCTAAAATGACGTTTATTCTATTTAAGTATTAAAACTTTTTTTAACTTAACTTTACCTTTTCTTAACTTAGACTTTATCTAATATTGGCTAAAATCTCATCAAAATATGATACAAAGATACGAGGTTGTAAACAAATCATGACCGTTGTGTTCATGCCTCATTAGCTGTTGAATATTTCAGTTAGATTATTTGCAGTCATTTTAGACGACAGATGTGCACGATTGCATATTCCTTAAAAACCTTAAATCTTAAAGATAAATCTTAAACATTCACAAAATCCGGAGGCAGCGTTGTATGCGGGGCTATTTCAATGCGTGGAGCTAACCGACAATTCTCAACAGGAATATTTCAACCCCCAAGGGAGACCTAAAACCAAGTTTTTAGCCTTTTTTATTGAATAATGTGATTAAATCTTCAAAATTTTGAACATCGGGAACTAACCAGTTTGTCTGAGAATGTTTCACAGAACAAACGATGATTAAACATCAAATTTCAGTTATTTCGGCTAGATATTGTGGCTAAAATCGTAAACATTTCCCAAAAGCGGGAGGTACACTATAGAGGCTACATAAATACCTGAACTTATATCAACAATTCTTTGCAGAAATATTTTCTACCTCCAACGAAGAGATGTCAGAGATTTCAGTAATATAATGCTGTTATAACCTTGAAAGGGAACCCTAAGTAGAGTTTTACAACTAATTTGGTCATTAAATGTAGGTTAAACATTTAAAACACCTAAAAACCGCAAGCTGAACCTATGTCCAACATTTTCAGTTTAGAAGATTTCTGAAAAATTTAAATCCTAAATGCCAAATTACATCCAAACGTAGATAAAAACTTCAAAATATCTGAAATCGGGTGGTAACGATATATGAGGGCTATACCAAAACGTTACCTGAAATCGGGCGGTCCCATTTTATGGGGCTATACCAAACGTGGTCCTTTGTCCACATACATATATTGTTGGAGAAGCTTTTTCGCCACTTCGAACCCTTAATGTCGAATTACATATAATTTGTTTGGGAAATGTAAATAAAAACTTGAAAATCAGAAATCAGAGGGTACGGTTACTTTTCATACACTCCACCACGAGTTGTATTGAAGTAAAATGGAACAATTTCGTTTATGAAGAAGACTAAATACGAAACTTCAGCAATTTCGGTAAAAAAAATGTGGCTAACCTACCAAATACCGAAAATCG
Organism: Musca autumnalis; assembly: GCF_047663935.1. Classification (NCBI taxonomy): domain Eukaryota; kingdom Metazoa; phylum Arthropoda; class Insecta; order Diptera; family Muscidae; genus Musca; species Musca autumnalis. Next base: position 36,286,451 of record NW_027412088.1, read on the forward strand.
GTAGGTACCATTCTATTGGGGTTACATCAAAACGTTGTCCTATACCGAAAAATTTCTTTGGAAGAGAATACAAAATACCACATTTCAGCCAATGCGTCAGGATAATGTGGCTAAAACTTTCAAAATACCGAAATTCGAGAGATAGGTAGGTAGATACCGCTCTATGTATAGACCTGGGTTTATACCGATAAATTCCAGGGGGTAAGTTTTATATCCCCAACGAAGATATTGAGGGCAAAACCTTGAAAATACCGAAAATCGGGGTGTTTCTATCTATGGGGGTCTTATGTAGACATATTACGACAAATTTCAAGTGGAACGTTTTTACCCCCAAGGAAGACTAAATATAAATACCAAAATTCAGCCATTTCGGTTGGATATTAAGGCCACAACCTTCAAAATACCGAAAATCGGAAAGTTCTGTTCTATTGGGGCTATATGAAGACGTGAACCTATACCTACATTTCAGCCAATGCGTCAGGATAATGTGGCTAAAACTTTCAAAATACCGAAATTCGAGAGATAGGTAGGTAGATACCGCTCTATGTATAGACCTGGGTTTATACCGATAAATTCCAGGGGGTAAGTTTTATATCCCCAACGAAGATATTGAGGGCAAAACCTTGAAAATACCGAAAATCGGGGTGTTTCTATCTATGGGGGTCTTATGTAGACCTATTACGACAAATTTCAAGTGGAACGTTTTTACCCCCAAGGAAGACTAAATATAAATACCAAAATTCAGCCATTTCGGTTGGATATTAAGGCCACAACCTTCAAAATACCGAAAATCGGAAAGTTCTGTTCTATTGGGGCTATATGAAGACGTGAACCTATACCTACAAACTTCAGGTGCAAGGTTGTATACCAAATTTCTGCCACTTTTGTGGAATATTGAGGCCAGAACCTTCAAAATCGGGAGGTGCCATTCTATGGGTACTTTATGAAGGCATAGACCAATACCGACAAATTTCAGGTGGAAAATTTTATTCCCCCAATGAAGACTAAACACGGTGCTCTTGAAACAATTTTAAATGGAAGGTGCTTACACCTCGGAAATTTTTGCGGATTCTGAAACTACAATGTTTATAGATGAGAACAATCAAAAAACTAAAAAAATCGCTGGAGCGCTTTTTAAATAAATCGCGATTTAAGTTGACATTTTTAGGGGTTGTTTAGGTTTTCGCTATTTTACTTAGAAACCACACTTCCTATCAAAATGGGACTAAAGCAAATGTTGTAGATATGAAAATTCTCTACAAGATTGACCTTTATGATATTCTCGTCGGTTTTACCGTTTTTGAGATATAGAAGTTCAAATTGGGACAATTCAAATTCAATTCTGTATCGCCCCCTTATAAAACAATGTCATGACTGCAAATTCCCAACTTAAACTTATATATCTAAAAAAATGTTACAACTAAGGATAAGTTACTTAAGCCAGTCTTGTAGAGAATTTTCACAGCTTTAAGATTTTCTCAAGTCACATGTCGACACCGTAAACTGAGCTTCCTTATCTCAAAAATGGTACAAGCTGGGAACAAATGATAAAGTCAATCCTATAGAGAATTTTGACAGCTACAACATTTTCTGTAGCTCCATTTCGATTGGACTTGCGGTTTTCAAGCAAAATCGTAAAAACCTAAAAAACACCTAAAAATGTGAATTTTGACCGCGATTTATTTAAAAATCCCTACAGCGATTTTTTCTTGTGTTTGGATTTTTCTCATCTATGAACACTGCTGATTCAGAATTCACAAAAACTTTCCCTGTGTAAGCGGTTTTCATTAAAAGTTAGTTAAGGCGCACCCTTCATGACATTGTTTTATAAGGGGGCGATACAGTCAGTGCATTGTACCAATTTGAACTTCAATATCTCAAAAATGGTAAAACCTACGAAAATACCGTAAAGGCTAATCTTATAGAGAATTTTCATAGCTACAACATTTTTTTAGTCCCATTTTGATAGGAAATGCGGTTTCTAAGCAAAATCGCGAAAACCTAAACAACCCCTAAAAATGTCAACTTAAATCGCGATTTATTTAAAAAGCGCTCCGGCGATTTTTTTTTGTTTTTTGATTGTTCTCATCTATGAACATTGTAGTTTCAGAATCCGCAAAAACTTCCGAGGTGTAAGCACCTTCCATTTAAAATTGTTTCAAGAGCACCGTGTAAATACCAAATTTCAGGCATCTCGGTTGGATATTGAGGTCGCAACCTTCAAAATACCGAAAATCGGAGGGTACCGTTCTATGGGGGCTACATGAAGGCGTGGACCTATACCAACAAATTTCAGGTCATAGCACCAACGGACACTTAATACCAAATTTCAGCCAGGTACTGTTCTATGGGGGAAATATGAAGGCGTGGACATATAACAACAAATTTTTTTAGGTGGGAAGTTGTATACCCCCAGCGAAGATAACATATAAAATTTCAGCCATTTCGGTAATATATAGCGGGCCACAACCTTCAAAATACCGAAAATCGGGAGGTGCCGTTCTATGGGATCTTCATCAAAACATGAACCGATATAGCCCATTTTCAATACCAAAAATCCTAGGAGTAATAGAAACTGCTATTCCGTATTAGAAAGCTCTATGTTAGAAATTGCGACTAATTTCAGCCGAATGTTTTTTTACTTTCATAAAGAAAAATAAAACAGCAACATTATTAATTAATTTCATAAACTAAATAGGTACCTTTCCGCCCAATCGCACAATCCAAATCACAAACCTTACCAAATATGCTCTCTTAAATTCGTAACAACAAAATGAGGAAAAAGAATACTAAAATCTACAAACAAAAAACAACAACAACCAACATTAAATAGTAGGTGGAGAAAGAAACGATGTCAGCGGCAACACCAATTTTTCGTATTTCGTGTATCGTGAAGAGGTTTAGTGCGCTGTAGCCGTTTTTGTATTGGCGCAGATTATCACACAAAAGTTATTTTTAAATACCAACAAAACCCAAATACATTGGCACTCACACAATCAACAAAAAACTGGAAAAAATCCCCCCATAATAAACCTCCTCCCACTCGTACAGCAGATAAATGGAAAGCCGAGTGAATGAACGAAACGAAACCAGTGAGTTCAGTGAGAGTGTCGGACTTTGTAGCATGAATGAATGAATGAGTATTTACTTATAAAAATCCAAAAAAATAAAAGCAAGCAACAACAACAACGCCAACACAAAGAATCAGAAAAAAATCACATGGCACTTCAAAAGAATGGTATAATGAAACCAACAACAACAACAAACACAACAAGAGCAAGTGTATATTGTGCTGCTTAACTCAGCTAGACAACATAGCATTGTTGGTTGTTCTACTCCCGAGAGAGAGTATGTGCTACATGCCGACGACTTGCTTAACGGTTTAAAAGAGTGTCAGAGTGAGATAAACCCAATCGGAGGAGATGAGAAAATACAACCAATTCAACTAACAAGCCGAAGTAAGAAAAAAAAACAAAAATACACACACAACAACAAGAACAAACAAGAGCAAACTCAGCAATAACAACAAAACGAGCATGATAAATGAAAGCACAAACAACAACAAAAACATGGTGCAGATGATTGGAACAACAACAATTGTGTATAATAAAAACCTGCTTTACTTTAGCCCCGCCTTTGCTCGTTTTCGATTGGTTTACACAGAGAGATTTTGTATTATGTCGAGGATGTGAAAAAGTATGGGTGTGAGGTGGTTTTCAAGGAATATGTGTGTAGGTTACCATCAGGTTTTATGTATTCTGTGATGAAGATGATGATGGTTTCGTCGTTTTGTGTTTGGTGGGGGTAAAGTTTATCTCTGTATATAGCCAACCACACACACACACAGAGACACAAATAAACCCACGTGCTATGTGTTTGCAGAATTCTTGTTGGCAGACAACAATGTGAGTGGGTGGTACAATTCTTTGGGCAAATACAAAAGCTGGAATCTAGGGATTTTGCCAAAATTTTTCATGTTTATATCTTAAGGGTTTATTTTCTTTTGACATCCTCTCTTTACCCCTTAAGTTGAATGAATTGAGGAGGGGGGTAAAGAGTTCTCGCGCTGTAAGCAACACAAGTTTATGCTGTGGTATTATACAACAGTAGGTACATATTTTCACTGTATTTTGTTGAGAAGGGATGTAGTTACAGACATGTCCCTATACATCCTACTATTCATGCCGCCGTTTGTTGTTCCCTCTCCGCAGCCACAACAATTCCTTTCCATTTGGAGGCAAACGTTTGTGTTTGTTGTTCGTTTATTCCACTATTTATTTTGTTTATCATTTTTAAGTGGTTTTTGCAATTTTTATTTTGGCATTTGGCAATAAGTTTTTCTTACTTATTTTTCCTCAGTGGTTTTATTTCCATTTTCTTTGCCAACCACGAAATGATGCTGTGATACCAACGACTATAACACACACACACAAATACAATCGTACTACACCAAGGACAATTCCAACGCCCATTGCGCTATACTAAGTAGTCTTATCAAATGTGGTAGAAAGAAAGTTTAGCTCATTATGTCGGTATAAAATATGCTATACCTACTCCTCCTGCAAGCTCTCATGAAGAAGAACTTTGTAATTAAAAACTTATAAAGATTTATATATTTTTGGTATTGCAATAAGTAAGGTTATAATTATGAGAGTTTTGTAAGGATACATTTCATGAAGATAGGGAATTAATGGCGAAAACTTTAGTTTTATGTAAGAATGTGAGGTTATGAATACTGGTTGATGTATGTAGGTGGTGATAGATACCAAGGAATGACGATTATTATAGTCAATTTATTATAGTCAATGGTCAATAGTTAGTTCAGTAATAAATAATTAATTTAGAAGTGAAGCCTTCGGCACAAACATAATACCTATGGAGGGTGTAATTAACTTTGTTATTCCGTTTGTGTCACATCGAAATATTCGTCGTCAAAGCACAATGTCCAATTTTCCGAAAAACCTGGCCAAAAACCGAAAAAATTATGAATTTACACTAAATAGGGCCAAATATTGTTTATAGTATCTCACTGCGTGTAGTTATGAAAAAATAGTAAAAAAATAGTAGATCAAAGTGACCCTATTTTTTGTCTCAATATTTAAGTTGTTTAAAAAACTAAGATAATATCCAAAATAAACAAGTGGTTTTAAATATTCTTTTGTAATTTTAATGAAAGGTATGTGAAACGTATTTGAGATGTTCAGTGTCGCAAACGAAGTGTGCGTTCTTTAATAATTGATGTCCGTAATTGTAGATTTTTATACCCTCCACCATATGGAGGGTATAATTAAATTTGTCATTCCGTTTGTAACACATCGAAGTATTCGTCGGATACCCTATAAAGTATATATATTATTGATCAGCATAAAATTCTATGTCGATTTGACCATGTCCGTCCGTCCGTCCGTCTGTCTGTTGAAATCAAGATACAGCTCGCAATTTTGAAGATAGAGAGTCAAAAACTGGTACAGAAGTTTTTATTGATTGCAGGATGGTTGGTATTGAAAATGGGATATATCGGTCCACGTTTTGATATAGCCCCCATAGAACGGTACCTCCCGATTTTCGGTATTTTTAAGGTTTTAGCTTAATTATCCTACCAAAATGGCTGAAATTTAGTATTCTTCTTTAGGGGTGTAGAACTTTCCCCCAAAATTTTGTCGGTATCGGTCCACACCTTCATATAGCCCTCATAGAACGGTACCTCCCGATTTTCGGTATTTTTAAGGTTTTAGCTTAATTATCCTACCAAAATGGCTGCAATTTAGTATTCTTCTTTAGGGGTGTAGAACTTTCCCCCAAAATTTTGTCGGTATCGGTCCACACCTTCATATAGCCCCCATAGAACGGTACCTCCCGATTTTCGGTATTTTTAAGGTTTTAGCTTAATTATCCTACCAAAATGGCTGAAATTTAGTATTCTTCTTTAGGGGTGTAGAACTTTCCCCCAAAATTTTGTCGGTATCGGTCCACTCCTTCATATAGCCCTCATAGAACGGTACCTCCCGATTTTCGGTATTTTGAAGGTTTTAGCTTCATTATCACACCAAAATGGCTGAAATTTGGTACTTAGTCTAGGTTGGTGGTATAAAACTTTCCCCCAGAACTTTGTCGGTATCGGTTCATGCCTTCATATAGCCCCCATAGAACGGCACCTCCCGATTTTCGGTATTTTTAACGTTGAGGCCTCAATATTCCACCGAAATGGCTGAAATTTGGTATTTAGACTTTGTTGGGGGTACACAAACTTCCCCTTTAAATTTGTCGGCATAAGTCCACGGCTTCATATAGCCCCCATGGAAAAGTACCTCCCGATTTTTCGTATTTTGAAGGTTGTGTCTTCAATATTCCACCAAAATGGCTGCAATTTGTATTTAGTGTGATATAAAACTGTTCGCCAGAAATATGTCTGTACAGTTCCACGCTTTAATATTGCCCCATTTCTGAATAGAATTCGTCGGTATAGGTCCACATTTCGATATAGCCCCCATAGAGCGGTGCCTCCGGATTTTCGTAATACTGAAGATTGCGACGTCAATATCCAACCGAAATTCTAAAATTCGAGTTACAAAATATTCCAGAAGAGTATTATCAGTATAGGTCCACCTCTTCCTATATCCCCACAGAAGCTTACTTCTTGATTTTCGATATTTTTTAGTTTTAGCCACATTCTCTTACCGAAATATAGGAAATTTGGTATTTAGTCTTCTTTGAGCCTAAAAACTTTTCGTCAGAAATTTGTCGGTATAGATTGACGTTTTGAAATAGCCCCCATAGAATGGTGCCTCACATTGTTTTACCGAAATTGCTGAAATTTAGTATTAAGTCTTCTTCATACACGAAAGGAAAATAATTATTCCATTTTACTTCAATACAACTTGTGGTGGAGGGTATAACAAGTTCGGCCCGGCCGAACTTAACGCCGTTCTTACTTGTTTCAATGTCAATTTTAACAATAAACAAGTAAGAAAAGTCTATAGTCGGACGGAGCCGACCATGGGATACCCTATACCACTATCCCTGGACAATCGTTCTCCACGGAACTTCTTTTCAATGACTGTGAAAGTTTAATTATCAAATATTAGAGATGTAATGTATAATACTTATGACCAAACCCAAAAAGTTATCTAGCATAACAAAGACATATTTGTAGCAGGAAAGGAAAATTTAGTTCACACAAACTAAAATGTAATGAAACCCACTTATGTAGTACTACTACTTCCGTTATTTAACCGCTACGTTATTGAAATTTGTACCAATTTCACACAAAAGTTTCAGTCCATTTAACCCTCTAAGCATTATCTGATCTTCACGTTGGTTTGTACGCTTCTTCTTCATCATAAACTCAAACTTTGTTTAAAATTTTGCGGGTTATTATTTCGACCTACAGAGCCACTACAAAATTGGTTAAAATTTTGTTTTTGGTCCATTTCATCCCCTGAACATTTCACGATCATCACCAAAAACTAATCATTTCTATTCTGGCTCGAACCCAATCTCCTTAAAAATTTCGTTACAATCGGTCCATAATTGCGGCCTTTAGCTTGTTTACAATTTTTAATGGACGGACACACATCGCTAAATCGCCTTATCTCGTCGAGATATGCATTTTAGCATACCAAATAAGGGGTCTAGGACGAATATTTCGTGGTGTTACATAAACTTTTGGAGAGACAATATGTAGCATGTGATAAAAATGTGGTTCTCTACACAGATTAGGCAATAGGCCCGTTATCTAGCAAACACTTTATTGCAATTTACATCAGAGGAAAGGTCAGTAGTTTTTTTCCAAATGTAGGCTACTTTGCGAAATATATATGTCCTCAAGGAATTAAAATATCGACCAAAAATAAATTTTTTATATTTTTCATACAAAAGTAATGGTCCATTTCACACGCTAAAGAATATCAGATCATTATTCAAAATTGTAGGCATTTTTTTCGACCTATACTCTTACCCGGTATTCGTGACTATTTATGTATAATTGCGAGTTTATTATTACACTACAAACAAATAACGGAATATATAAGGCTGTAACTTTGTTATCTGATCATGCACACCAACATAATTGGCATCAATTGAAAGGTCAAGCGTTCCAATTTCAAGTATATCTCACTTGTCCGGAATGTCACTTCCAGGAATTAATTAATTTTCACAATTTTCACACAAAAGTTTTGGTCCATTTAACCCTCTAAATATTATCCGATCGCCATCTCAAATTGCAAGCTTCTACTTTGTGATATTCTCTTACCTTATTTAAAATTACGCGTTGATCGGACTATTATTGAGACCTACAGAGCCGCTAGAAAATTGGATAAATATTATGTTTTTGGTCCATTTCACCCGCTAAATATTTCACGATCATCACCAATAAGAATAGGGATCTATTCTGATCTGAACCCGACCTCCATACAAAATTTCGTGACGATCGGTCCATAATTGCGGCCTGGAGCGTGTTTACAATTTATAATGGACAGACGGACGGACACACATCTCAAAATCGCTTTATCTCGTCGAGATATGAAGATTGGTATACCACATTGGGGGTCTCCGACGAATATTTCACGGTGTTACATGAATTTTTACCAAAACAAACTTATAATACCCTTTTCCACATTGTGGTATAGGGTATAATAATGAAAATAGTTGTGAGTAAGATCGAGTTGGGCTGTGACCCGAAAAACATATTAACCCAAGGTTAAGTCAAAATCCATTTAGTTTTAAAGTTTTGGCCAGTTTTTTCGTAAAATTGGACACTGTGCAAAGCTCCAATTTGTTGTCGTCACCGATTGTTAATTTCCATATGGGATTCTATAGTAAACACACTGAAACTAAGGAAACCAAAAAATTAGGTCAAAATATTGAAAGGTGTGGACGTATTGTGCTCCTAAAGACGAAATTTTTGCCTATTCTGGAAAATACGTAATTTTTGCAAATTTTTAGAAAAAGAAATATTTATTTTTCGGAAACTATTACAGATATTATGTTCATTGTTTTTTATACCCAACACCACTATGTGTGGAGGGTATTATAAGTTGCTTTTGGCCAAAAAGTTTGTATTGCATCGAAATAATGGTCGTAGACCCATACTTATATATACCAAAATGAATGTCTCGACGAGCTGAGTCGATCGGGCCATGTGTGTCCTTCCGTCCGTCCGTCTGTCCATCTAAACCTTGTAATCACGCTACAGGTGTTTATTAGGGTCTCGGAGGGGAAGCGTATTGATTTTAATGACGATCGGATAATATTCAGGGGTCGGAATGGGCTAACAATTTATTTGGGAAAAAAGTCAGCGTTTTATTTCGAATATCTCCGTATCTGTAAGGGGTATATCAAAGGCAAAGCCTGCTAATGAAAGCAAACAATATATTACGAAATAACGCAATAGTCGCTAATACAACACATCTTTTCATTTTTGCGATTTTAATTATAATGACGAATATCACAGCTTTGGTTGGGGAGCTTCCAAAAGCAAAGCCTGACTATGAAAGTAGAATATCCCACCTTTACAGTGATGCCAAGTAGGTTGGCGTAGGTGGCCAAATAACGGAGATATAGCAATATTCGGTAATACATCCCATTTTTCAATTTTTTTTTCGAAATCGAGCTAGAGGTCGCAATTTTAATCGGATCGTCACGAAATTTTGGGAGTTAATGGATGTCTTACAGAGGAAGAAGCCTACTGATTTTGATGATGGTCGGATATTATTCAGGGGTCGGAATGGGAAAGAACTTATTTGGAGGAAAGGTCAAAGTTTTATTTCAAAGCCAATAGCTCGGTTTCTTTAAGAGGTATATCAAAAGCAATACCTGTCAAGGAAAGTAGAAAATATAACCTTTACAACGATGTAAAGTAAGCTGTCGTAGGTGGTCAAACAACAGAGATATAACAACCCAGCAAAATGTTTGATCTGGCATGTCATCTTTTTAGCATCTTCATCGATGTATTTTATATGAGCGTGGACCCCAAAAGATGCTATTCATTTTTGGATCCAAAACATGTCATTTACACCAATGCTTTGACATGTCATTTTCACCAATGCTTTGGCATGTCATTTCCACCAATGCTTTGGCATACCATTTTCACCAACCCTTTGCAATGACACTATTATTATTACGACGAGAGTTTTAACAACGTTGGTTGTAATTTCGAGTCTCCGACAACATCAAGGCTTTTTAAATAATTAATCTTATATATTTAGAAAACTGTGTGTAAATAAAAACACAAAATTCATCTCTATTGGATCGATGGAATGGGTTCAAATGCTAATGATCGGTTGGATATTTCACGACGTCCTTCGCATGGTTTCAAATGCTGATGAAAAGATCGGATCTTTCACGACTTCCGTGGCATTGGTTCAAATGCTGATGAAAAGATCGGATCTTCCTCGACTTCGTTTGAACCAATGCAAAAGATGGCATGAAATCACGTCATCGCATGGAACCCTTTCCTTAAAATTTTGCTGGGAATAGTCAGTAATTCATCCCATTTTCAGAATTTTTTGTAATCACGGTACAGGTCGTAATTTTGATCGCATCGTCACGAATTTTTTGGGAGTTGATGCGGGTCCCACAGAGGAAGAAGCCTATTAAGTTTGGTGATGGTCGGACAATATTTAAGAGTCGGATAATAATAAGTAAAAAGCTTATATGGAATAATATATCCAATTTTTTCCATTTTTTGTAATCACGCTACAGGTTGAAATTTTGATCGGATAGTCACGAAATTGGGGGTTGAGTGGTGCCCCACAGAGGAAGAAGCCTATTGTTATTGGTGATAGTCGGATAATATTTAGGGGTCGGAATGGGGAAAAACTCATGTGGCGAAAACTTTAAAATGTTATTCTTTGCGAATATATCGATTTCTAGTAGGGGTATTTCAACCGCAAAGCCTGTCAATGGAAGAAAAATATATTACCTGTACATTGGTGGTCAACAAGGGAGATACCACAATAGTCGGTAATGCATCCAATTCTTCAATTTTTTTGCAATCACGCTACAGGTCGAAATTTTGATCGGTGGTCAAAAAATTTGGTTGCTTATGCCAGAGAGAAAGAGTAAATTTTTTTTCTGTGTAATATCAAAAGTCTATAAACAAAGTCCTCGTTAGTCGGCATATGTCCGTAATTTTTTTTGGGCAAATTGTTTGACCTCAAGGTAACTGAAATCCCAGATAATAGCAAATACTTTCAGAAATTGTAGTCATACACTTCAAAAAACCTAAACCCGGTCGTTTCCGTTATATGGGACTATATATAAATATGGACCTACATTGAATTTTTTAAGGAATGATTCTCACTTGCTGACATCCTAAAATATAAATTTCCAGCCAATTTGGTGGGAACATGTATACAGAAACCCAAAAAAACCTTAAAATGGGCGGTACCGTTATATGGGGGCTATATCAAAACATGGACCTATATTGATAATTTCTTGTGAGGAGATTCGTTACTCGTAGAAAACATCATATTTAAATTTTTAAATAAATCCGTTGATTATTGTAGGTAAATACATAAAATCGGGTGGTGCCGTTATAGGTGGTCTATTCCCCGGCGTCGCTATTGGTCACAATTAATCTATTGAAAAATTAATAGTTCAAGAGCTCCTCTAAATTTGTGCACCAGTGGAACCCCGTGGAACCTTTTAGTAATATCCCATTTAAAAATTCTCACTTAAAATATACACGTAAAAAAGCTTCCAAAACAAGTCCGGTTGTTCTGCAGAATTGCAACGTAAATACAATTACTTCTAAGCACATACCAAATTTCCAATATTTCAGTAAGATAATGTGGTTAAACAGGAAAAATACCGTAAGACAAGAGGTACGCTTTTATGGGGGATATAGGAAGACATGGACCTATACTGATAATTCTTTTCTGGAACATTTTATAACCCCATGAAATACTAAATAACAAATTTCTCTCATTTCGGTGTGATATTGACATCACTTCCTTCACAATTACGAAAATTGGGAGATACCGTTCTATGGGGGCTATATCGAAACGTGGACCTATACCGACAAATTTCATATGGAAAATTGTACACCTCAAATGAGGACTAAACACCAAATTTCAGTAATTTCGGAGGAATATTGAGGCCACAACCTTCAAAATACCGGAAATCGGGAGGGAACGTTCTTTGGGGCTAAATGAAGGCGTGGACACATACCAACAAAATTTTGGGCGAAAATTGTTGTATCCCCAACAAGGCTAAGTACCAAATTTCAGCCATTTCGGTGTGATAATGAAGTTAGAACCTTGTAATACCGAAAATCGGCTGGTACCGTTCTATGGGGGCTGTATTAAGCCGTGGACCTGCACCAAAAATTTCTGGGGGAAAGTTTTATACCACCAACAAAGACTAAGTACAAAATACCACTTCAGATGAATATACGGAATATCGGGTGGTACGGTTCTATGGGGTCTATAGGAAGGCGTGGACCTATACCGTCAAATTGAGAGGGGAAAGTTGAATGTCCCCAACGAAGACTAAATACCAAATTTCAGCCGAGGAGGCACCTCCACAATTTACGATGGGCGAAATCATCCAAAGCGTTTTGTTTTATTCCCAATACTTTTACATGAAGGGATAGAAAACATGCTAGTTAAAAGGGAAAATAGAAATTTCGTCAGTTGTGCCGTTATATTTGAAGTAACGTTACCTATAACATGAGCTTATTTTCGTTAAAACAAATACCCAAAAACGCAAGGAAATTCGTCGATATTGTGTGGACCATATTGTCGTGAGTTATTAGAATTTGTATACCCTCCACCATTATACACGTATGGAGGGTATAATTAAATTTGCCATTCCGTTTGTAACACATCGAATATATACCCTATAAGGTATATATTCTTGATCAGGGTGAAATTCTGAGTTGATTTAACCATGTCCGTCGGTGTGTTGAAATCCAGATACAGCTCGCAATTTTTAAGATAGGGCTTTGCAGTTTATATCTATATCGGCCCACTTTTTGATATAGCCCCCATAGAACGGTGTCTCCCGATTTTCGGTATTTTTAAGGTTTTAGTTTCATTATCACACCGAAATGTCTCAAATTTAGTACTTAGTCTTCGTTGGGAGATTAAAACGTTGCCCCAGAATTTTGTTGGTATAGGTTTCCCTATTTTCGGTATTTTGAATGTCGTGGCCTCAATATTCTTCCGAAGAAATTTGTTGGTACAGGTCCACGCCTTAATACGCCCCCCATAGAATGGTACCACCCGATTTTCGGTATTTTTAAGGTTTTAGCTTCATTATTACACTGGACTGGCTGAAATTTGGTACTTGGTCTTTGTTGGGGGTATAAAACTTTCCCCCGGAATTTTGTTGGTATGTGTCCACGCACCCAAAGAACGGCCCCTCCCGATTTCCGGTATTATGAAGGTTGTGGCCTCAATATTCCTCCGAAATTACCGAAATTTGGTGTTTAGTCCTCATTTAAGGTATAAAACTTTCCATATGAAATTTGCCGTTAAATCACTTCTTCTGTTTATGTTGACTTCAAGAAAATGTTCCCTAACTCTTGGGTCCTCAGGGATCTTACGACGAAACTCATTACGTTCATTTGTTAGTCCCATCGCCTCTGGTATTTCACCAGTAGATCTCAGCTACTTGGGGATCTGGGATTTCCTATACCAATTTGATTTCCCATGGTTTAGAAAAGTACGGCGATCAGAGGTTGCGCAGTCGGCTGGTCTTTTAACGGCGACGATAGTGGAAATATGGTCTGAGCCAAGGGAAATATTGAGGACACGTCATTTAACAGACGGGGTGCCACAATGGTGATGTCTGGTGAACTGTGGCAGTCTCCTCTCCCTCCAAAAACGAACTAATGTCGGACATATAACGCAAGGCACAGCTATTCATCGAAGGTATGTACTCATTAAGGAACTCCCACTTTACTGATACATGTATGGACAGCTGGAGTCAAGCTTAAGCGGTATAGGTCTGTACTGGATAGACTGTATAAGGAAGACAATTCCTCCTCCTCCGCTTTGTGTACGATCCGTTCGCAAATAGTTGTTACCGTCGCAACGTTCGAAGCTACAGGTGACAGTGAGCTTTGATTTCTGGATCGCGACGAACTCTTAAAGTCTACGAATTCGATGACATTGTTGCGGATACCGTTGCAACTGAATTGCAGGAATAATGCATTTCGGGGTGTGGAACTATAAGATGTTGTGTTAGATACTGCGTTTGTTGTTTTTGGGAGACTGCGTGGGTGTCTCGTATTCCAACGACGAAGTTGGAGACACGCAGGTAGATTATCTGGGACAGCAATCAGTAACTTAAATTCTATCGTAGTAGTCCTGGAGCAGACTAAGGCCAGAGCACTTCTCAACGATTTTGAAATATGGTGGATGCGAATGTGGCAAATAGAACAAATCCATGGCGCCGCGTTCTTCTCTATTATGACACTGACCAGAAGAGCTCAATCAGGCTTTACAGGATATATTTTTCCGATCTCATGGTTACAAATATAAGAGGTGACGGCCCTCGGTCGAAGATTTCTCCGAGTCAATCCGGTAAACAGAACCGGCCGCCGTGGGATCGACGTACCTTTGCTGCAACAGGGTGGTTGGAACGATCGTACATCCAACACCCTCGATGAATGCCTTCATCCATCATAACGAGATCAATTTTGTATAATTTACACACAAATGTCCAAATTTTGTCCATTGGGTCCCCCGAGGTGGTGCCTAGATGAATTTCTAGAAAAAGGACAATTTCAGTGAAAAAGGACAAAGGGTCTGATGAAGATTTTTGGCGATATCCGAAACTACAGTTTTCCTTGACTTGGCCCCTGGGATACAATGTTATTTTTTCACTAATGAAAAATGTTTCTATAAAATTTTGAAGCAACATTGACAAGTTTGTTGTCTCATCCCATTACCATATTTTCACATGCCTCTTTGAATTTTTAAAAATAACTTTTAACTGTTTGCTTAAAGGATTTACACAGCAAATACAATAAAGTGTGTGTTTGTTTAACAAAAATAGCCGTTTCTAAAGATCAAAGAAAATTTATGTCAATACTTGTCATTGAAAAACCATAATTTTTATCTGAAAAAAAAAAGAAGTAAATCCATAAACATTTAACCACAACATTCATCGTTATGTACCCACACTAGATACCAATGATGACAGACAGCACGTGACAATTTTCTATGGCATTTTCCCTTTCATTATTGTAATGGAAATTTTAGCTGACTAGCTGGCACCAATAGTCATTTGCCAAAATAACACCCCACTTGGCTACATGGCCGCCTGCCTGGCAAGGTAAGTTTTTAATTAATTTTAAACGTTTTCAAGTGCTGTATAAACTTTTAAACCGTTATATTTTTGTTAAAAATCAAGTAAAGACTATCGTCATCATATTAAAAACGTTTTTAATCAGCACAAAATGTTTATGACAAGTACCAACGAACCAACCAAACATTCTCCTGCACCCCGGTGTGGCCGGTGCTGAAATGCTTTTTTCATCTTATTACCTTGCTCCAAATGTAAAACAGTTATCAATGTGGTTATGGCAAATGCCGTTCGTCATTTGTATTCGAGATAACTGACAGTTTTATCCATGCTATGCTGCACTGAAATAGCATGGCATAGAGAATCGCGTCGCATTATTCATGCAATAACACTGACCCACTTGAATTGGCTGGACGATGATGACTACTACTGTCTGCATGTTTGTTCGTTGTTTCTTTGTTTGCTTAAACTGTCAAGGGTCATTTGGTTTTGGTAAAATGTTTCATCGCAAACCCATGAGGTATAAACTTTTGACCATAAATTCAGTTCATAAGTCCTAATGAAATGAACTTAAAAGAGATTTTCGTTTAAAGTGCTATCCTAAATGTAGATGAACAAAAAAGTTCGTATACGTATGTATGGTTATTTGAATTAGGAATACAACAAAAAAAGAAGTAAGAAGTAAGAAAATGCTTTAAGGGCGTTTTTATACCATCCTTCACGATCTGTATTGAAGTAAACAATTAAGTTCCTTTCGTTTATGATAGTACTAAGCCCTTCCTCTTATTTATTGCAGGAGCAGAATATTTTATCTGAAAATATTCCCTTTAAAAGAGCTCATACTGTTACGGTGACCAACAGTACCTATTACAGAGTAGAGTACTCAATTTTAGGTATCCGTGCTCTATTTATACCCTACACCATATATATTGAATTTTAACAGCAACAGCTTATGCACAAGAGTAGTGGTGTAGGGTATCACATAGTCGGCCCCGACCCGGCTATATATAGCCTTGGCTCACTTGTTTTTCTCTATTTTCATTGAGCGTACTCTATGTCCACTCTTTTTGCATTGTTTTACAACTATATGTGGATACCTAGATAATCCAATGAACCCTAGGTACAAACACGCGTTCTTGTGTCGATTAAAGTCCTCAAAAAGTCTTCTGTTGTCTATAGAAGACCTCCATAGGTTTTCTGTTGACCTCCACAGGTCTTCTGTTGTTTTTAGAAGACATTCAAAGATCTTCTGTTGTCTTTAGAAGACCTCCAAAGGCCTTTTGTTGTCTTAAGAAGGCCTCCAAAGGTCTTCAGTTGCCAAAGCTCTTTTGTTGTCATTAGAAGACCTCAAATGGTCTTCTGTTGTCCATAGCAGATCTCCAAAGGTCTTCTGCTGCCTATCGGCCCCGACCCGACTATATATATCCTTGGCTCACTTGTTTTTCTCTATTTTCATTGAGCGTACTCTATGTCCACTATTTTTGCATTGTTTTACAACTACATGTGGATACCTAGATAATCCAATGAACCCTAGGTACAAACACTCGTTCTTGTGTCGACTAAAGTCCTCAAAAATCTTATGTTGTCTATAGAAGACCTCCATAGGTTTTCTGTTGGCCTCCACAGGTTTTCTGTTGTTTTTAGAAGACATTCAAAGGTCTTCGGTTGTCTTTAGAAGGCATCCAAAGGTCTTCTGTTGTCTTAAGAAGATATCCAAAAGTCTCCAAAGGTATTCTGTTGTCACTAGAAGGTCTCCAGAGGTTTTTTGATGTCTTTAAAAGACCCCCAAAGGTCTTCTGTTGTCTTTAGAAGACCTCCAAAGGTCTTCTGTTGAGTTAAGAAGATCTCAAA
This sequence comes from Musca autumnalis, assembly GCF_047663935.1. Classification (NCBI taxonomy): domain Eukaryota; kingdom Metazoa; phylum Arthropoda; class Insecta; order Diptera; family Muscidae; genus Musca; species Musca autumnalis. Next base: position 36,303,557 of record NW_027412088.1, read on the forward strand.
AGGTCTTTAGGTGCCTTTAGAATATCTCCAAAAGTCCATTGTGTTCGTTAGAAGACCACCAAAGGTTTTCTGTCCTTTTTTGGCCTGTAACTTTTTACAGTTTTGTATATGTACTCTATTTTCAGTCAAAAATATTGGTCACCGTACGTATGGTGAGCCCTCCATGTTCTTTCCAAACATGGACCAATATTTACAATGTTTTTTTAAATATTTTGTAAATAGCAAATTTCAATTATTCCGGTTGAATTATGTATGTAAAATTTTCAAAATTCCGATGAACGGGGGTAAAGTTATATGGGGGATATATGAAGACGTGGGGCTATATCGACATATTTCTGATGGAAACTTTTATATCCCCAAAGAAGACCAAATATCAAATTTCAGCGATTTCGGTGGGATATTGGAGCCAATATCTTCAAAATACCGAGGAGTACATTTCCACGGGGGCTATATGAAGCCTTGGACCTATACTTACATTTATCTCCTCGAATATTTTATACCTCCATCACCTTCAAAATCAAATAAAGTCATTAAGGCTGTACGGCGGATGACCCATCAATGCCACGTTTTGTCCGGTCAAACAGGCGCTGGTTTGAATCGATGTGTGAGATCACGCATTGTCATCATGCGGAATGATTCGTCTTCTCTTGTTCGTTTTTTTCCAATTTCTCAGGAGACGTTTGGCAAACAAATTGTAGTGTACCACTCAGAATTAACCGCCCTATATTTCTGAAGCTGTTTAGTCGCCATTCGGACGGTTTTGCCGAAGAAACAGGCGACCATTTGCTTCGAAGTGCTTTCTTGGATTTGGCTCGCTTTCGAAGACCTAAACAGTGAATTTTTGCTTTGTTTCGGGTTCCTAAGAATAGATCCAAGATTCGTCGTCTGTGACGATCTTATAAAGGTCCTTTGAAACACAAGGATCGTTTTTATTCACAATTTCTTTGCACCAATCCACAGGAGCCTCGTTTTGAGCGATTGTCCAATTTTGCTGGATCTAACAAGAAAAATTCATTTTTGACTTATATCAAATGTTAGTTGGTGGAAGAAATGCCGAATGATGCCTGTATCTCACGGTATATAACATGACGATCTTGCATTATCCGTTCACGCTCGGATTTTCTGGCAAAACGGCCGATATTGGTCCTCCCGCCCTTCGTTTTGTGGTGTCTTCGTCGTGTTCGCTGCAATTGGATACCAACAGTTTGGAAAATTACCTTGTTGGTCTCTGCAGGAGGATGTGCCTGTTCCAAAGCCATTAGTTTTATATTTCACTCTTTGGTAGAACTTTCGGACTTCATTCGGGCTCCTGTACATCTTGATTTTTACACACTCCCGCCTTTCCATTTCTCGCCTTTTCCTGTGGAAAAGACGTTTTTCTTCTCTCCTTTTCTCCAGATACCTCTCGTGCGCTACGCGTTGCTACCGATTGTAAAGTAGCCCTATATGCCGCACTTTTCTCTTCGGTAGCAACACTAGGGATACGTAAAATCGATTTCGGTTAATCGATTAATCGATTATTAACCGCAAAATTTCTAAAAGTCGTAGTCGACTATTGGCTATGCGAAAACCGGATAATCGATTTTTCTTAATCGACTTTCGAAAGACGGAGTCAACTATTATTCGCAGTCGACCATTAGTCGTAGTCTATTATTATTCGTAGTCGACTATTAATCGTGGACGACTATTAGTCGTAGTTGACTATTGGGTGTGCTAAAACCGCGTAATGGACGGTACTTTTGTATACATACATACATGATGGATCGCATCAACGAAAATGGTCGATTATATTCGATTATAATCGGTTTTCGGCGGTTAACGAATAATCGAAAGTCGACTTTCAATACACTCTCAAATAATCGACTAACCGAAAATCGAGTTTTAAGTTTTTCACGAAAACCATATAATCGAAAAACCGATTATTGCATTCCACTGCGTATCCCTAAGCAACACGACACTACTGGTCATACCATGGATTCCTTGGTGGAGGTCTTTGGTATCCAAGTGTGGATTTTGCGGCTGTTTGCATGGAGTGGACAATATTTTTCCATTGTGCTGATATGTTATCGGGACGAGGAGTGCATTCATTAAGCAATTGAGTTGGTTGAGTGGAATATGCTGTGGCAGTCTAACAACCGTGCTGTGTCTGTTCGTAATTTATTTACTACGTTAAGACGAGTACGTACCTTTGATACAACTAGGTAGTGGTCCGAGTCTATGTTTGCTCCTCGGAACGATAGTACATCCAACACGCTCGATGTATTTTTTCCATCTATCACAACGCTATCAATTTGATTTCTTGTTCTTTGATCTGGAGATAGCCATATGCCCTTATGAATATGCAGATACTTAAATCTGGTACTGCTAACTACCATGTTTTTTGCCGCTGCGAAGTGTATTAGCCTCATTCCATTGTGTCAGATATTTCATTGTGGAGACTGAATTTCCCGCCTGTTGGGCCAAAGATATTCTCCTTTCCAATATTGGCATTAAAGTCGCCTAGAATAATTTTAATGTCATAGAAGGATGCATTTTTCTAGGGGATGGTTACTAACACGACGCTAAAACCCACATTTTTATAACCTCCACCACGTTTTTTTGATCAGGATAAAATTCTTTGACGATCTTGCCCTGTCCGCCTTTTCGTCTGTTGTAATCCCAAATGACTTTTTTCCATAGGCAGGTCAAGTTTGAATATAGACTATATAGGTCTATGTTTTAGTAGAGACCCCATATAACGGACGGTACACTCGATTTAAGGTATTTTAAGGATTTAAGCTACACTTCATGACCGAACTAGCTAAAAGTTGACATTTGCGGTTCCCAATGGCCAAGAAATTTCTCCATTAAAATATTTTCAAGATAGGTCCACCTTTTGGTACAGCTCCATACAAGGGTACCTTCCGATTTATGGTATTTTGAGACTTTTAGCTACATTTTCTGGCCGAATTAGCAGAAATTTGAAATTTGATGTTCCCACTGACCAAACTAAACCTAAAATAAACAAGTAAAAAACGTTAAGTTCGGCCGGGTCGAACTTTTTATACCCTCTACAATAAAATAGTCTTAATTAAAATGGAATAATTAGTTTGTTTCACAATTTTACGTGGAAACATTTTTCGACCATGGATAACCCAAATGCCTAAATTATCTAATCTAATCTCAAAAATGTGTTCAGCTAGGTAAAAGGTACCGCCTTTGGGGCTATATCAAAGTTTCTACCTATCTTTACAATTTTTGGGGGTAGCGAACATCGGGAGGTACCGTTATATGGGGGCTGTACCAAAACATGGACCTATATAGAAAATTTTTGGAGGAGATATTTTGTGACCACTGGGACCTTCAACTATCAAATTACAAATAGTTCGGTTAAAAATGGTAGCTAAAACCCTTAATTTCAAAATCCGGACCTATCTTTCAAATTTTTAGTGAAGTAGTTGTTTGACCACTGGGAACCCCAAACGTCAAAGTACAGGTAGTTCGGTCCAATTTCTGGAGGAGATGTTTTGTGGCCACTGGGAACCTCAACTGTCAAATTACAGATAGTTCGGTTAAAAATTGTAGCTAAAATTCCCTAAATACCGAAAATCGGGAGGTACCATTATACCAAAAAGTGGACCGATATAGCTCATCTTCGACCTTGACCTGCCTATGGAGAAAAGACACTCGGGCGCAAAAATACAACGCTCTAGCTCAATTATTGTAGACGCTAGAGTGATTACAACAGACGGACAGACGGACATGGCTATATCGACTCAGAATTTTATCCTGATCAAGAATATATATATACTTTATAGGGTCGGAAATGTATATTTCAATGCGTTGTGGTATAAAAGTAATTTTTCAAAATCCGTATAAATCTTCAAAATGCCACTAGATGGGGAATTTCTTCTTTTTTGATTAATATGTTGAAGGTAGTTTTACTTACTGTCGACCAAGCCGACTGATACTTTCTTATCTCTTTGGGACTATATACGATATCCATTAATGGATTTCCGTGAATGTTCCTCAAAATATATTGTTTAAAAGTAACGACATGTTAGAGAAAAATATTCAGTTTTATTCACAAATACCATTTTTAACATTAAAGACCAGTAAAATAACAGACCAAACCATAACAAAATAGATGACCCTCTTCAGTTACATCCTGTTTGAAGATATCCATTGATGTCAGTCACTTGATAGCAGGCATTAAATATTTCATCTTTTGGGACACTTGGTTGGCATCATTCTGTGCAACAATAATCACCAGAACAATCAGTATCAGCATTGCTCGCCACCACTGAAACTCATCAACATAAACCAACAACATCTTCATCTGGGACATCATTGGCTTTATCTTTGTCAAACTGTTGGATGGTTGGTTGTCTCTTCTTGTGTTTTGTCTGTTCTGTCAGGATGGCATAATGACAAAAGGACATTCATTAAGTTTTTGATTTCTGATTTTTCACTTCATTGTTACGTCACACACTATAACGACACTTACCTTCTGCTTAGAACGGGGCAATCTGTATTGTCCGTATATGGCTGATGCCATAATGCCACCCAAAGTTGGCACACTGAAAGGTTACCATCACCACACGCAGGATATTCTCCCATTCATCGTGTGCAGTGTGAGTAGCTTTATAAGACTTGCGAGACGATTTTATTTTACTGATGGTGTCTGATGTTTGCTGCCTATTATACCATTCCATTGCTTTACCTTCGTTCAGAGCTGACGATGATGGTGGTGATGGCAAAACGAATGCTGCTTACCTCAACTTCCGGTAGAAAATGTCAAGTTGATGTTTCCGTTTTATACCATCTCACAGTTTAATGCAAAGGGAGAGAGAGATTTCTTTATTTTTATGACCGCCATCGCATCGACCAAGTGCTAATAATCACAAAAGCGAATGCTATATTTTTTCATGGCAATCTAGAAGGGCGTTGTTTTGCTGCTTTGGCTAAAAACTACGAGATTTTGATGGGAATTTTATCTTATTTTGATTTTTTCTGCGAACTTGCACATTTAAAGCTTTTAATAAAACGAGAGTATATTGCAGTTGTACATAATCACGTTAAAGTGTATGTACTTTTACTTATATTTCTTTTTGCTGCAGAAATTTTTATTCGTTTCTTATGTACAGTAAATATATTTTCTTATTTTATTTTGTTGATTAAAATTGCGCTTGCGCATAAAATAAATTCCATCGCTTTATTTCTGCATGCTTTGAATACATACAAACGGAGTGTCGAATGCCTTTAGTTATATACAATGCGGTATATTGCAATACTCGGCTATTTGTTCGCAAATAATCCCTAAAATTAAGCAACACTCAAGTAGAATTAAGAGAAGGTTTCAGAAAATTCTCAGTATTTTTCTTAATTAAGTTTGTAATTAGGCAGTCATAAATGTAGTTTTTTAACTCTTAAGGCGGCTGTAGAAGGTCATAAATAAGTATTTTATTTTGTTTTAGACATGATCTTTACTTCGATATCACATCAACGCGGAACTCTACTGCGCTTAATTTAGTGCAAATAAGTTTAGATTTGAACAGGGTTGCGAAGTCGGGGTCTATGAGCGGAAATCAAAGACCAAATAGAGACGTCTCTCATATCAATGAGTAGGTGCATCCCCATTCTATTTCTAGCTAAATGATATGGGACCTCGGCGGGCTGTACACTACGGTAATGACATTTTTACAACCTCATATCCCAGTATCATATTTTGATCAGCTTTTACTAACATTAGAGAACATCAAAATATTCTATTCCGTTTTTTATTCCTTAAAGTCTGATATGTGGTTCTTGTATTTGGTATACGTATCTATGCGTCTGTTGTTGCTCTTGTGTTTGGTATTTCTATGCATTTCAATAAAAGAAACAGCCACCACCATTTATAAATGTGTGTGTTTGTGTATGGTTTTTGTGGCTTTTGGGTTTGTATTTATGTTTCATCGAAGCAAGTATTTGTTTGCACCGAAAAAAATGTTTGTAGCCAAAAAAAATATTTCTTTGTACAAAAACATATACATATTTGTTTGCCGGGCCCAAACATATGTTATGTTATGAACTGTTGCAAACATATGTGTATGTTTGGGACATTTTTAAAAGAGGCCATTATTTCCGCCGTGTATAATTGGCAGTGTATAGATGCAAGACATTCAACGAGCGTGTGACCACTACCTTGTTGCAGCAAAGGTACGCACCCGCTTAAACGTAGCAAACAAAGTACGAACAGACACAACACAGAACAGATAGCCACAGCATATTCCACTCAACTAGCCCAATTGCTTAATCAAAGCACTCCTCATCCCGATAACATATCAGCGCAATGGCAAAGCATTGCCAACTCCATGCAAACAGCCGCAAAATCCATACTTGGATACCAGAGGCCTCCACCAAGGAATCCATGGTATGATCAGGAGTGTCGTGCTGCCACCGAAGAGAAAAATGCGGCATATAGGGCTACTTTACAATCCGTAGCAACGCGTAGCGCACGGGAGAGATACAGGGAGAAAAGGAGAGAGGAGAAACGTCTTTTCCGCAGGAAAAAGAGAGAGATGGAAAAGCGGGAGTGTGAAAAAATCGAGATGTACTGGAGCCAGAATGAAGTCCGAAAATTCTACCAAAGAGTCAAGCATCAAACTGATGGCTTTGGTACAGGCACACCCTCCTGTAGAGATCAGCAAGGTAATTTGGTAACTGATACAGATAGTGTACTCAGGATATGGAAAGAACATTTTTCAAAACTGTTGGTATCCAATAGCAGCGAAGACGACGAAGATACCACAGTCCCAATCCCAGAAGATGGTATTGAATGTATACCGCCCAGCCAAGATGAGGTAAAGACAGCAATAAATCGGCTGAAGAATAATAAGGCAGCAGGAGCCGATGGCTTACCAGCCGAGCTGTTCAAAACCGGAGGCGACACGCTGATAAGGTGTATTCATCAGGTAGTTAGCACCATCTGGCAGGAAGAACGAGTACCCGACGATTGGAACCTGAGTATTCTGTGCCCCGTCCACAAGAAGGGAGATAAGACTGTATGCTCTAACTATAGGGGCATAAGTCTACTCCCTATTGCCTACAAGATCGTGTCAGGGATATTGTGCGAACGACTAAAGCCAATGGTCAACGAGATAATTGGACCATACCAATGCGGCTTTAGACCACCATTGACCAGATATTTACCCTGCGGCAAATCCTGGATAAGACGCAAGAGATGCAGATCGACACCTACCACCTTTTTGTCGATTATAAAGCAGCCTTCGACAGCCCGCTGCGTTCAAAGGTATTCCAAGCCATGTCTGAATTTGGTATCCCCGCAAAGCTCATCCGTCTTTGCAAAATGTCTTTAACTGACACGAGGTCCTCAGTTAAAATAGGAAAGAACCTCTCCGAAGAGTTTGGTACCAAAAGAGGTTTCAGGCAAGGAGACAGCCTTTCGTGTGATCTCTTTAACATCCTGCTGGAAAAGGTTATACGAGAGGCAAACGTCAAAAGAAGTGGCACAATCTACACCAATAGTCACATGTTACTTGCTTATGCTGATGATATAGACATCATAGGCCGATCAGTAAAAGAAGTAACTGATACCTTTATGAAGGTCGAGGGAGAATCTGCTAAAATGGGTCTGGCGGTAAACGGTGAGAAGACCAAATTGATGGTGTCGACGCGCAATGCGTCCATTGAGCTCGGGCCGACTGTGGAAGTGGGTTCCTATAATATTGAGGTAAAGGGTGTTTTTTTATGTCCGATAGAACTTGAAATTGTAAAAAATGACACAAAAAATTAAATTGTAATCAATTTTTTTTATTCGAAGATCAATACGTGACATTAACATTTGAAAATGATTTCGGGCATATGGGCACCGCGGCTATTCTTAACGAAGTGCATTCTGGACGTCCAATTTTTGGCCACTTTTTCGAGCACTGCTGGCCGTATGTCACGAATAACACGAACAATGCTGGCCTCCAAGGCATCAATTGTTGCTGGTTTATCAGCATAACCAGTGACTTCACGTAGCCCCACAGGAAATAATCGAGAGGTGTCAAATCGCACGACCTTGGAGGCCAATTGACAGGTCCACTTCTCGAAATCAACTTATCGCCAAATTTTGATTTCAATAAGTCGATGGTTGCGTTCGCCGTATGGCACGTAGCGCCATCCTGTTGAAACCACATCTCCTCCGGATCAATGTCATCCATATTTTCAAACAAAAAATCATTGATCATGGTGCGGTAACGATCTCCATTGACCGTAACGTGAGCTCCGGCCTCATTTTTGAAGAAATAAGGTCCGATGATGCCACCAGCGTGAAAACCGCACCATACGGTGCATTTTTCTGGATGTAATGGAGTCTGTAGGGTCTCTTGTGGATTGGTCTCACTCCATATGCGGGAATTTTGCTTATTAACAAACCCGTTAAGCCAAAAATGCGCCTCATCGCTGAACGCCATACAAATGACGAAGTCGTCTATAAGTTGCGCGAATCGACGACTGATTTTCAAAGTAAATTTGGATAATTTCTATTCATGATGATTTGTCAGAGTATACTGAAAAAAAAAGTTTCATCAAAATTTAATTTTTTGTGTTACTTTTTACAATTTAAAGTTCTATCTAGCTTAAAAAAACACGCTTTAGTAAAAGACTTCGTCTACCTCGGCACCTCCGTAAACACAACAAACGACATCAGTTGTGAAATAAAAAGAAGAATTGTATTGGCCAACAGATGCTACATTGGTTTAAGTAAGCAGTTTAAAAACAAAGCCACATCTCGTCAAACAAAAATAACGCTCTACAAAACACTGATACTACCCGTGCTGATGTATGGCTCCGAAGCCTGGGTACTTGCGCAAGCAGACATGGCAGTGCTTGGTGTGTTTGAGAGAAAAATTCTTCGAAAGATCTACGGACCAATCTGCGTTGAAGGTGAATATCGACGTCGCATGAACCACGAGCTGTATCTGCTGTACAACGACATCAATATTGTTAAACGTATCGAGATGCAGCGATTGCGTTGGCTAGGCCATATCATAAGAATGAGCGATGATGACCCCGCTAAAAAGGTGTATAAACACGGACCGCTTGGCGGTGCACGCAGAATTGGCAGGCCAAGGAATAGATGGCGCAAACAAGTGGATGATGAGATGAAAAGGCGCGGTATTCCAGAAAGCGAAGCAACAAATAGAGAGAATTGGAGATCTTTTCTTAGTTCGGCCTATAGAACAGATGTTCTGTAATGGGCCAGCTAAGTAAGTAAGCATAATTGGCATCAATGGAAAGGCCAGGAATTCCTCTTCCAAATATAACTTAGGTGGGTGGAACGTGTCTTCCAGGAATAAAGATATAGCCATCCATCATATTAAAATATTAAAATTTTTTTAAGTCTTTAGTCCATTAAACCCTCTAATTATTATCTGATCATCATGTTGAATTGCAAGCTTCTTCTTTGTCATAAACTGGGATCGGATCTGTAATGAATATTTCGCCATTTTACATGAATATTAGGAAAAACAACCTTATAATATACCCTTACCAAACTGTTGTGTTTTATTTGCAAAAATCCACAAATTGTAGGAAAAGGGAGTAAGTCCTGGCAAAAATACAAAACTGTACAAGGAAAATATAGTAAGTTCAAAGGCATCAAATTAACTTCCAAATGCGATGGAATTTGATCAAACAAATTGCAGGTATTGAAGCTGAATTAATAAATAAAGAATACTGCTTTTATCACCATTAAAGTAAGCTGTGTAATGTTTTCTTTCCTCTTGAGAAAATTCTAAAAATAGACTTACGATCTTTTCTTGCCAGACAGACGATATGTTCTTGATCAGCCTGCTATTCTACCTCCATATAACCGTCCGTCTGTGGAAATCACTCTAGAGTTAAAACGGATTGGAGAAAGTGGGTATATTTTTGGTATATTGTATTGTAGGTCCGTAGAACTTTTGGTACTGAAAAGAGGCTATATACATATGTGAAGCTGGGTTTTGGTATAGCTTTAATGAATGTTGAAGTTACAAGTCTGATTTTACTATGGAGACCTAAACATTTCGAGAGGCTAAAAACATTTAAGGGCAAAATGCTTTCTGAAAATGCTGAAGACAAGTTGGAACTGTTCAGAGAGAAGCACAAACAGTTATCCAAAGATATTAAAAAGCATGTAAAAAAGGACAAAAAGTCTTACTATGGTAAAATGGGGAATGAGGCTCAGACAGCTGCTAACAAGGGGAACTCAAAAGAACTCTATAAAATTATAAGGAATTTGAGTGGCAAGGATACACTCATAAGTAACACGGCTGTAGAAGATGAAACAGGGTCTCTCGTGACATCAAAAGACGAACAAACAAAAGTTTGGAAAAGACATTTTGAAAAAACGCTGAACATCAGCCAAAACCACCAAGCACAATTCCTCATCTCAAAAATACATCCCACAAATGCAGAGGTAAAAACAGAAAATCCTTCAATTGCTGAAATAGAAGAAGCGATTAATACCCTAAAACCCGGTAAAGCCCCAGGCAACGACGGTATTCCAGCAGAATGCTTTAAAGTCTGTAGCAATATAATGGCTGAAAAACTACACCCGTTATTCAAACAGATATGGGAGAAGGAAACTATTCCACAAGACTGGAAAGAATCAATTATAGTGAAACTTCCTAAAAAGGGTAACAGAACAAAATGTGGCAACTGGAGAGGCATATCCTTACTGCCATCAACACTACAAATTTTCAACTAAATAATTTTAAATAGAATAGCCGAACCATTAGAAAAATTGTTGCGAAAAAACCAAGCTGGTTTCCGAGCAAGGAATTCATGCATCGACCACATATGCACAACAAGAATCATCATTGAACAATCCGTAGAGTATAACGCAAGTTTATATCTAGCATTTGTGGACTATGAAAAAGCGTTCGATGCCCTAAACAGAAAATACATATGGAGCTCACTTCTATCAAAAGGAATACCCAAGAAACTAGTGACACTTATAGAAAATAGCTATATTGGTACGACTTCCAGAGTGTTGCACGAAGGACTCCTCAGCGAAGCGTTTTTTACAACCAGCGGAGTGCGACAAGGCTGCACATTATCACCGCTATTATTCGTCACAGTTCTTGACGCAGTGTTTGAAAATCTAGACTCAACACCATCTGGTCTAAATTGGAATTTGTTCTACAAACTTAGGGATCTGGAGTATGCAGACGATACCGTTTTACTTACAACAACATACTCAGATATGCAAAACAAATTACTCAACCTGTTAGAGGAATCATTAAAAGTTGGTCTGAAAATAAACTGTGGCAAAACAAGAACTATGAGGATAAATGCCAATAATAACAACCCGTTTATGATATATGGAGAAGCAATACAGAATGTGGACCGTTTTGAATATCTTGGTAGCATTTTATCAACAAAAGGAGGTACCACGGAGGACGTTGATAACCGTATTAGAAAAGCCCAAGGAACGTTTGCGTCGCTGAAAAACATTTGGTCATCTGAGACATTAAATATAAAAACAAAAATCAATATCTTCAATTCTTGCGTGAAATCTACGCTACTGTATGGATCCGAGACATGGCTTACCAATACCACATTAACCAATAAACTTCAAGTATTTATAAACAGATGTCTTCGCAACATATTAAAAATATGGTGGCAACAAACTATATCTAACGAACGTCTCTGGAATATAACATCAACAGGAAATAAAATCTGCAATCACTCAAAGGAAATATTGCTGGCTCGGCCACACTCTTAGAAAAAGCGAAACTGATGTTTCCCACTCAGCTCTCCATTGGAATCCCCAAGGACGACGCAATAGAGGCAGGCCGAAAACAACATGGAGAAGAACACTAACAACAGAAACCAACTTATCAATCGATCAATTAAAATATATAGCAAATGATAGAAATGAATGGAGAATCTTTGTAAATAGACTAAGTTTATAATATGATACACGTTTATAAACATGTCATAATAAATAATAATAATAAAAACATTTATAACAACAATTTTTATATAGGTCCACGTCTCCAAGAAATCTGAAAATTTCCTTTTCCTGAGAATACCCCAAGAGGTCTTCTGTCTTAAGAAGCCGTGAAGAGGTCTCTTGTCTAAAGATATCTTCTGCCTATAGAAGACGTCAAGGGGTCTTCTGTCTATAGAAGACCCCAAGAGGTCTTCTGTCTATAGTAGGCCTCAAGAGGTCTTTGTCTAAAAGACTCAAGAGGCCTTCTGTCTATAAAGGAAGAGGTCTTCTATCTATAGTAGGCTTCAAGAGGTCTTCTGTATATTGTAGGCTTCAAGAGGTCTTCTGTCTATAGATGTCTTCTGCCTATAGAAGATGTCAAGAGATTTTCTGTCTATAGCAAACCCCAAGAGGTCTTCTGTCTATAGGGACGTCAAGAGGTCTTCTGTCTACAGAAGATCCCCAGAGGTCTTCTGCCTATAGAGACGTCAAGAGGTCTTCTGTCTTAAGAAAGTGGTATTTTGTCTATAGATGTCTTCTGTCTATAGAAGACGTCAAGAGGTCTTTTGTCTATAGATGTATTCTGCCTATAAAAGACGTCAAGAGGTCTTCTGTCTATAGAAGACCCCAAGGGGTCTTCTGTCTATAGAGACGTCAAAAGGTCTTCTGTCTATAGAGATGTCAAGAGGTCTTCTGTCTTAAGAAACCGTCTAGAGGTATTTTGTCTATAGTTGTCTTCTGTCTATAGAAGACCCCAAGAGGTCTTTTGTCCATAGATGTCTTCTGTCTATAGAGAGGTCAAGAGGTCTTCTGCCTATAGAGACGTCAAGAGGTCTTCTGTCTATAGAGACGTCAAGAGGTCTCCTGTGTATAGATGTCTTCTGTCTATGGAAGACCTCAAGAGGTCTTCTGTCCATAGAATACCTCAAGAGGTATTCTGTCTATAGAAGACCTCAAGAGATCTTCTCTTTATAGAAGACGTCAAGAGGTCTTCTGCCTTTAGAAGACGTCAAGAGGTCTTCTGACTATAGATGTCTTCTGTTTATAGAAGACGTCAAGAGGTCTTCTGGCTACAGATGTCTTCTGCCTATAGAAGACGTCAAGATGTCTTTTGTCTATAAAAGATGTCAAGACGTCTTCAGTCTACAGAAGACATCAGGAGGTATTCTCTCTATAGACGACGTCAAGAGGTTTTCTGACTATAGAAGACGTCAAGAGGACTTCTGTCTATGAAATACCTCAACAGGTTTTCTGTCTATAGAATACCTCAAGATGTCTTCTGTCTATAGAAGACCTCAAGAGGTCTTCTGTATATACAAGACCTCAAGCGGTTTTCTGTCTGTAGATGTCTTCTGTCTATAGAAAACCTCAAGAGGTCTTCGGCCTATAGAAAACCTCAAAAGGTCTTCTGTCTATAGAAGACCCCAAGAGGTCTTCTGTCTATAAAAGACCTCAAGAGGTTTTCGGTCTATAGATGTCTTCTGCCTATAGACGACCTCATGAGGTCTTCTGTCTATGGAAGACCTCAAGAAGTCTTCTGTCTATAGAACCCCTCAAGAGGTATTCTGTTTATTGAAAACATCAAGAGGTCCTCTGTCTATAAAAAATCAAGAGGTCTTCTGTCTATAGAAGATTCAAACAGGTCTTCTGTTATAGAAAACGTCAAGAGGTCTTCTGTCTATAGAAAACCTCAAGAGGTCTTCTGCCTATAGAAAACCTCAAAAGGTCTTCTGTCTATAGAAGACCCCAAGAGGTCTTCTGTCTATAAAAGACCTCAAGAGGTTTTCGGTCTATAGATGTCTTCTGCCTATAGACGACCTCATGAGGTCTTCTGTCTATGGAAGACCTCAAGAAGTCTTCTGTCTATAGAACCCCTCAAGAGGTATTCTGTTTATTGAAAACATCAAGAGGTCTTCTGTCTATAAAAATTCAAGAGGTCTTCTGTCTATAGAAGATTCCAACAGGTCTTCTGTTATAGAAAACGTCAAGAGGTCTTCTGTCTATAAAAGACCTCAAGAGGTTTTCCGTCTATAGATGTCTTCTGCCTATAGAACACCTCAAGAGGTCTTCTGTTTATAGAAAACCTTAAAATGTCTTCCGTCTATAGAAGACCCCAATAGGTCTTCTGTCTATAAAAGACCTCAAGAGGTTTTCTGTCTATAAATGTCTTCTGCCAATAGACGACTTCAAGGGGTCTTCGGCCTATGGAAGACCTCAAGAAGTCTTCTGTCTATAGAAGACCCCAAGAGGTCTTCCGTCGTCTTCTGTCTATAGAAGACCTCAAAAGGTCTTCTGCCTATAGTAGACCTCAAGAGGTCTTCTATCTGTAGTAGGCTTCAAGAGGTCTTCGTTCTATAGTAGACCTCAAGAGGTCATCTGTCTATAGAAGACTCAAGAGGTCTTCTGTCTATAGAGACGTCAAGAGGTCTTCTGTCTATAGAGACATCACGAGGACTTCTGTCAATAGAAGACCCCAAGAGGTCTTTTGTCTATAGATGTCTTCTCTCTATAGACGACGTCAAGAGGTTTTCTGTCTATAGAAGACGTCAAGAGGTCTTCTGTGTATAGAAGACTCAAGAGGTCTTCTGTCTATAGAGAGGTCAAGAGGTCTTCTGTCTATAGAGACGTCAAGATGTCTTCTGTCTAAAGAAGCAGTCAAGAGGTCTTCTGTATATAGAAGTCTTCTGCCTATAGAAGACGTCAAGAGGTCTTCTGTCTATAGAGACGTCAAGAGGTCTTCTGTGTATAGAAGACCTCAAGAGGTCTTCTGTTTATAGAAGACGTCAAGAGTTCTTCTGCCTTTAGAAGACGTCAAGAGGTCTTCTTGCTATAGATGTCTTCTGCTTATAGAAGACGTCAAGAGGTTCTCTGGCTACAGATGTCTTCTGCCTATAGAAGACGTCAAGAGGTCTTCTGTCTATAGAAGACCTCAAGAGATCTTCTGTTTATAGAAGACGTCAAGAGGTCTTCTGCCTTTAGAAGACGTCAAGAGGTATTCTGGCTATAGATGTCTTCTGCTTATAGAAGACGTCAAGAGGTCTTCTGGCTACAGATGTCTTCTGCCTATAGAAGACGTCAAGATGTCTTTTGTCTATAAAAGATGTCAAGACGTCTTCTGTCTATAGAAGACCTCAGGAGGTCTTCTCTCTATAGATAGAAGACCTCAAGAGGTCTTCTGTGTATAGAAGACCTCAAGAGGTCTTCTGTCTATAGAAGACCTCAAGAGGTCTTCTATCTATAGAAGACCTCAAGAGGTCTTCTATCTATAGAAGACCTCAAGAGGTCTTCTGTCTATAGAAGACCTCAAGATGTCTTCTGTCTATAGAAGACCTCAAGAGGTCTTCTGTCTAAAGAAGACCTCAAGAGTTCTTCTGTATATACAAGACCTCAAGAGGTCTTCTGTATATACAAGACCTCAAGAGGTTTTCTGTCTGTAGATGTCTTATGTCTATAGAAAACCTCAAGAGGTCTTCTGCCTATAGAAAACCTCAAAAGGTCTTCTGTCTATAGAAGACCCCAAGAGGTCTTCTGTCTATAAAAAACCTCAAGAGGTTTTCCGTCTATAGATGTCTTCTGCCTATAGACGACCTATATGGAAGACCTCAAGAAGTCTTCTGCCTACAGAACACCTCAAGAGGTCTTCTGTTTATTGAAAACCTCAAGAGGTCTTCTGTTTATAGAAAACATTAAAATGTCTTCTGTCTATAGAAGACCCCAAGAGGTCTTCTGTCTATAAAAGACCTCAAGAGGTTTTCTGTCTATAGATGTCTTCTGCCAATAGACGACTTCAAGACCCCAAGAGGTCTTTTGTCTATATATGTCTTCTCTCTATAGACGACGTCAAGAGGTTTTCTGTCTATAGAAGACGTCAAGAGGTCTTCTGTGTATAGAAGACTCAAGAGGTCTTCTGTCTATAGAGAGGTCAAGAGGTCTTCTGTCTATAGAAGACCCCAAGAGGTCTTCTGTCTATAGAGATGTCAAGAGGTCTTCTGTGTATAGATGTCTTCTGTCTATGGAAGACCTCAAGAGGTCTTCTGTCCATAGAATACCTCAAGAGGTATTCTGTCTATAGAAGACCTCAAGAGATCTTCTGTTTATAGAAGACGTCAAGAGGTCTTCTGCCTTTAGAAGACGTAAAGAGGTCTTCAAGAGGTCTTCTGTCTATAGAAGACCTCAAGAGGTCTTCTGTCTATAGAAGACCTCAAGAGGTCTTCTATCTATAGAAGACCTCAAGAGGTCTTCTGTCTATAGAAAACCTCAAGATGTCTTCTGTCTATAGAAGACCTCAAGAGGTCTTCTGTCTATAGAAGACCTCAAGAGTTCTTCTGTATATACAAGACCTCAAGAGGTCTTCTGTATATACAAGACCTCAAGAGGTTTTCTGTCTGTAGATGTCTTCTGTCTATAGAAAACCTCAAGAGGTCTTCTGCCTATAGAAAACCTCAAAAGGTCTTCTGTCTATAGAAGACCCCAAGAGGTCTTCTGTCTATAAAAGACCTCAAGAGGTTTTCCGTCTATAGTTGTCTTCTGCCTATAGACGACCTCATGAGGTCTTCTGTCTATGGAAGACCTCAAGAAGTCTTCTGTCTATAGAACACCTCAAGAGGTCTTCTTTTTATTGAAAACCTCAAGAGGTCTTCTGTCTATAAAAAATCAAGAGGTCTTCTGTCTATAGAAGATTTCAACAGGTCTTCTGTTATAGAAGACGTCAAGAGGTCTTCTGTCTATAAAAGACCTCAAGAGGCTTTCCGTCTATAGATGTCTTCTGCCTATAGACGACCTATATGGAAGGCCTCAAGAAGTCTTCTGCCTATAGAACACCTCAAGAGGTCTTCTGTTTATAGAAAACATTAAAATGTCTTCTGTCTATAGAAGACCCCAAGAGGTCTTCTGTCTATAAAAGACCTCAAGAGGTTTTCTGTCTATAGATGTCTTCTGCCAATAGACGACTTCAAGGGGTCTTCGGCCTATGGAAGACCTCAAGAAGTCTTCTGTCTATAGAAGACCCCAAGAGGTCTTCTGTCGTCTTCTGTCTATAGAAGACCTCAAAGTTCTTCTGCCTATAGTAGACCTCAAGAGGTCTTCTATCTATAGTAGGCTTCAAGAGGTCTTCGTTCTATAGTAGACCTCAAGAGGTCATCTGTCTACAGAAGACTCAAGAGGTCTTCTGTCTATAGAGACGTCAAGAGGTCTTCTGTCTATAGAGACATCACGAGGACTTCTGTCAATAGAAGACCCCAAGAGGTCTTTTGTCTATAGATGTCTTCTCTCTATAGACGACGTCAAGAGGTTTTCTGTCTATAGAAGGCGTCAAGAGGTCTTCTGTGTATAGAAGACTCAAGAGGTCTTCTGTCTATAGAGAGGTCAAGAGGTCTTCTGTCTATAGAAGACCCCAAGAGGTCTTCTGTCTATAGAGATGTCAAGAGGTCTTCTGTGTATAGATGTCTTCTGCTTATAGAAGACGTCAGGAGGTCTTCTGGCTACAGATGTCTTCTGCCTATAGAAGACGTCAAGATGTCTTTTGTCTATAAAAGATGTCAAGACGTCCTCTGTCTATAGAAGACCTCAGGAGGTCTTCTCTCTATAGACGACGTCAAGAGGTTTTCTGACTATAGAAGACGTCAAGAGGACTTCTGTCTATGAAATACCTCAACAGGTTTTCTGTCTATACAAGACCTCAAGAGGCATTCTGTCTATAGATGTCTTCTGTCTATAGTAAACCTCAAGAAGTTTTTGTCTAAAAGACTCAAGAGGTCTTCTGTCTACAGACACCTCACGAGGTCCTCTGTCTATAGAAGACGTCAAGATGTCTTCTACCTATAGAAGACCTCAAGAGGTCTTCTGTGTATAGAAGACCTCAAGAGGTCTTCTGTGTATAGAAGACCTCAAGAGGTCTTCTGTTATAGAAGACCTCAAGAGGTCTTCTGTGTATAGAAGACCTTAAGAGGTCTTCTGTGTATATGAGACCTCAAGAGGTCTTCTGTGTATATGAGACCTCAAGAGGTCTTCTGTCTATATAAAACCACAAGAGGTCTTCTGTCTATATAAAACCACAAGAGGTCTTCTGTCTATAGAAAACCTCAAGAAGTCTTCTGTCTAAAGAAGAACTCAAGATGTCTTCTGTCTATAGAAGAACTCAGGAGGTCTTCTGCCAATAGAAGACTTCAGGAGGTCTTCTGTCTATAGAAGACCTCAGGAGGTCTTCTGCCTATAGAAGACCTCAAGAGGTCATCTGTCTATAGAAGAACTAAAGAGGTCTTCTGTCTATAGAAGAACTCAAGAGGTTTTCTGTCTATAGAAGACCTCAAGAGGTTTTCTGTCTATAGAAGACCTCAAGAGGTTTTCTGTCTATAGATGTCTTCTGTCTATAGAAAACCTCAAGAGGTCTTCTGTCTATAGAAAACCTCAAAAGGTCTTCTGTCTATAGAAGACCCCAAGAGGTCTTCTGTCTATAAAAGACCTCAAGAGGTTTTCCGTCTATAGATGTCTTATGCCTATAGACGACCTCATGAGGTCTTCTGTCTATGGAAGACCTCAAGAAGTCTTCTGTCTATAGAACACCTCAAGAGGTCTTCTGTTTGTTGAAAACCTCAAGAGGTCTTCTGTCTATAAAACCTCAAGAGGTCTTCTGTCTATAAAAAATCAAGAGGTCTTCTGTCTATAGAAGATTTCAACAGGTCTTCTGTTATAGAAAACGTCAAGAGGTCTTCTGTCTATAAAAGACCTCAAGAGGTTTTCCGTCTATAGATGTCTTCTGCCTATAGACGACCTCATGAGGTTTTCTGTCTGTGGAAGACATCAAGAAGTGTTCTGTCTATAGAACACCTCAAGAGGTCTTCTGTTTATTGAAAACCTAAAGAGGTCTTCTGTTTATAGAAAACCTTAAAAGGTCTTCTGTCTATAGAAGACCCCAAGAGGTCTTCTGTCTATAAAAGACCTCAAGAGGTTTTCTGTCTATAGATGTCTTCTGCCAATAGACGACTTCAAGGGGTCTTCGGCCTATGGAAGACCTCAAGAAGTCTTCTGTCTATAGAAGACCCCAAGAGGTCTTCTGTCTATAAAAGACCTCAAGAGGTCTTCTGTCTATAAAAGACCTCACTCAAGAGGTCTTCTGTCTATAGAAAATTTCAACAGGTCTTCTGTTATAGAAAACGTCAAGAGGTCGCGACTCTTAAAAACATATCTTTCAAACATTTTTTACATAAGTCCACGTTTTGATATATCTCCCATAGAAGGGCACCACCCGCTTTTCGGTATTTTGAACTTACATTATCCTACCACAATGGCTAGAATTTGGTATTTAGTCTGTTTTGATCCTACCAAACTTTCCCCCAGAAATATGGCATTGTAGAACCACGTTTTGATATAGCCCCCGATTTTCGCTACATTTAAGGGTTTATCTACATTATTTAACCGAAATGGCTAAAATTTATTATCCAGTCATCTTTGGTGATATGAAACACTCCTTCAGGGTATTTTCGGTATAGGTCCACGTTTTGATATAGTTCCCAAAGAAGCTACATGCCATTATTTCTATGGTTTTAAAAACATTATCGAACCGAAATTATTGATATTTAATATTAACTCTTCCTTGTGGTTGCAAAATATTATCTCTGAGAATGGTCGGTACAAATCCACATTATCCTACCCAGATGACTGAAATTTTGTATTTAGTAATCGAAATGGGTATAAAATATGGTTATTGTGGGTATAGATGCTCGTTATAATGTTGCACCGAACTTAAGGCCGTTTTTAATTGTTTAAGACTCGTGTTTAATATATTGGAAACAGGCACATTTATTATGATTCAGTGAGTCCCGCCATAACATATTAAAATATCACATTTATCAATTCTGGTGGAAGATTTTATAATGAAGATTCCGGAATGATCTGTAAGCAGAAGTGTAAATAAAATGTTTTCCAAAAGCCTATAATATTACACCTACATATTTGTAGTTTATTTAAAATACATTTCACAATCTAACAATTAGTTCATTCGTTCATACCGAATATATCCGCATTTATCACGCTTAACATTTGTGTAACATTAGCTGATAGCTTTTCCTTGGAAAGTCAAGTATAGCCCACTTACTTATCTCCTACAGCGTCTAATACTTCAAACAAAGAATTTGTCATGTTCTGAAAATGTTTATTTTTGATACCTTATTTTGTTGGTATGTTTTTTTTTTTGTCGATTTGTCATCTTTTTGTCGGCAAATGTTATTAGCCGTGTGTTGTGTTGCGCGCGGTATAAGCGATTTAACAGTAACATGCCTACGACATTCAACGTAGATTGGCTGATTGATTGGTTTTATCGATAAGATTTTCGATTTTGTTTTCTTCTTCTAAGAAGTGTAACTTAACGTAAACACAATTTACAAAATCGTTGTCATTGTGGATGACACAAACACACACACACACACACATCCATACGTGGATGGCCTGGTGCTTCGATTAATTATTGACTTTATTAATAAATGATATTTGTTCAGCTATTGTGTGACGTTGTTTAGATCTAATTAGCCACTAATAGCAAAGAGCACCTGGGTGATAAGCTTATTTATTTCGAAATACACGTAAGTTTTGTAAGTTTTATTTTCTGTTTTTTTTTTTAGTATTTCCAGTGATTTAAAGAAAACAAATGAATTGAAAAAAACTCCTACTTAAAGATAATTAAAATCTGTTAATGATAAAGGCCATGTTTTGTTTGAATGATCTTGAAATGAGTAATATAACAACAAAAAGATCTAATGGAAAAATTAGGTATTGAGGCCAGGAATCAATTTCTACAAATTCGCTAAGAGATTATTCACATTTCTAACAATCACAGTTTCTACAATTATGTTGCGAGGATAGTGTTGGTTGGGTTTCTCTTTAGAGTTTGTAACACCTTTCAAAATCGACCACTAGATCAATGAATTTTTAAGTGTCACACACATGTCTTCAAATGTTTCCATTATACCACATAATTCCGTTCATTTGGCATCCATAGTTTTAAAAATGTACATCATATCGTTCCTGGGTTAGACTATGCATAAAATCCACCTTTCAAACAGTGTTAAAATACTTTCGCTTGGTCTGAAACCACTTAATCTTCAATAATTTTGCTTTACTTCGAAAAGGAATATCTTATAGTTGTCGTACTTTTGACAGCTAATCCTTATATAAGATCACGCCGCTGTCGCTAGATCAAATCGCAATAGCTGATGGCCTAAGCTGCTAATGCTATTCTCCCAATTTATCTTATATTAAATATAATTTAAATTCTATAAATAAATAAATATTTTCAAACTCAATAGAACGGAGCAAATAAATAAGGAACTGACATAACCCGAAAGCTCGTCGCCATAACATATCAGCGGGAAAAATATTGCCAAATACACGTAAACAGGCGCAAACCCCATGCTTGGGTACCAAAAGTGTAATCAAGAAATCAACGGAATGAGCATGAGGGTCATGCTGCTACGGAAAAGAAAAATTCTTTTTATAGGGCTACTCTATCACCAGTACTAACACGTAGACCTCAGGAGGAATACTGTCTTAGAAGACCTCGTAAAGCCTTCTGTCTAAAGACTGACTTAAGAAAACCTCAAGAAATCGTCTGTAAAAAGACGACCTTAAGAGGTCTTCTGTCTATAGAAGAAGACCTCAAGACCAATGTCTATAGAAGGCGTCAAGAGGTCTTCTGTCTACAGAAGACCTTAAGAGGTCTTCTGTCTATAGAAGACCTCAAGAGGTCCTCTGTCTATAGAAGACCTCAAGCGGTCTTCTGTCTATAGAAGACCTCAAGAGGTCTTCTGTCTATAGAAGAGCTCAAGAGGTCTTCTGTCTATAGAAGAGCTCAAGAGGTCTCTCTATAGAAAACCTCAAGAGGTCTTCTGCCTTTAGAAACCCTAAGGAAGTCTTCTGTCTATAGAAGACCTCAAGAGGTCTTCTTTCTAGAGAAGACTTCAATAGGTCTTTTGTCTAAAGAAGACTTCAAGGTGTCTTCTATCTATAGAAGATCTCAGGAGATCTTCTGTCTGTAGAAGACCTCAAAAGATCTTATGTCTATAGAAGACCTCAAGAGATCTTCTGTCTATAGAAGACCTCAAGAGCTCTTCTGTATATAAAAGACCTCCTCTGTCTATAGAAAACCTCATCTGTCTATAGAAGACCTCAGGAGGTCTTCTGTCTATAGAAGACCTCAAGAGGTCTTCTGTCTATAGAAGACCTCAAGAGGTCTTCTGTCTATAGAAGACCTCAAGAGGTCTTCTGTCTGTGGTAGACCTTAAGAGGTCTCCAGCCTTTAGAAATCCTAAGGAAGTCTTCTATCTATAGATGACTTCAAGAAATCTTCAGTCTATAGAAGACCTCAAGAGCCCTTCAGTACAAAGAACACCTCTTTTGTCTATAGAAAACCTCAAGAGATCATCTGTCTATAGAAGACTTCAAGAGGTCTTCTGTCTATAGAAGACCTCAAGAGGTCTTCTGTCTATAGAAGACCTCAAGAGGTCTTCGGTCTATAGAAGACCTCAAGAGGTCTTCTGTCTATAGAAGACCTCAAGAGGTCTTCGGTCTACAGAAGACCTTAAGAGGTCCTCTGTCTATAGAAGACCTCAAGCGGTCTTCTGTCTATAGAAGACCTCAAGAGGTCTTCTGTCTATAGAAGAGCTCAAGAGGTCTTCTGTCTATAGAAGAGCTCAAGAGGTCTCTCTATAGAAAACCTCAAGAGGTCTTCTGCCTTTAGAAACCCTAAGGAAGTCTTCTGTCTATAGAAGACCTCAAGAGGTCTTCTTTCTAGAGAAGACTTCAATAGGTCTTTTGTCTAAAGAAGACTTCAAGGTGTCTTCTATCTATAGAAGATCTCAGGAGATCTTCTGTCTGTAGAAGACCTCAAAAGATCTTATGTCTATAGAAGACCTCAAGAGATCTTCTGTCTATAGAAGACCTCAAGAGCTCTTCTGTATATAAAAGACCTCCTCTGTCTATAGAAAACCTCATCTGTCTATAGAAGACCTCAGGAGGTCTTCTGTCTGTAGAAGACCTCAAGAGGTCTTCTGTCTATAGAAGACCTCAAGAGGTCTTCTGTCTATAGAAGACCTCAAGAGGTCTTCTGTCTGTGGTAGACCTTAAGAGGTCTCCAGCCTTTAGAAATCCTAAGGAAGTCTTCTATCTATAGATGACTTCAAGAAATCTTCAGTCTATAGAAGACCTCAAGAGCCCTTCAGTACAAAGAACACCTCTTTTGTCTATAGAAAACCTCAAGAGATCATCTGTCTATAGAAGACTTCAAGAGGTCTTCTGTCTATAGAAGACCTCAAGAGGTCTTCTGTCTATAGAAGACCTCAAGAGGTCTTCGGTCTATAGAAGACCTCAAGAGGTCTTCTGTCTTTAGAAGACCTCAAGAGGTCTTCTGTCTATAGAAGACCTCAAGAGGTCTTCTGTCTATAGTAGACCTCAAGAAGTCTTCTGTCTATAGTAGACCTCAAGAGGTCTTCTGTCTATAGTAGACCTCAAGAGGTCTTCTGTCTATAGAAGACCTCAAGAGGTCTTCTGTCTATAGAAGACCTCAAGAGGTCTCCTGTCTGTGGTAGACCTTAAGAGGTCTACTGCCTTTAGAAAACCTAAGGAAGTCTTCTACCTATAGATGACTTTAAGAGATCTTCTGTCTATAGAAGACCTCAAGAGCCCTTCTGTATATAGAAGACCTCTTTTGTCTATAGAAAACCTCAAGAGCTCATCTGTCTATAGAAGACCTCAAGAGGTCTTCTGTCTATAGAAGACCTCAAGAGCTCATCTGTCTATAGAAGACCTCAAGAGGTCTTCTGTCTATAGAAGACCTCAAGAGGTCTTCTGTCTATAGAAGACCTCAAGAGGTCTTCTGTCTATAGAAGACCTCAAGAGGTCTTCTGTCTATAGAAGACCTCAAGAGCTCATCTGTCTATAGAAGACTTCAAGAGGTCTTCTGTCTATAGAAGACCTCAAGAGGTCTTCCTCAAGAGGTCTTTTGTCTATAGAAGACCTCAAGAGGTCTTCTGTCTATAGAAGACCTCAAGAGGTCTTTTGTCTATAGAAGACCTCAAGAGGTCTTCTGTCTATAGAAGACCTCAAGAGGTCTTTTGTCTATAGAAGACCTCAAGAGGTCTTCTGTCTATAGAAGACCTCAAGAGGTCTTCTGTCTATAGAAGACCTCAAGAGGTCTTCTGTCTACAGAAGACCTCAAGAGGTCTTCTGCCTATAGAAGACCTCAAGAGGTCTTCTGTCTATAGAAGACCTCAAGAGGTCTTCTGTCTATAGAAGACCTCAAGAGGTCTTCTGTCTATAGAAGACCTCAAGAGGTCTTCTGTCTATAGAAGACCTCAAGAGGTCTTCTGTCTATAGAAGACCTCAAGAGGTCTTCTGTCTGTGGTAGACCTTAAGAGGTCTACTGCCTTTAGAAAACCTAAGGAAGTCTTCTACCTATAGATGACTTTAAGAGATCTTCTGTCTATAGAAGACCTCAAGAGCCCTTCTGTATATAGAAGACCTCTTTTGTCTATAGAAAACCTCAAGAGCTCATCTGTCTATAGAAGACCTCAAGAGGTCTTCTGTCTATAGAAGACCTCAAGAGCTCATCTGTCTATAGAAGACCTCAAGAGGTCTTCTGTCTATAGAAGACCTCAAGAGGTCTTCTGTCTATAGAAGACCTCAAGAGGTCTTCTGTCTATAGAAGACCTCAAGAGGTCTTCTGTCTATAGAAGACCTCAAGAGGTCTTCTGTCTATAGAAGACCTCAAGAGCTCATCTGTCTATAGAAGACTTCAAGAGGTCTTCTGTCTATAGAAGACCTCAAGAGGTCTTTTGTCTATAGAAGACCTCAAGAGGTCTTCTGTCTATAGAAGACCTCAAGATGTCTTTTGTCTATAGAAGACCTCAAGAGGTCTTTTGTCTATAGAAGACCTCAAGAGGTATTCTGTCTATAGAAGACCTCAAGAGGTCTTTTGTCTATAGAAGACCTCAAGAGGTATTCTGTCTATTGAAGACCTCAAGAGGTCTTTTGTCTATAGAAGATCTCAAGAGGTCTTCTGTCTATAGAAGACCTCAAGAGGTCTTCTGTCTATAGAAGACCTCAAGAGGTCTTCTGTCTATAGAAGACCTCAAGAGGTCTTCTGCCTATAGAAGACCTCAAGAGCTCATCTGTCTATAGAAGACCTCAAGAGGTCTTCTGTCTATAGAAGACCTCAAGAGGTCTTCTGTCTATAGAAGACCTCAAGAGGTCTTCTGTCTATAGAAGACCTCAAGAGCTCATCTGTCTATAGAAGACTTCAAGAGGTCTTCTGTCTATAGAAGACCTCAAGAGGTCTTCTGTCTATAGAAGACCTCAAGAGGTCTTCTGTCTATAGAAGACCTCAAGAGGTCTTCTGTCTATAGAAGACCTCAAAAGGTCTTCTGTCTATAGAAGACCTCAAGAGGTCTTCTGTCTGTGGTAGACCTTAAGAGGTCTCCTGCCTTTAGAAAACCTAAGGAAGTCTTCTACTTATAGATGACTTTAAGAGATCTTCTGTCTATAGAAGACCTCAAGAGCCCTTCTGTATATAGAAGACCTCTTTTGTCTATAGAAAACTTCAAGAGGTCTTCTGTCTATAGAAGACCTCAAGAGGTCTTCTGTCTATAGAAGACGTCAAGAGGTCTTCTGTCTATAGAAGACGTCAAGAGGTCTTCTGTCTATAGAATACCTCAAGTGGTCTTCTGTCTATAGAAGACCTCAAGAGATCTTCTGTCTGTAGAAAACCTCAAGAGATCTTGTGTCTATAGAAGACCTCAAGATTCTGTCTGTGGTAGACCTTAAGAGGTCTCCTGCCTTTAGAAAACCTAAGGAAGTCTTCTATCTATAGATGACTTCAAGAGGTCTTCTGTCTATAGAAGGCCTCAACAGGTCTTCTGTCTGTAGAAAACCTCCAGAGATCTTCTGTCTATAGAAGACCTCAAGAGGTCTTCTGTCTATAGAAGATCTCAAGAGGTCATCTGTCTATAGAAAACCTCAAGAGGTCATCTGTCTATAGAAGACCTCAAGAGGTCATCTGTCTATAGAAGAACTCAAGAGGTCTTCTGTCTATAGACAAGAGGTATTCTGTCTATAGAAGACCTCAAGAGGTCTTCTGTCTATAGAAGACCTCAAGAGGTCTTTATTCTATAGAAGGCCCCAAGATTTCTTCTGTCTATAGAAGACCTCAAGAGGTCTTCTGTCCTAGAAGAGCTCAATAGGTCTTCTGTCTATAGAAGACCTCAAGAGGTCTTCTGTCTATAGAAGATTTCAAGAGGTCTTCGATCTATAGAAGACCTCAAGAGGTATTCCGTCTGTAGAATACCTCTTCTGTCTATAGAAGACCTCAAGAGATCTTCTGTCTATAGAAGACAGGACGTCTACCTAAAGAGTCTTCTGTCTATAGAAGACCTCAAGAGGTCTCCTGTCTATAGAAGACCTCAAGAGGTCTCCTGTCTATAGAAGACCTCAAGAAGTCTCCTGTCTATAGAAGACTTCAAGAGATCTTCTGTCTATAGAAGAGCTCAAGAGGTCTTCTGTCTATAGAAGACCTCAAGAAGTCTTCTGTCTATAGATGACCTCAGGACGTCTTCTGTCTATAGAAGACCTCAAGAGGTCTTCTTTCTATAGAAGACCTCAGGACGTCTTCTGTCTATAGAATACCTAAAGTGTCTTCTGTGTATAGAAGACCTACAGAGATCTTCTGTCTATGGAAGACCTCAAGAGGTCTTCTGTCTATAGAAGACCTCAAGAAGTCTTCTGTCTATAGATGACCTCAGGACGTCTTCTGTCTATATAAGACCTCAGGAGGTCTACTGTCTATAGAAAACATCAAGAGGTCTTCTGCCTATAGAAGACCTCAAGAGGTCTTTTGTCTCAAGACCAGGTCTGCTGTTTATAAAAGGTCTACTGTGTGTAGGAAGATGTCTTACGCCTGTGTCCCACTAAAACGCGTATAAGGTCTGTTCCCCTAGTTTTTAATATTAATTGCAATAGAAGACCTCAAGAGGTGTTCTATCTATAGAAGACCTCAAGAGGTTTTCCGTCTGTAGAATACCTCAAGAGGTCTTCTGTCTATTGAAGACCTCAAGAGGTCTTCCGTCTATAGAATACCTCACGAGGTATTCTGTCTATAGAAGATCTCAAGAAGTCTTCTGTCTATAGAAGACCTCAAGAGGTCTTCTGTCTATAGAAGACCTCAGGACGTCTTCTGTCTATAGAAGACCTCAGGACGTTTTCTGTCTATAGAATACCTAAAGAGTCTTCTGTGTATAGAAGACCTTAAGAGTCTTCTGTCTATAGAAGACCTCAAGAGGTCTTCTGTTTATAGAAAACCTTAAGTGCTCTTCTGTCTATAGAAAACCTTAAGTGCTCTTCTGTCTATAGAATACCTTAAGTGCTCTTCTGTCTATAGAAGACCTTAAGTGCTCTTCTGTCTATATAAGACCTCAGGAGGTCTTCTGTCTATAGAAAACCTCATGAGGTCTTCTGCCTATAGAAGACCTCAAGAGGTCTTCTGTCTACAGAAAACCTCAAGAGGTATTTTGTCTCAAGACCAGGTCTGCTGTCTATAAAAGGTCTATTGTGTGTAGGAAGTTCCCCTAGTTTTTAATATTAATTGCAAAACTTAAAAAGGTATCTAAAACATGTCATACCTTGTTGTTCGATTTTCATTGCCGCCATTACATTTCTATATAAATATAAACAGTATTGAATTTGTTTAATAATTTCATTAGACTAAAAGCTTAATATTGTTTTCATAAATTGTCTTTGTGTGTGTTAGAGAGTTTTTTGTGTATCGTTTAACTAAACAAATACAAATGTCAATACGTCCATGTTACAACATTCTATGTGATCCCTCCAGTGATGTACTTTGGAAATCGTGTAATTAATAAAATTGTACATTTCAAATGAATGTAGTTGGGTGGGTTCCACATTACAAAGGGCATTTCCGACATACATGTGAATATCAGTCAATCTGTGTGCACTGATATTGATGATTATGATGATGAAAATGGTAACTATGATGTTGTCAATGCGAATAACATGTTCCTTTTTATAACGATGTAAGAGGGAGAAAAAAAACAACTCAGTTGTTATAATTGATAACATATAGAGTTATAGAATAATGTTATTACATATAGATGTAGCATAAAAGGCAATAATAAATTAAATTTAAATTTGTATATTGTGAAAAATAGATATTGTATGATTTTCTATTGTAAGTGGTTAACGAAAGACAATAAACAAAATAATGAATAATGAAACTATATTTCCATGAGAAAGCTACTACATTTGTGATGATATTAATTGGAGCCAACCATCTGAACCACGAATGGGAAATGTTGCAAAACGTTGCGAAATTTCTACGAGTGGGCATTTCACTGTTACCACAAATCATGAAAGACTTTTTTAAGGCTTTTCATCATGTACGCTAAGTAATGACAAGTCATTATTTATTTTTTTAAACCATATTTTAAAAAACCATTTTGGGAACAGGCTTAGCACGAAGAAATTAGGCTAGGGGAAAACTGAAATTGTCCTTTAAATAATAATAATAATAATAATAATAATAATAATAATAATAATAATAATAATAATAATAATAATAATAATAATAATAATAATAATAATAATAATAATAATAATAATAATAATAATAATAATAATAATAATAATAATAATAATAATAATAATAATAATAATAATAATAATAATACTAATAATAATAATAATAATAATAATAATAATAATAATAATAATAATAATAATAATAATAATAATAATAATAATAATAATAATAATAATAATAATAATAATAATAATAATAATAATAATAATAATAATTTATTTGATAACGTTTAATAAATATAAATATTTAGCAAAATTTAGACTTTGTATTTGTATATAATACAAAGAGTTTTTTTCAATCGTGTCATTGGTTCCATTAACAATATGTTCGATAAAATCAACAATATCTATAAATAGGACATTTTTACCAATGTTTATGGGAATATGTACATATATGAGAAATATATACAATCTCCATTAAACAGTGGTGGCATTTACGTGCGAATGTGTGACAAAAATACTTCTAGATAATATATCGAACTGAAATTTGTATCAAGAGACAAAAAACCGTCTTAAAAAATATTGCAGTCCTGATTTTGGGTGGTACCATTAAAACGAATCATCTTGAATTGAAGTAACAAACAAATTGTAATCCGGTACCATAATACTGGTCCATGATTTGGTACACTCCCTATACGATTTATTTCGGCAGATATTATTCAAACTGAATAGGATTTAATAATGGACCCAGGGTTCAGAACACCACCTTATAAAAAATGTGATATCGCTCCACTTTAATTTCGAAGATGAGCCATATCGCTCCATTCTTTCTCCATTAAAGTTCAAAAAATTGCTATTAAATGGTGTGAACGATAAATTGAGGCTGGATTCTTGTTCTATGAAAATTTAACAGCTATACCTTACTCTCAGCGCGACGTACAAAAATTATTCACCAACCTACCACAACAACGCTCTCTGAGCGTCCGTATTACCCAAATACGTTGAGTCCAAAATCACATTTAAAACACAAAATCCGCGACCGAATCTTACTTAAATGTTTTCATTCGTAAAACAAATAATTTTCCTTTGCAATGAATTGTTTTGTTGGGTTTTGTTTTAAAAATACAAAACACACACACACACATTATGTCTGTTCCAGAACATGCAAGAACCCAATAGAAAGTGTCTTTAAGACAACATTGATGAATCGTACACGACATTTCCAATTCGTTCACGACTCCTTGCAGACAGCCCTTTGGGATCGTTGACAACATTTTCACACAAGTGTCCCAGTATTCATGCACGACAACTTGGGCGACAGGGTAAGCGAAGTTGTCGTCGACGACGATTTAGATGACTAAAATCCCCGTATTTCGTCGACGACTGTTTCACCGACCCTGTCTTGCTACTAGTCATCGATGACCCAATTAAAGACAACTTCGTTTATGTTGTCGTGTGTCAAATTTTTATTTTTGTTTAATTATAAAATATGTATATAATTTTTGCAAAATAAATTAGTTAAACAATTAATAATACTTAACTCCCGTACAATCCATCTTTCTTCAAGCTTTACCACGCCTTACACTGCTTACCCCAGCCGACTGAAAGGCGACCTACTTTTATTTTTGGATTCTGCAAAAAGAAATGATTTTAAATGAATATCACAATATATCCTAAATATTCTAAAATCTTACCATATACCACAGGCGTTGTATTTACAGTCGCTATATTTTGATGTTCTTCAACCTAAATGCACCTATTCAAAAAATAACTAATAATTATTTTAAAGTATTTAATTCTATTTATTCTAACTTACCGTTTTCTACATAATCCAGGTGTATAAATAAAAGTTGTTTAATCAGTAACGCGGTTTCCGAATTTTGTGACTTTATAATTTTACATTTATTACAAATCAAAAATTGTATATCTGAATAAATATGTATACAATTGTTTCAAAGCACACTTTTGAGCATTTTTCGGTTTGTTGCCAAGACACAATGCAAGACATGGTCATGCAAGTTGTCGTACATGACAATTTCGGAACATTCGTCAACGAATCGTCGATGAAAATGTCATCGAAGACTCGATTTTCTATTGGGAAGCTACTATTTTTTACTACGATAACATTTTTTCCTTTATGTTATCGGAAAAAATAGTAAAAATTAGTAGATTCTTGCAGTTCTGGAACAGACCAATTGTCAAAGTTAATTTTTTTCGGCGTGTGTGGTGACAAAAAGTAGAACACATGTATTCTTATGAGAACTACCGAAATACGTCGAGCGTATACTTTTTGTAAGTTGAACAAATTCAACCATGAAAGAACGTTTTGTATGCATGTGTGTGTGTTTTGTATTTTGAAAACAACCCCATAGAAAGTGGCTTTAAGACAACATTGATGAATCGTACACGACATTTCTAATTCGTTCACGATTCTTTGCAGACAGCCCTTTGGAATCGTTGACGACTTTTTCACACAAGTGTCCCAGTATTCATGCACGACAACTTGGGCGACAAGGTAAGCGAAGCTGTCGTCGATGACGACTTGGAAGACAAAAAACCCGTTATTTCGTTAACGACAGTTTAACAGACACTATCTTGCTATTTGTCATTAACGACCCTACTAAAGACAATTTCGTTTTTTCGTCGTGTGTCAAATTTTTATTTTTATTAAATTATAAAAATATGCTATATGTATTTTACAATTTTTATCTTACACATTTGAATAAATACAATAACACTATGCAACACTGAAAATGCAAACAACTTCTAGCTTGGGTTTTTTGAAAGTACATATTTAGACTACAAAAACCCTAGTTGGGTTTTGTCCTGTCAGATCCAGTTCGGATTTTATGGCCTCATCTAAACCGGGCTAAATCTTCACTTTTTTGCATTTATCAGGCCTTTATCTTAGAAAAGAATAGGAATTTGGCCTTGCTGTCTTTAGCAATATTGTAGCCCTAAACTAGTAGAACTTATCTCTTGAAGAAACCACATAAGAAAAACTCCATCTAGGGCATCAAAATCTATAAAATATAGAAAATTTTACATAATTGCTGAAATTCTGGTCAGTATCGGCTAAACTATTGGGAGTTGAACCAAGTAACCTTTTGCAAAAACCTTCCAAATAAAGTTCCCAACAATTCTTTAGAACATTCTGAAACTCAAAAATGCTTACTTCATGTTGTTTCAGCGGTATTTTGCATCATATCTTTTACAACACGTATTTCAAACACAGTTCACACCAATAGTTTATTCTCGCATTTCGGATTTCACCACATTATTGACATTTTTATTAAATCGTCGTTGAAAAATGTACTGAAAACAACGGCGTAGAGGCATTTTACAACAATGACATGTTCTGAAGAGTTGTGTATTACATTCCAGGGAATATTTTTCCAAAAGAAAATATTCAGAAAAAAATTAACGGTTTTGGAGATACGGTGCGAAGTGTATAAAAATTGTGGACTTTTTGCATATATTTTGAAATTTGAGGCAATAAATGTAGTTTTTCGAGTTCATTATTTCTCCAAATATTTTATTCTTGTCCTTATCTACAAATTTGCTTCAGAGGTCAGAAGAAGATTCGCATTGGTTTCAGAGATATAGCCCCGAATTTCTTTAAAAAC
This sequence comes from Musca autumnalis, assembly GCF_047663935.1. Taxonomy (NCBI): domain Eukaryota; kingdom Metazoa; phylum Arthropoda; class Insecta; order Diptera; family Muscidae; genus Musca; species Musca autumnalis. Next base: position 36,335,708 of record NW_027412088.1, read on the forward strand.
TCAATATTTAGCCATGTTTAGATGGGGCCATAAAATCCGAGCTGGATCTGACAAAACAAAACCCAACTAGGGTTTCTTGTCGTTTGGGTCTGTGCTTTCAAAAAATCCTCAATTCGAAGTGTTTGCACAAGATCACCTTAAAAATGTTGCACAGTGTAACCACTAATATAATCTATAATCTTACCATATACCAATGCCGCATCTTTTAAAGCCGCTGGAATTAACAGCATTCTCCATAACTTCAACCTACATACATATATGTATTAAAAGAATAACTTAAATTATATTTAAAATTCCTTAATATGTTAATTGTTCTTACTTACCGTTCTTTGGTAAAATCAAAATCTTTAATCATTGACGCGATTTCAGAATTTGATAACATTATTATCTTTCATTTATTACAAAATAAAAATTTTATGTTCGATCAATATGTGAACAATCATTTCATAGCACGCTTTTTTTTTTGAAAATTTTTGGGTTTGTTGCCACGACACATTGCAAGACATGGTCATGCACCTTGTCGTGCAGGACAATTTATAATATTTCGTCAATGATTCGTCGACGAAAATGTCATCAACGATTCCATTTTCTATTGGGAAAAGCCCAACAAAACCTGAAATCCAATTAATTGCAAAGGAAAATTATTTATTTTTCGAATGAAAACATTTAAATAAGTTTTGGTCGCGGATTTGGTGTTTTAAATGTGATTTTTTACTCAACGTATTTGGGTAATACGGACGCTCAGAGAGCGTTGTTGTGGTAAAAAGGTGAAATATTTGTGTACGTCCCGTCGTTATTTAGGTTTAGCAGTTCAACTTACAAAAAGTATGCGCTCGACGTATTTCGCTAGTTCTCACAAGAATACATGTGTTCTACTTTTTTCACCACACGCGCCCTGGGTATAGGGACGTATATTTTCTTTGTATTTTTTTCATTTGACATTTCTTTCCTTTATAATTTTTTTCTTTTCACAGTTTCATTGATCAAGAATTGATACCCTTCCATATAAGTTTGGAAAAAAAAAATAAGTTTAAGATCACCTCTCGGATTGTTTTGAAATTCTTTACTGCAGGTTGTCCTTGTGGTCCCCTTTACGACGGTACAATTTTGTTCGGGTGCAAGTACATACATCTTGAGATAATTGCTTAAAAGCCCAAAGAAACCCAGATTGCATCAACTAAAATCCGCAAGATAACTCTCGCAGGGTATTTTTGATTGGTCCAAACTTTACACATCGTACTAAATCTAGTCATGTATCAGGTTGGAATATGGACTATGTCGATGCCGTCCTTCGGGTACATTCAAGGCAAAATTTGGGAAAAGTGCAGTTTGAGGACTCGGCTCGGAACTATTTGATATATGTTGAAGGTAGTTCTCAAGGACCCTATTAAAACGGTACAATTGTTTCTGGAGTAATACCATCTTACTGAGACAATGGCCCAAATGCTCAAGAAAATCCTGACGGCGCACAGTGCGAAATATGGGAACTTGAGTGGAACTTTACTCAAAAACTAAAGTAGATGGAACTAATGAGACTCTTGTTGAATTATATTGCTAAGTATCCCATGACTAATGCCTCATATTCAGTTTGTTTACAATATTTGTTTTCTTAAACAATTGATTGTAGCTTTGCTTAAGTAATATAGTGATACAAACAAATTGTACGTTAGTTGACTATAGTTTTTGTTGCTGTTATAATTCTCGAAAATTTTTTGATTATTTGGCGTTTATAGATTTGTAATATCTAATTTGGTTTGGTTGTTATTCGTTCCCCAAAAATGTGCTTTTTTAAAAGTCTACTAAATAATTTTTTTTTATAAATTTTGGAGGTTTTATTAATGTATTGTGGCGAAGTGCAGAATAAATCGCACATTTTCTGAGATGTAGGATATTTTTCTATAGACATACCAAAAATTAGCTGCAGGTTCGCGCAGGTTTGCGAGATATGCGACTTTTTCAGAAAGTCATTGGAATATTCATATATCTACATATATTTTTGAAAATTTGATAGAAGAACCGGCAGTTCACTAATACTAAGAAATGTTGTTTTTAATAATTTTATGACTACTATTGCGAATTTCATTCACATTTTTTTCTATAAAATGGTCAAATTTGAACAGTTTTCTCGGGACATCGTTAAGTACCTAAAACAAAGCATAGTTGCACCAGATGCTTTTAGGTGATATACTCATTTGCAGAACCGTGTAATAAGATAAACATATCCTCAGTCGAAACGTTCAATTTGTAAAATTTATATTATATAAATGACACTATACTAAAAATAAAAATCTCAATTTTTTTTTATTTACTAACGTATGTGGATGCTTTAGGAGAGGGGCCAAAGCAAGGATCTATGCTCTGAATTGTTTTTTAGAATATTTTCTATTCAATGAAGACACATTTTAAAGTAAACCAAACTCGGTTGGCAATTAATTAAATATCCCAAATGGGTTGCCCCTCTCATATTGGGGCTATAGCAAAACGAGAAAATACGTTGCTAATATTTCGCAAAACGGTTTTCTACCTAAGGAGAACATAAAATACCAAAATGCAAACAAATAGATTGGTAAATGTGCTTGGAATCTTTAAAATATGTCATATTGGCCGGTACCGCTCAATGGGGGCTATACCAATACGCGAACAGATATTGACAATATTTTGTACACACATATGTTCTCCGACCACTGAAACCCCAATATACCAAATTGAAGCAAAATCGGTTGAAAAATGGAACTAATACGCAAAAACGGTCACCACTCATATATGGGGGCTATAGGAAACCTCAGGTCTATGTTGCCCATATTTATCCACATTAAAGTTATGAGTAAAGTTCCACTAAAGTGCCCATATTTCGCACTGTGCGGCGATTCGAATTTCGACGACGAAGTTGGGTACTCGTAGGGAGATGATCTGGCGCAGAAAGCAGCAACATAGCTCTTATCGCTCTAGTCCTGGAGGCGACCAAGACCAGAGCGGCCCTGGAAGTACATTCATTCCAAACATCCATCTCATCTCAGCGATGTTGGCATAAACAAAATTTTCCAACGAAAATTGTGGACATACATATGTAGTTCGACGTTTGATTATAGCCCCCTTATTTCACCCGATTTCAGGTCAAATCAGTAAAGAAAGGAAACAAAGTCGGCCTCGGCCGTCTACATGATTACCCTACAACACTGTGAATATGTAAAATATGCGCATTTATTTCTAGACCAAATTCCGTCAAATATTCCAAGTTTCAATAAAATTGGAAAGAAGGAGGGGTTTGGCGCATAAAATACTTCAAATTGGCCGAAAACATAAATCTAATTCGATTTCGATATAATTTAGCACATTTATTTCTAGACCAAATTGCGTCATATATTCCAAATTTCATCCAAATTGGACGGATAATAGCTGTTTGGTGCATCAAATACATCAAATCGACCCAAAGTATATGTGGGGTCTATATCCAAATATAAACCGATTTCTATATAATTTGATACTTCAAATCGGCCGAATACATATATGAGATGTATATCTAAATCTGATTTAATGTCGACATAATTTAGTAAATTTATTTCTACACTAAATTCCGTCACACTTTCCAAATTTCATCAAAATTGGAAGAAGAGAGGGGTTTGGTGTATCAAATGCTTTAAATCGATCTATATCCAAATCTGAACCGATTTCTAGACCAAATTTGGTCAAACATTCCAAATTTTATCCAAATCGGACATATATAGCGTGTTTGGTGAAGCAAATACGTGAAATCGATCGAAAATATATAAATCTGGACCGATTTCGAGATAATTTGACAAATTTGTTTCTAGACCGAATTAAATCACACATTCTAAATTTCATCGAAATCGGATACATACAGGGTGTTTGGTGCAGAAAATAAGTGAAATGGGCAGAAAATATATATGGGAGCTATATCCAAATCTAAACCGATGTTCACCAAAAGCAATAGCATTCTTCCTATGCACAGTGTCCGATTTTCCAAAAAACCTGGCCAAAAATCGAAAAAAAAATTATCAATTTACACTAAAAAGGGTCAGATATTGTTTATAGGTTCCCAGTGCGTGTTGTTACGAAAAAATATATACATTTCTTGTTTAATAAGTGGGTATAAAAGTAGGTTGAAGTGACCCTATTTGGAATTTTATTTTTTTTTTAATATTTAAGTTGTTTATAAATCTATGATAATATGCAAAATAAACAACGGTTATAAAATATTTTCTTTTTGTAATTGTAATGAAAGGTATGTGAAACGTATTTAAGATGTTCAGTGTCGCCAATGAATTGTGCGTTCTTTAATAATTGATGTCCGTACTTGTTAATTTTTTTCAAGATCAATTTTCACAATAAATTATGAAAATAGTTGTGAGTAAGATCGAGTTGGGCCGTGTAATTTATCATTTCATAAAAAAGGAAGGGGTTTTTACCAATTTCCATCGAAACATCCTGCACATATTTGCACTATTCGTTTTTATGTGATATTTTGTCTTGCAGGTATATCACCAATATTTTTGAAAATTTAACATAGCTGAAGCCAAGGTTTACCCTATTAGAAAACGCGACTCGTGATTGTATATTATACAAATTAAATACTTTTGGATAAAATGAAATGTTTTTGGACGTGGCAAAAAATATTGGCCTTAAAAGATAATTTGCATGGAAGCTTTGGCTACATTTATGTTAAAAAATTGGTGAAAATGGGTTGAGGCCATCATGTCTTTTTTTGTTATCTCTCGATTTGTGAGTAAACCACACTTCTCTCGAGTTTCCTGTCAAAATAAAAGCAGAAGCAAACTAAATAAGGATCAACTCACTAATGTATTACTTTTCAAAATTTCGTCTGCTTATACCATTAAATGATGCTGACATTTTGAAGCCAGATTTACAGTGGTTTTTGAAATTTTCTTCTACCTTCATTCCGCAAACAGGTTTTTATAAAAACCATATATAGGATTGTAGTACTGGCGATTCTGAATTATTTGATATGAATATTGTGAATGTAGTCTGCACAGCTTCATAGAAATCTGCATCCAAATGCGAAAATTTTGTGCGAACATTTTTCTAAAAATCATATTTTTCGGGCCTAATTTTAACAATTGTCATTCGATTTCTTCGTTCTTGATTGCACATTTTAGTTTTTTACGTTCCTGATCCAATAAATCATTCCCCTTGAAAATCCATCCACTAAAACGCGAGTTACAAGAAATGCCAAAGTAGAAAAATCGTCTAAAATTGTTTTTGGAAATATCGCGTATTTTATCGCGTTTTCTGCGGTTCGTTTCCACTGCAATGAAAGTACTACTACAGCATCTTCGTTTTTGCGGAAACAGAGATTTGAAAACTTCACTTATAAGGGAGCTACATTCAATTTATCCCAAAAATAGTGTATGATGCTACATCCACTGTTCTTGATTGACCGCCTTGAAATAGATATATATCGATATAGATTTTCATGGCGAACACTGAAATCGGATGCGGACAAAAATTGTATGCACTTTGCGCAAATTAGCGATATTTTATAGGTTTTTAAATGCTAGGATGCAGCCGATGCTACATCTGAGCCTCCAAAATAAATTTCGAAAAATATATATAAATTAAAAGATATAGTCTTGCTGTACATGAAAATCACATGCGGACAAAATGATTTTGATAATTACGCGATTTACACGTATTTTCTAATGCATAAAAATTAAAATGGATTATTTGACCTCTGTTTCCATTTCAGATGCTTTGGGATATATCCTCATCAACCCAATTACTTTCCTAATGGGAAAGCTTTAATATGAATGTCAATAAACCAAAATCCGTCTATTTTGTTGGGAGATTTAAGCAAAATGAAGGAAGTATTCCTATAGATTTTTTTTTCAATATTTTCTACTACATAATGGATGTGAAAAAATATTTTTTTCAAACAAAAAATTATTTTTTTGACCAAACTATGTGCTTATTTTGGCTGTAACATCGAAACTATAACACCAATCTGTATGATTGTAGTCTCATTTGATTCGCCGTGAAGTTTTGATTCACAAAAATTTTTTATGTAATTTTATGGCCTTAATTTTGAAAAAAGTTGACTTATATTCAATAATTTATCAATTTTATGTACATTCCGCGAGTTCTGTGTAACATTTTGCAGGTATTATGCAATCTACTCGCTGAAGTCACTTCGAGAGAACTTTTTTGTAACAATTGTGCTCATTAAAATAATTAGCGTTTTTATAATATTTTCTTTTTTTAAAAGCGAAATAAAGCCCCATAACTTTTGTCCGCAACCAGATTCGTGCTGGGAATTTTTTTCTTAACCTACATATCAAAAATCGTTGATGTAGCGTGAAAAAAATTTATAATTTTTTTCTGAAATTGAATATGAAATAATTGACAATATTCGTGATATACCCTCGTTAGCATAAATGCTGAGGGTATAATTAAAAAAAAAAATATGTTTCAGTGTTTTATTTATAAATGCACTAAAAACTAGAAAATAATTTTTCGCTTAGCCTCAATAAGTATATCCTTCTTCCTGATGGAATCTCTCAAATAAAACGACTGCATTAAAATTAAAAATGGTGACAACATTAAATGGCAAGCGTTTTATTTGGGAGATTCCATCATGAAGAAGAATATACTTATTGAGGCTAAGCGAAAAATTATTATCTAGTTTTCATTGCATTTATAAATAAAACACTGAAACTTATTTTTTAATTATTTTTTATTACATTGCGTCTTTGAGATTATGAATGAACCTATTGAATGCAGGTATACTTCATTTACGAACCACAAGTTATCCAGCGACTGAAAATTTACAGACAGTGTAATGCAGTTTAAACATTTGAGGGGATGTTGCGGCGAATTCGATTAACTGGAGCCATAACTAAAAAGTAGGGTGTTATGTTATCAAAAAAATCTCATGTTAATAAGTTATCACAAAAAAAAAAAGAACGAAGGTTGTCTTTATATGTCATACATAAATGTTTCCTTCAACATTGACTTGGAACACTTGCCATTGTGTATCGATTCAAAAGATGAAAAAGATGCGCTTCAAAAACTTTAGATAAGAATTGTGTGATACGAGCTGATCATAGATTACAATGAGAGGTGCTCCAGTTTTCAAGGAAATAGTTCTACATATGATTAGAATTTTCCATTAGACCTCACCCAAAAACGTGATAGACAAACAAAAAACAATCAATATCACAGACTGCGTTTAAACCACATTTAGCACTTCAGATAATTGGCAATTGGTACAAGTCGTCAACAGACTTAATTGATTTATCAGATAGTGTTGTGTTTTCTGTTATTCCATTGTTGTTATCAAGCCATTTGTTATTATTTGTATATTTCAGAGTAAATTAAGAAGAAGGTATGGTTTGAGTTGATGGAAGATACACCACATAATGTCTACATAAAACCAACAACAGTTAAATAAAAATCTATGTATAATATTTTAAGGAAGAAAAACAATTCTGATTGTTAACTTCAATATGAACGCCACTTTCTATCTACTCAAATCTCATGCTTTATATAAACTCTATAATTCGTATAAATGGGCGAGACACTTGCTTTAATAAAATCTTGAGATTTTACCAAGGTTTTGAGAATAATCTATATCCGGAATTCTATTTTTATCTGATTTTCAAACATACCATAGTACTTTGCCGACATGTAATCCATAATGATTTCTTGTAAAACATATTTCTAAACATTAAATATGCTTCAAAGTACATACATGCACACATCAATCTCAATTGACTCAGAAGAAAAAGCGCTACACATCAAAAACAATTGCTCATCATAAGTTTAGCAGATAAAGAAGACGCTGCAAACGATAAAAATAAATTTGACATTGCGGCATTTCTTTTCATATAAAAGCGAAATCGAATACAAACATTTATCTTCTTGTATTGAGATGAAGAAAAACAAAATCAAATCATTGATACATTTATCGAACATTAGTTTCCTTTTTGTCAACAAAGAGACGGCATACGGCCATTATCAAACCACACGAAAATAAACATTTATTCCATCTTTTGCCGTTGCTTATCACCTGTTCAGCCAATGACATTCAATCAATAGCCGTTGTCCTCCTCCTCCTCTTATTCAATACAAATACAATATTATTTGTGTGTTACCATGTCAATGTGAGTTAGTCACCGTTAGTCTGTGTACACATAAACATAAATTTGTTTGCTTGTATGTATGTACAAAATATATATATTTTTAAATCATTGTAAAGATTTTTCTTTGATATTTCCTCTTTGCAATGTTGTTTTGATTTAAACAGGTTGTTTGTCTACGTCTCGCCAACACTTTACAAAGATGTTTATTGTTATCATATTTTGTTCTGTATAAATCGAAATATAACTTTTTATTTTGACAACATGATTTGTGATCCAGACGCAGTACATCAAAGAGTCTAATCATTGTGTTTTCCATCATATGATGGAGCGTTTATTAGATTTGTCATTTGAAATACATGCGTCTAAAAACATTTACACCCAGCAAAAATTCCGATCCCTTAGTCATTATGTGACCCATTACACACAAACAAGCTGTTTTCTGCATTACCAGTACGCTGAAAAATAATGCGTTATTTCTTAAAAATTTTCCAAGGCAAAAATCCTTACTTTACTTTTACTTATTACTCATTACTTAGAGTACGAAGGCACAGAGCGTGTATATCCGACTACAAATTCAAGGGTTGTATGATCAACGCTCACATTTTGTGGTGCCTGTGTATCGAATCCAGCAGAGAGCAAATTAAAATAACACAAGTAAGAACGGCGTTAAATTCGACCGGTCCGAACTTTTAATACCCTCCACCACGAACTGTATTGAAGTGAATAAGAACAATGATTTTCCTTGCGTTTATGAAAGTACTAAGCTCTTCCTCTTATTTGTATATTGGATATACAAATTGATAATACAATGCGTCTACCAATGCCCCCGCACAAAAGTACGAGTACCAATTCGCTCACACGTATTTGGACGTGAGTCTATCTAAACTCTTGCCTTTCTATGGGTCAGGCACCCGGTTGATATGCAACTCCACATTCGAGCCGAAACTCTTCCCGCGATTTGGGTCCAAACCACAGCCACCGCGATGCTCCCACAAGGGGGCCAACACCAACTGCCAGGCCAGATCCGAGGATCTGGGGGCACCTAGCACCCGCGGTGCCAGAATATAGCCTCCGGTCAGGCTTCGTGGCCAATAGCAGTTGGACTCCAAACAGCCCCGGACTGGTGACCTCCTCCATATAAGCCAGCGGAACAAACATACAAGACAGGACCACAAACAATTAACATGCTGTCCTCACGGACTGCACAATCGGCCCACAGGGACCGCGGCAACGGACAACACAACACATACAATGTACGAGACCACCCTCACGGATGGTTGGCACGACATCCACACCAGGAAAAACGACGCCGCACCAACTCTCCTCCAACACCAACACGCCCAAATTGTAGAGATGACTATGTGGAGGAATTACCTCCACTAAGTCTAGTCTTTCTCCTAACAAACACTTCACATGCAAACCTACTAAAAGTCCGCCCAATCCCACGGCAGCGGTTTCTTTCTTACCGGATTGACCCGGAACAACACAAAACCAAAGTTCCGGCCAGCGGCTGACACCTCAGTGTGTACATGTTCGTATTTGTTTCGTTTTTGTGTATTGGGAGCAACATATCCCGGAATGCCTGCTCCAAATTCTATTGGTCCGAGCCGGGACGGAGGAAAACCCAGGACCAATATATCTGTGCTCAGTTTGTCACATCCCACATCCAACCTTCGGTGAGATGCAATAGATGTCAGGAGTGGGTGCATCTAAGGGGTTGCTCTGGACTCGTCCACGTGAGGGACTACGAGTATGTTGCTGCATGAACACAGTCCCCAGTGAGTCGTCGTCGGATTACGAGACTCCCTCGTCGTCTGATTACGAAACTCCCCCGCAGTCCCCTCGACAACAACCGCACATGCAGCCTTTAACACCAGCCGTTGTCGTCCCAATCCCCGAAAATGCAGCCTTTTTGAAATTGAATTGCAATGAACTCCGAGGTAAGATCGAGGAGATAGAAGATTTTATGAGTCGGAAGAACATCAAGGTCGCGGCAGTGCAGGAAACCAAGCTGAACAACAACCACAGCTTAGAGCATTGTGATGGTTACAATGTTCTGAGGAAAGATCGCACCATAAGTGGAGGTGGGGGATTGGCTTTCCTATTGCACCAGTCTGTCCAATACAGACCTATCTCGCTTGAGCCTGTCTCTAATGACCCGTACATGGAATGTATGGGGGTAGCAGTCAGGTGTGGAGCTGCCGAGATAGAGTTGCTGAATGTATACATCCCGCCGAGAAATAGCTGTATCCCTGATTATACGCCTGACATTAGCCTGCTCTCGCAAGGTCATAATCGTCTGGTCCTGGGGGATTTTAATGCGCATCATGAGATGTGGCATTCGGCCCTCGGAAACGACCAGAGAGGTACAGCGCTGGCTAAGCATATTGATAGCTCTACGTTTTGCACGGTCAATGAGGACGCCCCTACCAGAATTAGAGGAGAGTGTCACAGTTCGCCTGACATAACCATCGTGTCACCTGGTCTGACAAATGACGTTACCTGGCAGCCCGTCATTTCCCTTGGATCAGACCATCTCCCCATAATTGTCTCCATTAGTAGACCACCCGACTTCGTCACCTCTGAACGCCGCACGTTCGTCAATCATAAAAAAGCTGATTGGCCGAGTTTCAGAGAGTTCACCAATCACCGCTTCAGAGAATTGCCCAATCCTTCTGATGTTCGGGTAGCGGAAAGGACGTTCCGGGACATCATCACTGCTGCAGCCGCTCGCCATATCCCTGCTGGTCGAATACCCGAAGTAAGACCAAATTTCCCAGCAGAGGCGACGCACTATGTCGCGAGTTCATATTAACTGTGGCCAAAAATAGAAGGAGTTGTCGTAGGTGCATCAATTTTGGTACACATACCTATTATTGACTTACAATCTTCAGGACAAAAATTTGGGTTGGTCGGTCCACGTTTTGATATAGCCCCCATAGAACCGTACCTCCCGATTTTCGGTATTTTGAATGTTTAAGACACAATGACCAACCGAATGTATTCAAATTTTGTGGTTAGTCTTCGGCAGAGGTATCAAACATTCCAACAGAGAATTGTGGGCTTAGGTCCACGTTTTGATATAGTTCCCATATAACGGTACCTCCCGATTATCGGTATTTTGAAGATTTTAGCCTCATTATTACACCGAAATTCCTGAAATTTGGTATTTGGTCTTCGCAGGGGGCATTATACCTTCACCATGAAATTTGTCTGCATAGGTCCACGCCTTCTTATAGCCCCCATAGGACGGTACCTCCCGATTTTCGGTATTTTGGAGGTTTTAGCCTGATTATCACACCGAAATGGCTGAAAATTGGTATTAAGTCTCCGTTGGGGGACTTATAACCTTCCACCAGAAATATGTCGGTATAGGACTTCGTCTTCCTATAGCCCCCATTGAACCGTGCCTCCTCATTTTCGGTGTTTTGAGTGTTGTGGCCTCAATATCCACCCGATATGACTGAAATTTGGTGTTTAGTCTTCATATTGTTTGTGAGCATATTGAATATATCAAACTCTTGTCTTTATATATGAGAAATTTCCTTTAAAAAATTTTTTGACCGATTAGTGGTCAAAAAACGGTCAATTTTTTGTAAAAAACCGAATTTTGATTTTCGCTGTTCACAATTTTTTTTAAAAATTTATATTTTTAAAAATTCTCTCGTTTTAAAGGAAGACTATTAGGTACTTAATAAGCCCACAAAAATATATGATGATCGGTTCATTCGTTTTCGGGCTATAGCCAACACCGCAAAACGATTTGTTAAAAAAGGGGGTATCCTCTCAGTGAGGTGGTCGCTGAAAAAGAGAAGTGACACATTCGTCTGCAAACCTCTGCAGCTGGGACCTTTATATATTTGAAGTACTCACTTTTTACTACTCATACAGCAAAAAATATCGATATACACTTTTATACAATTTTTTTCCCACTCCACTCAATTTAAAATTTGCTTCAGAAAATTAATAAACTTAGTAATACATGTTTGGGTAAATGTAAACACCATATGATTAATATTTACATGCAAACAAAGGTGTAGCCAAGTTTATTACATCCCAAGAGAACTTAGGAACCATTTTTGCAGCGACCGTTACTTTCAATAATATAATTTATTAATTTTAGAAAAAACACACAAAAATACGTATTAACTAAAATTGTCGGATTTAAATCCTCATATAGCAAAAACTACTTCACGTATCAGTACCAAAATTCAGATTCTTCTTAATTAATATGTTTTCTATCACTCCCCATCAATAAATTTGTTCAACGAAGTAATTAGTTTTTACCATTTTTGGCCACGGTCGTGACACTGTGCGACGGGATTAGCAAATGAGCGTGATGAACTTCGTCGTATCAACCCCAATGACCCCAGAGTCAGGGAGCTGTCACTGGAAGTTAACAGGCTGATCGGCGAGCATAAGCGGAACAAATGGTTAAATCATCTGAAGAGCTGCAACATTGGAGCCGGTATAGGTGAATTGCGGGTAACGGTTAAGTCACTCTCGAACCCTGGAAGAAGGGAAGATAGGACCTCAGTCACGTTTGGCGACGTTACGTTGACTGACCCCAAGAGGTGCGCAAGTAATTTCAATCGACAGTTTGTCGAGCATCCCGAGAGTGACAGGGCGAAGAGAAGAGTATTACGTCACATCAGATCTCTTCCTGCCGAGGATGAACCACCACAATTTACAATGGATGATGTTGGTAATGCCATCAGGAACGCTAAATCTTACAAAGGATGCCAGCAAAAGTGAATCGTACAGACCGATTTCGCTTTTGTCGCCCGTAGCAAAGACACTTGAAACCTTGATCCTCCCCAGTATCAGAAATAGCTATCAAGTTGCCGATCATTAACGTGGATTCCGTAAGCAGCACAGCACGACAACAGCGCTGCACGCCATTACCACATATATCTGTAAAGGACTCAACCAGAGACGGCTGTGCGATAAAACAGTGATGGTGGCTCTTGACTTATCAAAAGCCTTTGATATAGTCAGGCACTCCACGCTGTTTGAGGTCATTGAGCAGACAACCCTCCGGCCAAGCTTGAAACTTTGGATAGTCAACTATATGTGTGGACGCCAGTCGTACGTGGAATTCAGGAATAAGAAGTCCAAACCCCGTAGAGTGAAACAGGGAGTTCTCCAAGGTGGAGTGATATCCGGAACTGTTTAACCTCTACCTCTCCTGTATTCCACCCCCTCCAGACGGCATCGAGATCGGAACGTATGCGGAAGATTGCACGATCCTGGCATCAGTTACCTATCCTGATGACATCTGTGAGAGACTGAACAACTATTTAACTAATCTTACCACCTTTTTCCATTCGAGGAATATGCAGATTTCCCCCACAAAATCTACAGCCACTCTGTTCACCACATGGACAGCGCAGTTTGGACGTGAGTTGAATGTCGTGGTCGACGGTAGTGGAATTCCGACCACAAACTGCCCTAAAATTTTAGGGGTCACATTCGACACTACATTCACGTCGTGCGCACACGCCACAGCTATCTGCGACAAGTTGAAAAGTAGGAACAAGGTCCTCAAGTCCCTGGCCGGCAGCACTTGGGGTGCAGATAAAGAAACCTTGTTGGCCACGTACAACGCGATAGGTCGGTCTGTGGTAAGCTATGCGGCTCCAGTCTGGTCCCCGAGATTTTGTGATTCGAACTGGAAAAAGATTCAAACTTGCCAGAATGCCGCCCTGAGAACAGCGACAGGGTGCTTCCTCAGTGGACCATCTACATGAGGAGGCAAAAATTCTTCCTGTAAAGCAACACAATGAGATGCTTTCGTTGCAGTACCTGCTTGGATGTTATCGTGTGAGCCATCCCAATCACCATCTTGTGGGTAGGCCCAGCCCATTCAGGGAGATCAGGAAGGATATCCATGCTCTAGAGGAAGAGGTCCAACGATACAGGAGAGAACCCCTAGATCAATAAGCATATCAAGCAGGATTGAATAGCATTCACACGGACGCAGTTGCCAAGGCCTTAAGCAATTATAGTGTGAATAAAGTACTCGGAGTACATCCTCCATCTATCGCAGCTGAGGAGCGTCAGCTGCCACGACAAACTAGAGTAGTTTTGGCTCAACTACGCTCGGGATATTGCAGTCGCCTCAATTCTTATTGGGCGGAAATCGTCGCGCCGTGCAAGACATCTGCCCAGTATGCGGCATGGGCCCGCACGACACACAACACCTTTTTAACTGCCCCGCCAAACCTACCCATCTAACTCCAGTGGATGTGGCTACATCCCATCGAAGCAGCCACTTTTCTGGAACTGGAGATAGACCCAGAGCCAGATTGAACAGAGGAACGAACAAATAAACATAACAAAAACACTGTTACAACAACAACAACTAAAAGTCCGCCTGTCTCCAGGTGCCCTACTGAAATCCCACCCCGCCCCACCATACGTGATACCCATATTGACTAAATCTCTAATGTCATCATAGTACAGGCAGTCCGTCAGTATATGCCGCCCGTCTTCAGTCATCCCACACCCACATAAATCTGTCCCGGACAGGTCTCTTGCATATAAAAATGCATTTAGAGAGCCATGCCCCATCAGTAAGAATCCCAGACTCATGCTAAAGCCGAAGTCTGGGCGGTCCAGTACGAGCGTTGCGTCACGAATAAATTCGTACGTCACCCGCCCTTTGTCACTGTCCGTCCACCTAACAGCAGCACGCTCCTGAAGGATTGCACTGCGCCGCCTAACATCCCCATCCACCAGATCAGAGGGCCCGAGCCAAGCATCCTCAGACAGCTGCAAACCACGCTTCAGCTTGTACAGAACAGTCCTACATCTCGCTTCCAGCTCAAAGGGCAAGGCGCCAGGTAGCACCTGCATTGCGTCCGTAGACGCAGTGCGACACACTGGCAGACATGCTAACATGATCACTCGTTGACACGACAAGAGCTTCCTACGTCCAAGAGCAGATTCTGCTGCGGCACACCATACAGGTGCACCATATGTTGCAAAGGCAACAAAGAGTCCACCATATATGGTGCCCACGGAACGTCTGCTCAAACCCCAGTCGGTCCGCAAGACCCTTTTAACCATACCAGCTACAGCAGTTAACTTGTCCTTCAAACGATCAAAGTGCGGCAGAAAATTCATTATCTCGGCCATCGTTATCCCAAGTTACTTGACCTGCTTGACATACCGTATGGTCACCAAATCGAACGTGGGGAAGTCGACTGTGCGCTAATCTGCCTTTCAGCAGCATTAGCTAAGTTTTCTCTTTAGACACATCAACACCC